>NW_028274807.1:178677212-178987212 GCF_037043125.1 Eumetopias jubatus
AAAGCTGTCCTGGACAGCCCTGGACTCCATTATCTTTCAGATATCTTCCGATCTGAGATTGTGGGGATTTCAACAAAGTGGCTTGCTTGGTCCTTAAAGGAGGAAGAATTGTGCCTTTAACGTCATCCCTGCCACCCGTACGTAGCAGGGGCTGAAATGCTGGAATCTCTTCCTTGTTGCCCTGGTGGCTGAGCAGGAGACCTTCCTGTGGCATCTTTTACATTTTCTTAGATGTGATAAGTTAGCTGTAGAATGATAGGTTTTTGAGCTGTCAGATAGTTACATCTAGTTTAAATTTGTAATATGAAGTATTACAAATTCTGGCCAAGCCAGAATTTTTCTTCTTTTTTGCTAAACCTCCGGGTCTTCTTTTTAGAAACAAGGTGAGCTGTTGTAATTTCCCCTGAACTTGGGGCAGCGTAGGTTGGGTCTCAGGCTCAGGTGGGAAAAGTTATGAGAAGGAGTAGCTGAGGCATGCATACATGATGTGGAGATTAGAAATAGCCACGTGGCAATTCCAGGTAGCTCTCAAGACTAGGGGCCAGCGGGTATGTGTGAGTGTTGTAGTGAGCTTAATAGACTAGAGATTCAAGCCCAGAAGAAATGAAATAGGTAGAAAGCAAGAATAAAGCTAGGTCCCACGGTTCAGGCTGTTCAAACATATTTGATCCCTTTTGTCACCTTTCAGTGAGGCCTTCCTGAAGCACTCATAAAAATTGAACATCCCCTGCCCCTAGTACTCCTGAGCCACCTCTTTAGCTGTCCTTTTCCATGGCACTTATACTCTCTGGAACATTCTGTATTTTACTTACTTTGTGTTTATTGTCCGTCTTTTCCTATGAAAGAGTATAAGTTCCATGAGCTGAGCACAAGGATTCTTGTCTGTTTTGTGCTTGGGCACATAGTACTTTCAGTGAATACTGGATGAATGAATGAAAAGAGCAGAATGAGAAAGAAAACGTTTCTGAGAATGAGCCTTACGATCAGGAGAGGCCAAAGTGATGACTCTTGAGCCAAAAGGACCTTTGGAGTAGGCTCCTTGCACTGTTTTACCTGGCACCAGCGTTGGTGAATGAGTGCGGTTTGGAGGTTGTATTTGTGCTTTGGGTGACAGAGGGCTGGCTCATAGTCAGGCTGCCCTTTCTAGAATGTGTGAAGTGATAGCAAATGCTTAGCCCTCCAGAACTGACCCAGGAACAAGACAATCTCACACTATTCCCATCCCTTTTAGGTGTTTGATCAGATTGAGTCAGCAATTTTCTCACACAGGAAAGTGTAAAGTGGTGATAATAATCATCACTTTGACACAGTCACAACTCTCTGGAATAGTGCTCTTCAAACTTCTGTGTATCCAAATCCCCTGTGGAGCTTATTAAAATGCAGATGCTGATGAAGAAGTCTGTGGTGGGGCCTGAGATCCTCCAGTTGTAACAAGTGCTGAAGACTGCTGCTCTGCTGGTCCAGGGATTACCCTTGAAGTAGCAAGGTTTTATTAAGGAGAGAAATTAAGTATTAGTCATCATTATCAGTTGCCTTTATTAAAAATATTTTTAAATTCCCCTTGAACAGGCCAGGGACCGTTATTTCAGAATATTCTGATAGATACTTTTCACTTCAGTTCAAGTAGTTGTTGAGATAGCATAAGCGAGCATCAAGAAAACCAGCCTTTCCCAGTTTTGATTTTCTATAGTTGAACACTTGTCAGCACTCTTGTCAGGAATGGCTTTCAATTCCAAGGCTTCTTTTTTTTTTTTTTAAGATTTTATTTATTTGAGAGAGAGAATGAGATAGAGAGAGAGCATGAGAGGGGAGAGGGTCAGAGGGAGAAGCAGACTCCCCGCCGAGCAGGGAGCCCGATGTGGGACTCGATCCTGGGACTCCAGGATCATGACCTGAGCCGAAGGCAGTCGCCCAACCAACTGAGCCACCCAGGCGCCCTCATTCCAAGGCTTCTTAAGGCAGTTGTTGAATACCCTAAGTCTTAGCAGACTTTTACATTGATTCCTTACATGTGAGCTGTGGTTGCACCCAGTAGGGTTGTGTGTATGTGCTAAGCCCCAGATCAAGCTGGTCCCAGACGGGCCTGGATAGGAATTAGGAGAAGTCTGTTTTTGTGGTACAGCACCTGACTCTCTCTGAAGGCTCACTATGCCTTTATAAGAATTACTGTCCTGGAAGATTTTGTTTTTTAAGATTTATTTATTTATTTTAGGAAGAAAGGTGAGGGGAGGGGACTCCCTGCTGAGTGTGGAGCCCAACTTGGGGCTCCATCCCAGGACCCTGAGTACATGACCTGAGCCGAAATCAAGAGTCAGACACTTAACTGACTGAGCTCTGTCCTGGAAGATTTAATGAGGGCTAAAAGGAGCATCCATAACCATGGACATTTCAGAATCTGAGTCTGAGAGTCAAGCTCCCTTATAAATGTAGATGATCTTACATGCATCTCTCTTTCCTGCCACATTCCAAGATAGAGTACAGTTGGCCTCTGAACAACATGGGGGGTAGGGCTGCTGAACCTTCCCCCTCCCCACCCCTTGCCTCCATCTCCATGTAGTCAAAAATCTACATACAACTTTTGACTCTACCAAAACTTAATTATGAATAGCCTATTGTTGACCAGAAGCCTTACTCCTAACATAAGCAATCAATTAAACATATTTTGTGTGTTATATGTATTATACACTGTATTCTTACAATAAAATAAGCTAGAGAAAAGAAAATGTTACTAAGAAAATGATAAGAGAAAATACCCTCACAGCACTGTATTGTATTTATTGAGAAAAATCTGCATGTTGGTGCCCAGCGCAGTTCAAAGTCGGTGTTGTTCAAGAATCTGTTGTGTTTAGTCCTTGTAGAATGTTGTCTGTCTGTCCTGCGGTCCAAGGATGTAGCCATGGACCTAACGGTGCTGTTGGTCTTGTACTATGGTTCTCTGGTTCCCATGTCACCAAAACCATCCCACTTTTCTCACTTGGACTACTCTCATGGGCCTTAAGAATGTTTGTGTGTACATTACCCTTTTTGTAGGAAACCTCTGCTCTTCTCTGCTCTGCATTTACATTCACCATTATATGCACCAAACCTGGCAGATAGCAAGTGCTCAATAAATATTTGTCAAAAGACTGACCTTGGACCCTGGCAGTTGAGCTGAAAAACTGCAGCCCAGTCTCCTTGCTTTTGGTTCTGGTCCTCAACCCCTTGTGCACAATTCTGAAACCCAGAAAGTTCTGAAAGTACATTTATTTTCAGGGCAGTTGGCAGCAAAACCTGACTGACCTGAACTCACCTGATATGAGGCTATTTATGATCTTTATTTAGTCCACTTGGAGAGACTAGTAGTACATTTTGCTACAGAAAAATATTAGTGTATTTGATTACAGGTTGTTCCCGGGAGTGTTAGGTCATATATGGCATAGTAGTGTAGATCCAGAATTACTTTTCTGAAGTGCAAAACAAACAAACAAATGGAAGTTTTAAAACTCATACAGGTCCAAGGGTTTCAGGGAAGGCATTGTTGACCTGTGGTAGAATTTAGGGATTTTCTGTAGAAGTTTTATTTGAGGAAATGGATCATTTATTTAGAAGCAAATTAGCCAGAGGCATAAATGGTTAGTCTCTGGCTGATGAGAGGAGAATTAAGTGCCACTATCTGATGGCATAACTGCTGAGGGGATGGCATGTAATGTAAAGTAAAGCCCCAGGGTTAGTTCAAAGAGTGCTAAGTAGTTCTTTTTGTCAAGAGGAAGCTTACGGAATGAAAGCGGAGGAGTTGATACCTCTTAAGACTTTATCATCAACACAAGAAATATTTACTTTGAGTGTTAATCTATGCATGCATGTAATCTACACGTGGGCGGAGTTTATTAGAAAAAGAAATCCCTTGACTTTGAGAAATGATTTGAAAAATCTGACCATGATGTCCAGTTCTATTATTTCACAGAGAAATGTGTTGGTAAACATACTCTCCTGGCAAAAAAATAAATGTCGGCATTGAGGCAGAAGACCCACAAGCGACTGAGGTCAGCCAAAAAACCTGTTCCGTTTCCTAATCATCATAATAATAAACGAAGCATCTAAAGACTTGGTCTTGTTGTTTCCCCCCACCCCAGGTGGGAAGTTTTCTCTTGTTGCAGTGTAAATTTTAATTGGGATTGTAGATACAGAATGAAGTCTTCTAAACCTTTTATCCTCATTTTTTTAAAAACTTACCTGTTTTAAGAAAGTAAGCTTTATTCTATTCTACATAAATTAGATAAAATCGTTCACTTTGAGTAAAATATTCATTCAACCGGTATAAAGACTTTTGGGGGTTCATCTTCAGGTTTTTGATAGGTATGAAGCAGTTTTAGGGGCTTGGAAGCAGTAGTAGGAGGAAAATTAGTAGAAATTATTATTTTGTATTTCAGAAAGTACTAGGATTGGTCTGTAGATCAAATGTCTGGGGAGGGGGAATGGGGGGAAATGCTTTTAAAAATGTTATTTGAAATGCCCCACAGACTGGCTTTCACCACTACCTGGGGGATAACCTCCATAGCAGTGAGCTGTGTACTTCTGCAGAGAACATCTTTCTGTGTATAGTTCGCACATTGAAAGAGATGACTGACTAATGGATCTTTCTCTAGGCATACTTTGAGATTCTCTTTGTATTTGGTAGAATGCACCGTGCCTTTTTAAAAAGACATTTGCAGTGAGGAGTGTTGCATTAGAGGTCCTGCCAGTTTGCCCAGAGGAAACGGGAGCCGGCCCCGTGATCCTGTCCCCTGCATTAGGACACACTCCTCCTTGAGGAGGCTCCGTCTGCTTTTCCAGAGCAAATGTCAGAAGCCTGTGACTTCTTTTCCAGGACACGTGTTTGTTGGTTGTTGTTTTAAGCTAATTTTTGTCGAAGTACACGCAGATTATAAGTAGACAAAGAATGAACTCTGCTGTGGTAAAATACGTGCGTAACCAGCACCCAAATCAAGAATCATGCTTGAGAGGCCCTCAGGTGCCCCTTAGTGCACTGTCATTCTCTGACCCTTACCCTGTAACCACCATCCTCCTGACTTCTGTCACCATCTGTTAGTTTTGCCTGTTTTAGAACTTGGTGGAAATGAAATAATACAGTGTATACTCTTCTGTGTGTGGCTTCATTCCTTCATGAAGCTTTTTTTTTTTTTAAGATTTATTTATTTTAGAGAGAGGGAGCGGGGAGAGAGTGGCGGGTAGGGTCAGACGGATAGGGAGAGAGTCCTAAGCAGACTCCACAGTGAGTGTGGAGGCTCCACAGCCTGACTCCGAGCTCGATCTCATGAGCCTGAGATCAGGACCTGAGCCGAAACAAGAGTCAGACGCTTAAACAACTGTGCCACCCAGGCGCCCCTCTTTCAATGTTATTTTTGTGAGTGTTCTAACTCAGCATTAATCTTATAGGTCTCTTTGGGGCAACTTTAAAAACACCTAGCAAATTGGTCTGAGGACATTAAGAAGGTGCACAGCTAGTCCTGTAGTTGTGTAAGGAGTGTGATGCAGGGCAATTGGGGAGGTTGGGTGTCGAGTAGACTATCGGTGGTGTGTTTCTGAGCACTCTCCTCCTTGCCTTCGCTGACCAGTGCTAAGACACGCCAGCGGGACTCCTTCCCTGCAGGGTACAGTTTTCCAGGCCCGACAAGGAACAAACCTAGTGAGTCTGCATTTAGGAAGGAGCTCAATGCTTCAGCTCTGTCTTCCCCGCAGAAGGGAGACAAGTTCAGCCGCTGCCCTTATTCTGTCATTGAGCCGTCCTGACGGGCACAGCATGGAGTGTACGAGCAGAGGACGGTACGGCAGGCCTGCCCCAGAGCCGGCCTCCTTGCGCTGTGCCTGGCCCTGGGGAGCAGCGGCCTGCCCCAGAGCTGCGTCCTATCATGCTGTTGCTGTTTTCTCCCTAGAAAAGCAAAGGTTCCAAACTTCCTTCAGAGAGCCTATTAAACTGTGGTTCCCAGTGAATGGGAAGAGGCCGCGCTTATGTGATACGTCAGACAATTAATAATTTTACAGAACAGGATTGTCACTAAGAACCCACAGAATGGTTCAGGATGAACTGCTTCATGCCATGGTGATGTGTGTTTAAGAAGACATTCCACGGTGTATCATTCCAGTGAGTGGATAAATATCTTGAATTTTCAAAGTTTTTGACTCCTGTCATGATTTTGAGAGCTGCATGCTTCAGCTTGTGTGTGTGGTAAACATACCAGAACTTAAGTGTTTTCCTGTCTCGGTATTGTGGAAGCAGCAGAGCCCACTAACTTTCTATTTTGTAACCAAGGAAAATTTTAGCATTTAGAACAAGCACACAAAGAAATAAACACGTTAAATCGCTTAACCCGGTCTTTTCTTCTCAGAGCATGCCAGGAAATTTGGAAGCAGTCATTTTCATTCTGCTTTCAAGATGGGAGAGTGGAGACAAAAAGGATAGTTTTGAAAAATTCAGCCAGAACCTCCACTTGTGTAGACCTCAGAACTTGTCCTGTTTCACCAAGTTCCTAATAGTAGGTCTGGGCATAAGAGGCTGGGGGGCAGAGGGCAGAGCCTACCAGCTGGTGGTCTGTGGCATCATGAATGGGTGTTGGGGGAGCGAAGATGCTGACCCCTCAGCATTCAGGCTGGCGGGTGGTTGCAGACTCGTGTCATGCCAGGCAAATGGCATCTTCTGTGTGTTCTATGACATGACATTGCTTCCGGAACACTGCTTTATATAAGCTGCTTTTCTAAGACTGAGGTGGGATTTTAGCTGAGTACTGGATGAGTAAGACCCCTCATGGGAAGACTTAGGGGGAGAATGTTCCAGAAGAAGGGTACAACAAGTATCGAGGGCCTTGAGGCACGAGTGCATTAGTGTGTCCTTAGGATGGAGAGAGGGCAGTGAGTGGAACAGTAACCTGGACACGAATGGCGGGTGACCTCACTGAGAGGCAGGCAGGACCCAGGGGCCAGATCTCTGGGGCTGTGTCCTCACTGGGGAGTTTGGATTTTATTCTGTTTTGGGAAGCCTTTGCAGGTTTTTATACAGGGAAACATCATGATCATAACATATAAATGTAGAACCATGGTGTTTAATTCAGAGGGGAATTAGAAACAGACTGATCCATTCTCTGCATTTTATTGCTGAAGGAAACTGTTCTGTGCCTTGCTGCTGCTATTTTTGTGTCATTTTTTCATCTGTAAAACCAAGAGGTTGTATGTGATGCTTTCTGATTTCCGTTGAGTTCTAAAGATCTAAAGATCTTGATCCCTATATACCCCTCTGTATTAGTGTCCTAGGACCACTGTAACAAATGACCACAAACCGGATGGCCTAAAACAACAGAAAGCTATTCTCTCAAAGTTCTGGAGGCCAGAAGTCCAAAATCAAGGCGTCTTCCGCAGGGTTGGTTCCTTCTGGAGGCTTCAGGGGAGTATTCTGTTCCATGCCTCTTTACTAGCTTCTGGCGGTAGTGAGCAATCCTTGACATGCCCTGGCTTGTAGATACCTCACTCCTGTCTCTGCCACCATTATCACATGGCCTTCTCTGTCTCTGTATCCTTGTATGGTACCATTGTAAGGACACCTGTCCCTCTGGAGTCATTGGATTATGGGCCTGCCTGAACCAAGTATGACCTCGTCTTGATTTGATTATATCTGCAAAGATCCTATTTCTAATTAAGGTCATATTGACAGGTTCGGGGGGTTAATTTTCAATATATCTTTGTGGGGGGCACATTTCCACCCATAATACCTTTCTTCCACCACCTTCATAGTAATGCCTTCTCCATCTTGTGGATTGACCTCCACTTAGTTTTTTAATGGAATCCGAACAGCCATTTCACCTGAACAGCTAAGAGGTCAAAATAATACACCTCTGTTACTAAACAACACTGGCTGCCCTTTTCACATAGATGAAATGTAGAAATATTGTCAGAATTGTTCAAATCTGACATACCCAAAATGTCGTGCTTCATGGAATCATTTTAGAGAAGAATATATCTGTCTCAGCCTTGGACCCATAATCCTCACTTCTGCATATCCTTTTCTATCCAACAGAAGTGGGTTTTTTTTTCTTGTTGTTTGTTTTGTTTTCATTTTTGTGGATTTTTTACTTAACCAGCTATTCGGTTTCATTAAAATTACATATTTATTCTTTGCCTTGTACCAGAAATTATTTAAAGCATTTCTGTGTGTATGTGTGTGTGTGTGTACGCGCGTGCATGCATAAAACAACATGGTGTTAATTAAAGGTGGGGTCAAAGAAGGAAAAAAGGAACAAAATGAAAAGGGAGGCAAGGTAGATCTTTGGGTACATTCCATCATGCCAGGCGGGTCACAGATTTTACTTTCCTAACAGCCAGGATGGAAAGGGAGGGCCTGCAAGTTTCACACTGCCCAGAGTTTTGTGGGGCCGGAAATCAACTCTGCACACCAGTTTGGAGGATTAAAGTGAAGCACATTTCAGCAAAAGCAGTTCTGCTGGGGGCAGGGGGAGTAGAGGGAAAGGTGGCAAGTTGATGGGACTCACATTTCTGTCTCTGCTAATCTGATTCGGTCTGGCATAAATGCAGAACCATTTCAGGGAGGGATTGAGTCCATTTCTTTCAAACAGTTCTTTATGAACATTGTGCCTTTCTAAATCTGTTTATCACCTTCACCCTTCCACTTCTTAGATGGGTAGTCAGTGAAGAAGTAAAAATAGTAGCCTCTCTGGATTTGGGTAAACCTTCATTCACCTACCTGAGGCATGCTCTAACGTATGTGGGATTACCATAGAAATTTTTTTTTTATATGAAGTCATTTACTTTGCTCTAAAAATGTGTGCGTGTTTGTGTATCTAGTGCAGCTACTTATGTGCGTCATGCCGGGGCGGGGGGGGGGGGTCCTTATTTCTGAATATTCATTCAAATTTCTGTACTTAACAGAGTTACAAAGAGAAGTGATGATAGTCAAAACACAGACATATTCAATAGTGATCAAACCACTTAATAAGTTTAGCCCCCATTCTAGCATATCATTTCCTTCCTAGCATCCTACCCACCCATCCGGCCAGGGTTTTGTTGTTTGACTTCTTGTTGATGGCTGATACTCTACAGTGCAAATAAATTGCAGATTGGGCAAAAGATCAAGGACTTCACAAGGGCAGTGAAAGGAAAGCTTGAGGGAAACACACAACCACTGACACTGAGGCTCAGAAGCGTAGGATTAGCTAATAGTTGAAGAAGAAAACTACAGTACCAGTGACATCAGTGGGAAGTCTTTAAATGCCAAAGGAATCATTTGAGTATCTCATGATTGGAAGACCCTTGAGAAAACTATTGTTGCCTTGGTGATTATTTGTTCTCTGATTTGCTCTAAAGGACTGACCTAAAGTGATGAATGTCATACAGCACTGTACTGTAATTTTGTTAGAACAGTTACAGACACAATTACTGTTTGGTTCATTCTTTGTTCATTTGGAGAAATGGTATGTTAGTTGCAGTTATAACCTACAAATTAAGTCATTAAATATTTTATGAACTTGTTTGTGAGTTTGTAATTTTTTTGAAGGTGCAATCTTAACCTTTTTTTTGTTACTATTTACTATTAAATTTTGACCTTTTATGTCAATTTACCTTAAGTGACCTTTTTTGGTCTTAATTTATCTTCCATTAATGAGCATCTCCACTGTCTATTTGTTTCAGCTATAAGGGGTGTGGTATGTTGGCGTATCCCCTCAAAATTCCCAGAACCTGAGAATATGACCTTATTTGGAAATAGGGTTATTGCAGTTTGTAATTGATTGCTAAGATGAAGTCATGTGGAGTAAGGTGGACCCTTAATCCACTCTGACTGGTTGTAAGGAAAGGAGAGGAGACACAGAGACACTTCCAGAGGGCAGATAGCACGGGAAGAAACAGATACACGGAAAGAGTGCCATGTGGTGAATGGGTCTACAAGCCAAGGAACACCTGGGGTTGCCAGCAACAGGAGAAGCAAAGAAGCGCGGCAGAGGTTCTTCCTTGGAGCCTCAGAAGGGACTTCTAGCCTCTAGAACTGTAAGAAAAGAAATTTCTGTTGTTTGAAGCCACCAGTTTGTGGTAGTTTGTTATGCCCTAGGAAACTAATACAGGGAATTTTCAGAAAATTACTCTGCTGGTCCATAGACTACATGTTAATTTTCAGAGCCCAGGCCCAGAGAGGTATTACGTCAAGTTGGAAATAAGGTGAAAAGTGATTTCACTGGCCCAAACTCAATATGGCTTAAATAACTTGCAGTATTTTCTGTATTAAATAAGTAGCTTCTTGTTTAAAGATAAATGGATCATTTCTGTTAATAACTGAGCTGGAGGCAGGTTTCACTAGTATAGGGTATCAGCACACAATTCTCTATTCAAATGTGCATCAATCGGTACCTGTGTTTCATGGCAGCTTTCAAGAGAAGACTGTCCCTAGCAACTTCTACTTAAAACCAATACATTATCTTTTACATCAGGCTCCATATAGGTGTTTTGGGCGGGGGATTCTGAAGTTTGGAACTGGTTCTTTTCAATAGACAGGAATTATATGATTATATGCCATTATCATCAATACCCTTTAAAAAGAAAGCTGATGTGCTGTTTGTCCCAGATGGAACCGAGGGTGTGTGTATGTGTGTGTCCTTTGAAATTAAAAGGCCAAGTCAGTGTATTCCATCATCTGGTATGAAATGTTTGTTGAACTGCCTCACTGGAGCCCTGTCTTACATTATCAGTTGCTGGCTCTAGTGTCAGTATGTCATGGCTGGCAGGTTAGTGGGTTTTGGCAGAGGAAATGAAACCTAGTCAGTTACTACGAGATTTATAGTAGATCTGCTATTGCAGGAAGTGGTGAAAAGTTGATTGATAGTTGGAGACAAAACTCTACGACAAGAAACAGGATGTATGCTTTCTATTTATACCCAGGTTTTCCTACATTTTAGGGCTCCTTTTGCACTTGGTTTTGGCTCTTTCATAGGCCATGCAGTCCCTCACCCTTTAACTCAATCATCAAAATATAAAATAATGGAGGAGATTTTCTGTTAGCTTAGCCATGATAAAGGCACGTATTTCCAGCTGTTACTGTTACTCTTTCCTGGTAGTTGTATTTACTGGAACTTGTCAGAGAGCCGTTTTTAATTTTTAAAAAATCCTCCAAATAGGTTATTATTTCACATATACAAACAGAATAAAAGCTTTTTTAAAAGTTACATGGTAGGATTGCATTTCCAAAAACTTTCTAAGGAAAACCTGTTTTGAGTATCTTTTTAAAATATGACATTACTGTGATCCACTTGTCATGTCTCTTTTCAAAGGATGAATCTCTTCACTCCTGATTGAATACATTCTTAACAAGTAGCTGCTCTTGACTTAGATATAAAATATATACCATAAGTACAACTAGTAACTCAGTGTATTCATTACTTTATATCTGAATGTACCTGGTTTTTGTAAGCCTTCTGGTTAACTAATAATGTCACTTGACAAAGCTTTGACCTGAACTAGCTGGTCTGTTTTGAGTGTAACAGTGAAAAACCACTAACTACATTAAATGAGGTGCTTTCTGAAATGGAAAGGGCCATTGCAGAGTTAGGTTCTAGAATTTACAAGGAGTGGCAGATTTAGAACCGACTCTAATTGTACCAGTAGTTGAAAGAACAAAAAGCTCCTCTTTCATGGCTTAATTTTTTTTTCTCCAAATGAAGAGGGTTTTTTTTTTTTTTTTTTATAGCAAACAATGATTGCTAAGTAATCTGTGTGAAATAGTTGAATAGAAACAAACCCAACTTTCATTCCTTGGACCATTAGGTCATATTCTACATCAATGATGTTTTGAAATTTTTAATTCCTTTTTATTCTAGCATTCTTTAAGTGGAGAATTCAGAATGCTTCTTCCATAAACTTAAGGTTTCTATCACAACTAATAATTTAGGAAACTAGCCAGCTTGAGGTAGTAGTAAAAGTGGGATTAATAAGAAATAGAGATGAGTCAGCATGGTGAAGAATCATAAATGAACATAGAATTCTTTTTTTACATAATTTTTTTTAAAAAGATGTATTTATTTCAGAGAGAAAGAGCATGAGTGGGAGGGGCAGAGGGAGAGAGAGTATCTTGAGCAGACTCCATGCTGAGCGTGGAGCCCAACGTGGGGCTCGATTTCATGACCCTGAGATCATGACCTGAGCTGAAAACAAGAGTTGGATGCTTAACTGACTGTGCCACCGAGGTGCCTCTTTTTTTTTTTTTTTTTAACATATTCTATACAAATGGGTCACTTTAAATGTAATACAGCAGTTAAAGTGAGAAACAAACTGAAGGATGAAAATTCACATTACCTGGTAACCGGCACAAGTCCTCTTAGGGTCACATGGCTCATCTGGGCTACTGCCCTGCCTGCCAGAGTGGATCCTTTTTAGTCTCACATACGTGGGGTATGCCGGGTCTGAAAAGAGCCAGGATTACAGGTGAGAGGCTTTGAAATCCAGATTTATTCTGTTATACACGACAGATACAGTATAGTAGATAATAACAAAGATCCAGATAGTTTCAGCTTGAGAGTTGACACATCTACTCTTTTCACTGTATCCACAAAAATAATCCAGATGTTTTCTTCCAGTTCTAAGCCTCTGTCTTTCAGGCTCAGACGTGCACTTCATTGAAGCTTGCTAAGCTAAAGCCATCAGTGTTTGCAGACTTCTGTGCTTGTGCCTGTCAGAACTTGCTCATGTGGAAGATGTTGAATAGAGCTCCAAATGGGGAGAAGTGAAGAATGTGGTCTTAGGACGGGAAGCTTTTCAGAGCCTGGATATTTGTGGGAGGCCCTGTGGCGGAGGAGTGAGCACACTAGAGCTCTAAGGCATGGGTTTCCGGTCTTGACTGTGCCTTGTTAGCTGGGTAGACTTCATCAGATCTCTTACCCCTCCAGGCTTCTGTTGTGTCATCTGTAATGTGGACAGAGATGAAACTGACCCGTGAGGTTGTCATTTGGAGCAAGTGTTTGTGGAACATCATCTTTCATATATTGTCAGAAGTATTTGTCGTGGCTAATAAGAATGAGATGTAAGGGTCACTGAAGTAAGAGCTTTTATTTTAAAATTTTGTTTCCAATATTATGATTTAGTAAGAGGCATGGTCTTATTTCCCAGAGTCCTTGCTTTTTATCTCTTAAAGCTGCAGGTTACTACCCCGAGAGGACCTGCTTCAGCAAAAAAGATGGCAGTGAACTAGCTCCTGGGCTGACAGGGCCTTAGCGCAGAGATGTTTCAGACTGGTCCACTAACTCAGACCAAATTCTTTTTTTTTTTTTTTTTAAGATTTTATTTATTTATTTCACAGAGAGAGACAGCGAGAGAGGGAACACAAGCAGGGGGAGCTGCAGACAGAGGGAGACGGAGAAGAGGCTCCCTACTGAGCAGGGAGCCCGATGTGGGGCTCATCCCAGGACCCTGGGATCATGACCTGAGCCGAAGGCAGATGCTTAACGACTGAGCCACCCAGGTGCTCCTCAGACCAAATTCTTTACCAGTGGTCATCAAGGTTTCAAAATATATGGTGGGTGGACACCATTGACACCCACCTTGGACATGGATGTAACCATCTTACTCCATAACTGTGCTCCTCAAGGTGTCTCAAGCTGGTGAGAGCACCCAGAGTTTATAACCCTTTGGTGAATCAAAAGCTGACTTCAGCTCATCTTACCCTAGTTTTTCTCTTTACCCTATCCACCTTCCTTTTTCTAAGCTCTGGGAATTCCAGCACTGACACTCAGGGGTTTCCTTGCATCTGAGAAAGTTGCCCTCAGTGAGGGCTGTTGCCCGTGGCCATCCCCCCCCCCCCCCCGGCTGCACTGTGCACCCGCCCTAGAACGCTGACTGCAGTGAAGCTTCGGGGCCCTGACTGCGCTCGTGGAGGGGCCGCAGTGGGGATGGAGCTTCCCTGCACAAAGTCATTATTACGCCACATATTCTGAGACCAAAGGGCTCATCTAGGCACTGAGGTGAAAAATACCACCTTTGTTCACTCGTTCCCATTGTCCCACCAGTTATTTCAGCTCCATTGTAACGAGGCTTCATTTTCTCAATATTATGGGATGGACTACTCTTTCAGAAGTGACCTTATCTTGTGAACTCACCCTCCTCCAGTGTGCCTCAAAGCCACTAAATGTTCTGTATGCTCATTTCACCTTTGAACTTAGAGACACATAGAAGCCATGTCAGCATGCTGACCACTTTAACTCACTGCCACCCATTTCCGTTGTCACTTCCGATTTTCCTCTTGGGGAGAGTAAAGACAGGGTTTTTAGACACCTATGGTATACTTTTCGTTGCTTCCTTCATAACAAAAGGAAAATAACTAATTCATCCAAGTTAATTAAAAAGTTTATATTTAGTATAATGTTACAAATTTAGAAAAAATACTCTCTGACGTAACATGAAATGATCTGATAAAAATAAAAAGCGCTTCATGCTGCTCTGTATAGTACTGCATTTTATTTTTTTGTATATTTAAAATTTTTGAGTAGGTATTAACATTCACAGAGGTTTCAAAATAATTTGTAGTGAAAAGCCTCCCTCTCACCATCCTCCTCCAGCTTTCTAGTCCCCACTCTTCCCCCATATAAGCTAGTATTTTCTATAGCTACCCAGGTTTATTGATAAGTATACAAGCAAATAGATGTGTTTATATTTCTTTCTCATTTTTTAACATAAAAGGTAGCCTATACTTATGGCATGCCTTTTGTTGTTGCTGTGAAATGGTTTATCTGGCTTAGCCCATGAACAGCCTCGTTCTTAGGCAGCCATGGGCCCTTCCTTTGCGTGGAGTGTCCGTAACTTATTTAACCAGTCCCATAGTCAGGGGCATTTGGTTGTTTCCCATTTTGGAGTATTAAAAACAATGCTGGATTAATAACCTTGGGCCTCTGTCCTGTAGCATATGTGTTTAATTTCCAGATGTGGTATTGCTGGGTCAAGGGTATGTACCTTTTCAATTTTGTAAGTTATTGCCAACTTCTCCTTCACAAGGGGTCAGACCTGTTTAATTTCTTACCAGCTGTGTAAGGAGGTGCCATTTCCCCCACAGCCTTGCTAGTCGTGCTATCTAATGTTTGGATTTTTGCCACTGTGATAAATGAAAAATGTATCTCAGAGTGACTTTAGTTTGTACTTCTCTTATTTGACTGGAGTTGAACATCTTTTCATATGTTTAAGAGGCATTTGTATTTCCTTTTGTGGGAATTGTCTCCTTATGTCTTTTGTCCATTTTTCTGATGAATTGTTATATCCACTTTTAAGAACTCTGTTGGGGAGATTAGGCCTTGCTCTGTGACATGAGTTGAGTTGCCAATATTTTTCTCAACTTTGCTTTAGCCTTTTGACTTTATGTTTTGTTGGTTTTTGTTGTTGTCTTATAGAAGTTGTTTTTTTTTTTTAATTAAATTTGTCAATCTTTGTGGCTTCTGGATTTTTTTTAAAATTTTATTTATTTAGGGGCGCCTGGGTGGCTCAGTTGGTTAAGCGACTGCCTTCGGCTCAGGTCATGATCCTAGAGTCCCGGGATCGAGTCCCACATCAGGCTCCCTGCTCGGCAGGGAGTCTGCTTCTCCCTCTGACCCTCTGCCCTCTCGTGCTCTCTATCTCTCTCATTCTCTCTCTCTCAAATAAATAAATAAATCTTAAAAAAAAATAAATTTTATTTATTTATTTGACAGAGAAAGACAGCACAAGCAGAGGGAGTGGCAGAAGGAGAGGGAGAAGCAGGCTTCCTACTGAGCAGGGAGCCCGATGCAGGGCTCGATCCCAGGACCCTGGGATCATGACCTGAGCCGAAGGCAGGCACTTAACTGACTGAGCCACCCAGGTGCCCTGTGGCTTCTGGATTTTAAGTCATAGTTAGAAAGGGTTTCCTCATTCTAGAGGCATAAAGGGGATCTCCTCCATTTCCTTGTAATACTTTATTTGCTTCTTTTTTTTTTTTTTTTTTACATTTATCTGTTTTGGGATTTATCTTGGTGTGTCACATGAAGTATGGCTCCAACTTTATTTTGTTGTTCCTGGGCCAATTAATGAATAGTCCTAATATTTCTTCTTCAAATGGCTTTCAAGGTCCAAAAAGTTGGCAGCTCTTGCAGAAGCCTTAAAGGAAGTGTCGCTGACGAAGGCCCAGCTGGGACTAGACCTGGAAGCGCTGGAAGCCGCAGCTCTTCTTGTGCAGGAGGAGGAAACGGCAGTAGAAGCAGCCCGTTCCATTTCCAGGCAGCAGACCCCTTTCTCCAGTCCCGAGGCAAGTGATTCCGAGGAAGCAGACAGCACCACATCCTCTGAGACTGAGGGCTCGGACTCAGAACAAGGGGAGCTCACAGGAAGTGAATCTGAGACAGCAGATCCCTTGCGAGGCCCCTCCCTGGAGGGAGGCAGCACCCTGCTTATTGTCAATGGTGGGGTGTGCAGAAACTCAGCCACCGAGACCTCACATGGCGGTCCTGGAAAACCGCCTGCCTCCTCCCGGGCTCTTGGAGGGTCCGGGCCGCTGATAGAGGAGCTTGGAGAGCACCTGAACTCGACAGTTCAAGTTTCTGAACTCAAGGACTCGGCTGCTGGAAGCCACAGCAGCGTGCGGGCCAGAGGTGACTGGCAAACACCAAGTGATTGACTCCGAGTGGTTTTCCCCACCGTTGAGAATTATGTCAGATTTGGTTTCCTTTACTGAATGGTAATTCTTCATTTTCACTTTGTCCTTTTTCTTAGCATATACAACGCTGTTTTTCAGTGAGCTGATGTTGATACCTGTTGGTTTCCTTGGTACAACTTTAAAAATAAAGTTTTAAAGTATTTTTGCTAAAGTAGAATTAATATTGAAGATGAACTAACAGTTCAGCCAGAATCTCTAGAATGTAGAGCCCATTCATATGGTTTTTTTCAAGATTTTATTTTTAAGTAACCTCTACACCCAATGTGGGGCTCGAACTCACAACGCTGAGATCAAAAGTCACAAGCTCTACCAGCCAGCCAGGCTCCCCCATTAATATTTTTAGTAGCCTCATCAAGGGATACTTGACATAGAATAAACTGCACGTATTTAAAATGTACACTGTGGTTAGTGCTGACATGTATATGCACGAAATGAAATCATCACTGCAGCCAAGATTCTCTACCTTACCCATCATTCCCAAGTGCCCTTGTCCCCTCTGTTACCCCTCTCCCTTCCCCCCTCGTGCCACCCACCCCTCCATTCCCCAGCAAGCACTGATTTGCTCTGACACTGAACGTTAGTTTGCATCTCCTAGGATTTAATGTAAATTGAATTATAGTAATATGTACTCTTGTAAAAATTAGGCTTATTTCACTCACTATAATTATTTTCAGATTTGTCGATGTAGCATGTATTCAAGAGGCATTTTTTAGAAAGGTTTTTGTTTTTTCTCGTATCTGAGTAGTATTTCATTGGATAGATTTTTCCATTCACCTAGTGATGGACATTTGGGTTGTTTCCAGCTTTTGGCTGTTACAAATAAAACCATTACGAACATTTGTGTACAAGTCTTTGTGTGGACATATGCGTGCTGCGTTTCTCTTAGGTAAATATCCAGTGGTGGAATGGCTGAGCCGTATGGTAGGTGTATGTTTAACAGACTGTGTCCCAACATGGCGGTACCAGTTCATGTGTCCACCGGTAAAGTAGACTTCCAGGTCCTGCACATTCTTGTCATCACTGAGTGTGATCTGTTTTTACCATTTTTATCATTTTAATAGGAGTGAGGTGGTATCTCACAGTGGTTTTAATTTTCATTTTTTTAAGACTTCTGTTGGTGAGCCTCTTTTCAGATGCTTACTTGTCATCCACAAATCTTTGGTGAAGGGTCTGTTCAAATCTCTTGCTTTTTTTTTTTTTTTTTTTAAAGCTGGGTTGCTGGCTTTCTTATTTTTGACTTTTGAGAGTTCTTTATAAATTCTGGATACAGATCCTCATTATGAGTCATCTTTGCACACCTTGTAACCTTCCATTGGGTGCCACACATTGTAAATTTCACCTTGCTGAATATGTAGCCTTATCTTCTTCAGCTTTGGGGATGCAGTTAAGTTACTTGAAAATAGTTTGATCTTTGCACGTCTTGCTTGTGTAATTTGTTAGGCAGGTCTGGAACAGTGTTCAGTCTAGGATGAACTATTGCCCGGTATGAAGGAAAGATTCTCCCATGCCCCTGGAACTACAGATTTTCCAGTCTGGGTGATGGAAATAGGCACCTGGATGAATGCTGAGCACTGTTCCCTCTAATGCTTTCAGACGGTGCTTTTCCAGGATGACACAGTCTCGGCAATAAGTACTCTTGTGAGTATTAGAGGGGCCCTCTCCAGATATCTGGCCTTCTCTGCCGCTCTCTCTTCTCTGGTCCTCTGTTGCAAATGCTGGCTGCCTCGGTCCCTGCTCATCCTCAGCTCTGTCTCCTCACCTTGGGAGTCCGCTGGAGTCCCTGCTCATGCAGCCTGGACGGTGTCAGCTCAATAACGCAGCTCACTGGGTTGGTTTCTTATCCCTCAGGATCACTGTCTCTCATTGCCTGACATCCAGTGTCTTGAAAATGATTGTTGCATGTACTATTCCTGTTTTTCTTCTTTGGTTATGTTGGGTGGGAGAGTAAATCTGGTGTTTATTACTCCATCTTGATTGGAAGTGTAAGTCTCCATTAATGTTTTCAATGTGAATTTTCCCACTTGAGTGTAAGCTGCCAGGGAGCGGGTTCTGTGTCGTGTCTGGTTACCACTGAATCATCAGTGCCCATATTCTCATTGCTCCATAAATATTTGCTGAATGAATGAACAAATGAAATAAATCAATTTGCTCTAGGGGGGAAATGAAATGAAATCTGATCCGTATTAATCTCGGTAGCATTTTTATTTCAAGAAAGGGTTTGCTCCTTTTTACTCTAGGTTTATATAGGTTGCGAGTATTTGTATTTCCAATATAAATTTCAGTTTGTATTAACAGGATAGTTGGGGTGACTGTGCCATTTGACACACATGTTAACTCCTGAACACTTTAGCAGCTTTGTCGGAATGTGTTCAAGACTTTCCTCGGGCTCCCTGGAGAGCTTCAAAATCCCTATGACCATTGAAAATGCGTTTCTTCTCGGTGGCACATTACCTGAAGGCAGTTTGAAAATGCACTGTTACTCCCCTCGTTCACTTCTACTGACGTCAAGTTGAGCAGAGCCACTTTTGTCTAAAAGTTTAAAGCCATGGAAATTCTTCTACCAACTCTGTCCTTTCTTAGTTATCTACACAGGATCTACTTCTGTGAAGTTTGCCATGGGTAGAAAAACCTGTTACTCTCTTTCTCAGAGAATGAGCAAACATCCTTCCCGGACATCCTCAGAGCAGAGGAGCTCATTAAACAACTCTCCTGAGTATCAAAGACGATACGAGTGGGCGCCTTAATTTTCGACTCCGTGTCTGCCGTGTTTCTTTTACCTATGTTCACAGAGGGTTAAAGCTTTGTGATATCACATTACCCTGTCTTTGTTTAAGATGAGTTAAGAACACTACACCACGTCTGTAACCCAAAATAAGTCCAAAGGTACTGCCTTTTATTTGATTTTTTTTTTTTAACTTGACAACCTGCCATGCAACTCTAGGGATCTCCTGTAACCATATGAGTTTCCCAAGAACCCTGGGTGATGGGAGAAACAAATTTATTGGGGAAAGAGCAGGAGAGGACCTCAGCCACTGGTCGGAGCTCAGTGGAAGCAACTAAGGCTTTGGGGTTGATGAGGTGAGGAGGTGAGTTCCAGAGCTAGAGCTCAAGGGTGACCAGCCCACAAGGGGGTACACCCACCTCCGAACCACCTCTTTCCTTTTGAATCTGGGAATAGAGCTATTTTCCTGCTTATCTTAAAGGGTGATGAGACTGTATGTTCAAAACACTCGATGAACTGTAAAGTATTAAACCAACATGAGGGTTTATTACTCTTCTCTGACATCCCAGAGCTGAACAGGGCTCTGTTCAGCTACCTGCCAACAGGTCACTGGGGGGGCCGGCACTGTGAAAATGAGTCAGCCCTGTTAATCGCTCCAGAGGCATGCCAGTGGTAAAAGTCTACACAGTTCAGCAGATTAGAGAGAAATATTAATTATGTCAATGAATCACAGCACTGCCTCATCTTCTGGGTTTGCATTATCGTTGACCTGTTTTTCTGTGTTCTGTCTCTCCTCTCCCATTATCCTTGAAGAATAATCCAGGGCCTTGCCGTGGGCATGATGTTTTAGGTGCCAGTAACTCTGCCCATATCATCTGTCACTGGCACAGGATTAATTTACAAATGAGACAGGGCTGCTCCCTACCACTTTCTGAGTTGGTTGAGCAGCTGGGGGCCTGTTTTCACACCTGCTGGTGGAAAATCCACTTTGGTTGTAGGGATCAAATTCTATGACGAAGAACTTCAGGAAGGAGAGAGAGGGTCAAGTTTTCTCTGCTGTAAGACTTCATAAAAAATTGTTTTTATTAGAGGGGCCCCTGGATATCTATTTTGTTACAAAGAGATTTTTATTATAACTAGAAATTGCCCTATGTAGTCAGTGGTGACAAAGATACCTCTAAAAAGAAATAGAAATGAGTTAAAGACAATGTAGGAATTAAACCTTACTCAAAAGTACACCGAACCTTCATAACGTATTACAAAATACTTGAATATGCAAAAGTCCCCTCGAATCAACTGATCGGTCATGTAATGATGCTGCATGTCAGGTGGAATGAAGTGAAACTTCATAAACAAATCTGTTTGGTCAGGCATCTCCATTAAAGCGAGTCAAAAACTGCAAATGTTTCCTTAACATCATTCCGTCTGAATCCCCGACGGCATTCCTGTTTGTGATCTGCTCTCTTTCCCGGCCGTTCTCCGAGTGCATTATATATAGTTGCAATCCATACCAAATGAAGGAGGCATTGATTAGACTTGATTTAAGGCAGCAAGTGATAAATGCAGCTGGAAATTGATTCATGCCTCTCAAGTGACTGGGGCACAGCCATCCACAGTTGACACAACTCTTGTCTCAAGGCTGGAGAAAACAAACAGGGAAACATGTCAGACAGATAAATGACTTCGCTGTTTTGAGCTCTCCGTGGAGGCCATTTGTTTTCCTAGATAAGGAAGACTGCTCTCCGAAGTCATGAAAAGAAAAGCCAGAGGAAAAGGATGAATGTGGAATTGGATGCCTGAGCCCTTGGGAAAAAAACCCCGAACAGAAAGGATTTACCTCTGGGAAGGATCTTGCTAGGAGGCTCTGCTCTGTCCTCTCCTTTGGCCTCAGGGGTGCTGCGGGCCATGAGTTGGCCATGCCAGCCCCACTCCAGCCAGGCCCGCGTGCTCAAGGCTCTGTCTCCAGGACCCTAAGTGATGGCAGTGGTATGCTGTGGTCCACGTTCTTCCCAGGGAGACATTTCCCAACGACTCTCCTTCGAGTGAGCAGTCAGGGGAAAAAGCAGCAAGAATGGCGGAGTGACTTGACAGCCCCGCTTACAGAATTTGTTTGACAACCAGTCTAGAACCCTCCCGCCTCCCGAATGCAGTAGCCCTCTGGCAATCCAGTGCCTCTCAGGGTGCCTCTCCCACAGTACATGGTTAAATATTTACTGTATTTTTGCTTTGTGTTAAACTCTCACCTCGACATGTTCGCTCATGCACTTTCTCTTTTTGCATAGGTGGACACTTCATCCATCCTTCACGGCCCCATTCAAATGTCACCTCCTCTAGAAGGTCGTCCTTCATTCTTCCTGGCTGGAAATTATTTCCCTCCTCCGAACTCCTATGCCACAGAGCATCGGGTTCCAGAATCCTTGTGTTCGGAATTTTGTAAAATTAAAATTAGAAAAAAAAAAACCACCGTGGAATGCAGAGGGCTACCGACATAAAGCCGCCAACACTTGATTTTGCATATACAGTTGACCCTTGAACGACACAGAGATTAGGGGTTGAAAATCCACATACAACTTTTTACTCCCCAAAACTTTACTATTAGCCTACTGTTGCCCAGAAGCCTTACAATAACATAGTGGACACATATTTTGTATGTTACACGTATTATAGAATGTGTTCTTATGATAAAGTAAGCTAGAGAAAATGTTATTAAAATCATAAGGAAGAGAGGGGTGCCAGGTGGCTCAGTCGGTTAAGCATCCGACTCGATCTCAGCTCAGGTCATGATCTCAGGGTCCAGCTTGGTGCTCAGCGCAGAGTCTGCTTGAGGTTCTCTCTCTCATTCTGCCCTTCCTCCCACTCCCATGTGCATGCACATGCACATGCTCTTTCTCTAAGTAAAATCTTTTTTAAAATCATAAGGAAGAGAAAGTATATTTACAGTACTGTATTAATTGAAAAAAATCGGTATGGGGATCCTGGGTGGCTCAGTTGGTTGGGCGACTGCCTTCGGCTCAGGTCATGATCCTGGAGTCCCGGGATCGAGTCCCACATCGGGCTTCCTGCTCGGCGGGGAGTCTGCTTCTCCCTCTGACCCTCTTCCGTCTCGTGCTTTCTATCTCTCATTCTCTCTCTCTCTCAAATAAATAAAATCTTTATAAAAAAAAGAAAAAAATCGGTATGTATTAGTGGAAACGCCCACTTTTCAAAACCCATGTTGTTCAAGAGTCACCTGGATAGGTATACTCACCCAGCCATCGAAACCATTCTTTCATAAAAGCACGTTAACATCAAAAAAGTAAAAGGACATTTCAGAATCGAAGTCTGTCCTCTAAACTGAACATATTTAGCTTCAAGAGAAACTCTTTTCCTTGAGAACCAGAGTTGGATTCATCAGAATTTCCCTGCCGTGCCGTGTGTTTGCCCAGCACGGACATCTGGCCTGTCCAGGTGCCTCCTCACAGCTCTTCCTCAGCTCTGGAGCGGCTGCTGTGTTTTAAAGACGGTGTTTTAAAGACAGTACACCTTTGAATTAGGGATGAGACTAGACTCTCCTAAGAGCCGTCACATGGTGAGCCTCCGCCTTGTGCCAAAGTCTATGTGAGGCCTCTCTTGTTTTAAGCATGTCAAGCAGGGACTGTGTCTGCACTTCGGTTCTTCTCTAGGCACAGACCCGCCACTGGAGGAGGCTCTGCTCCTGCATCAGGGGTGAACTTGACCCAAGGGCAGGCTGGGGCTTCTCCTGGCCTGGAAAGCTTGACTAAACCAGGGGTGCTTCTGTGCTTCTGGCAGCATACTTGGGCCATCTGAGAAGTTTTAAAGAAACAGCCTCCTCTGCAGGCAATGGAATAGGGATCTCTTTGGTGTCTAAACAAGCAAGAGCTGGGATAATCAGAATTGTGTTCTCAGAAATTGACACGGGCAAGTGCAGAGCATAATAGGCCCTTGGCAGTGGTTGCTGAGGGTGAGAAATGCATTGAGAAAAGTCACAAAGCAGATCTGGAGTCAGTCCTGCAAACTCAGGAAAGAGAAGAAATATGAATTAGTAGAATCTATGTAGCAGAGAAAATACCAAGGAGAGGATGAAGACACCAGCTCGTCAAGGAAATGCGAGTGGCTGGGCGCCCAAGGATGCAGACGCGTGGAGTTAAGTGACATTCCTCTCTGAAATGAAGATTCAAACATCTCTGCCCTGAGGTCCCAGAGCAGCCTGGGGTCCCCGTATCACCATTTCATGAATCTCAATTCCTTGTGACTTGACGCTATGATTGTTCTTACTCGTTCAGAGGGCATCCGTGTCCCATATTGCTGATCAAATTGGAGGCCTTTCTTATAGATAACGGGAAAACTGACCAAACTACTTCAAACAATAATGAGGGTTTATTAGTTCATGAACTGAGAAGTCCAGCCACAGAATGGATTTCAGGAGAGGCTTATCCCAGCTGCCCAATGATGGGACCAAAGCCCTGTTTCTTGTAGTTTCTCTGCTCTCCCATCCTCAAGTGTTGATTTCATCCAAATTTTGACACTTGCCATGTCCCAAGGTGGCTTCCAGCAGCCCCTGCAGCTACCTCCTTTCTTGTTAACATCCGTCAGAAAAGAGATTATCTGTGTCCCAGCGTCTTCAGCAAGTGTCCTCAGATTCAGTCTGATTGGATCTGTGTAGGTAAATTCAGAAGCATTCACAGCTGGCCAATAAAATGGAGTGTACTGGTTGGTTTTGTCTCAGTCATGTGGCCACGCATGATGCTGGGGGTAGCCGTGGCAGTGCCCTACTTAGCTCTCTCTTCAAGGTGAGCTGACAGCTTCATGAAGGGGATGCAGTGTTCACTTGAAGGGCACACTCTCTCCAGGCTGCTCTCCTAGCCACTGATGGGCACAACCAGGTGCTAGACCTGGGCCATTCCTGCCCAATGTGGGATCCTTCCATAGGCTCTTTGCTCTAGGCTCCCTGCTGTCCTTCCAGACTTTCTGAGGTTGCATGGCTGGCCATGTGCGATCTCCTTGCCCAGTCTTTTTCTTTCTTTCTTTCTTTCTTTCTTCCTTCCTTCCTTCCTTCCTTCCTTCCTTCCTTCCTTCCTTCCTTCCTTCCTTCCTTCCTTCCTTCCTTCTTTCTTTCTTTCTTTCTTTCTTTCTTTCTTTCTTTCTTTCTTTCTTTCTTTCTTTCTTTCTTTCTTTCTTTCTTTCTCTTTTTCTTTCTTTTCTTTCTTTCTTTCTTTCTTTCTTCTTTCTTTCTTTCTTTCTTTCTTTCTTTCTTTCTTTCTTTCTTTCTTTTTCTTTCTTTCTTTCTTTCTTTTCTTTCTTTTCCTTCTTTCTTTTTCTTTCTTTCTTTCTTTCTTTCTTTCTCTTTCTTTCTTTCTTTTCTTTTTCTTTCTTTTTCTTTCTTTCTCTTTCTTTCTTTCTTTTCTTTCTTTCTTTCTTTCTCTTTCTTTCTTTCTTTTCTTTCTTTCTCTCTCTCTCTCTCTCTCTCTCTCTCTCTCTCTCTCCCTCCACAAGTGCTAGTCCTCCTTGCTGCCTTGGGCCCTCCTCTCCTCCCTTCTTCTCTTTCTCTGAGGTTGCACTTATAATACTTTCTTGGCTTTTGCTTCCCCCAGGACCCACCTGAGACACCCTAGTTATCCCAACTAGGGACAACTCTGGACGAGCCTGATTTTCAAAAAGAAGCTCAGCTCAAACATACTTTGCCCCACAAGTGCCTGTGGGGTGATTATTCCCACAAAACAGAAGAGGAGACCAGGTTCCAGGCCAAGTAACTTTGCCAGTCACCCATACAGGAAGGAGCAGCCTTGCGTGCAAACCCCAACTTCCCCTTTGCAGCCCCAGCTCTTTCCCAACACTAGGTGCTGCCCCTTGTAGAGCCTACTGAGGTGGCCTGAGTTGCTCAAGTTCATATGGCTCCTCTGGGGGT
Source organism: Eumetopias jubatus (assembly GCF_037043125.1). Taxonomy (NCBI): domain Eukaryota; kingdom Metazoa; phylum Chordata; class Mammalia; order Carnivora; family Otariidae; genus Eumetopias; species Eumetopias jubatus. Next base: position 178,702,515 of record NW_028274807.1, read on the forward strand.
GGGGGAGGGTGAATTCCAGCGTATGTCCCCTCTAGTAGGCTTTTCTTGAAGCATTCACACCTGGGGGGCAGGGGTGGGGACTGTGGGTGGATGGGCTGAAACCATCCATCACTGTCTCTTCTACCGCGCAGACTGCGGGATCCACCGCCACCTTGTCGTGCTTGGACACTTGACAGGTGACACGTCCACAGAAGTGGCATCCTTTGCACATGAATCAGCCGGGCGCGGTGTTTAACAAGGAAGAGCAACGGCCCACGCTGCTCGAGCGGAGCGGGCCGGGAGAGCCGGAGCGCGGCGGCAGCAGGCGGGCCCCCCACCCCGCGGCGATCGCGGTGCCCCTGCTCCCTTGGGGCCGGGCGTGGGTGGGAGCGCCGGGCGTTTCGGCGCGCCGCAGATCAATGAGGAGGCCTGCTCTCCGTTATGCGAGCCCACCCCCTCTAATACGCCGCATTGTCCACTGACGTGTCTAATTATGTGTCTTACAACCACAGAACTCCCCCCAGAGGAGCGGGGCCCTTCTGGCGGAAGGAGGAGCACGATTGCTCCATCTGTTCCTCGGGCGCCCACGGGAGGCGGTGGGCGGGCACGGGCGAACTGCGCGTGCGCGCGGGCGGGGCGGGGCCGGGGCGGGGTCGGATGGCCGCCGAGTGCAGGTGCCTGGAGAAAGGGGATCCCAGTGGCAGGTGCGGATGCCAAGCTCGCCGCGGCGGAGTCTCTGTTTAATTACTGTCGACTGAGGGGGCTGTCTTATTTAAGGATTATAGGAGACAGGTTCAGATGGAGTTCTGAGCCGAGCTCGAGGAGGTGGCAGGCTGGAAGCTGCTGGGGAGGGGAGACACCTGCGTCTTTAATTGAGACTGGCACGCTCAGAATTTCCTGATATGTAAAAACAATCACCTGGAATACGGGGAGGCTCTAGGAGAGAAGTCAGCATGCTCCCGTCCTCCACCTTCCTCCCAAGCGGACTACATTGTTCTTTGGCGAAGCAGATCCCCAAATCACAAGCATATCATTCCCCTCCCAGTAACACTGTGTGTGCGGGATCTGGCTCTAAGGGTCCATGAAAGTATCACCTGCAGAGGATGGCAGAGAGAAGATGACCAAAAATAGGCTCTCCTTGGAACCAAATGCTACCATCAGCTTCCATGTGCCTAGTCCTTTACAGTTTGCAAAGTGCTTCCTTCTGCCTTGCCTCCCTTTCAACAGGGACAGGCAGGGGTGGTCCCATTTTAAAGCAAGGAACCTGAGAGGCACGCAGGCTTTTGCGGGGTGGGCACTCAGGGCACTGGGGCCCCAGGAGTCATGAAAGATCTCCCAAGAAAGGATGAACAGGAGGTTGGTCGAGTGGAGGGAAATTGGGGTGCGGTGTATCCCAGGTGGAAGGATGTGATGGCAACCAGATTGCTTGGAATGATTGGGACAGAGGGGGTAGGGTTAGCCCAGCTAACCTTCCCAGGATTGGGAAGTAGCTTATAGAATGCTACATTAAAGTTGTGGACCCAAACTCAAATGTGGATCACATAAAGAAAGAGAAAGAGGGGAAGAAAACCCAGTACCACAATAACTGAAAAGCAATTGAATATTTACTGGAGTCCTTTGTGAATTTTATCGTAAGCAGAGCAAATATTGTAAAGTCTTCTCCCGTTCTCTCTTGCATAACCTCACTCTCTTGCTCTCTGTCACTCTTTTATCGTGGTCGCTGCCCCGAAAGAGTCACCTTTCTCCCTCCAGACTTCCTCAGTCTCTTTCAGACTCTACCCTCACAGCATCTCTCTCACCATCCCTCCCTCCTTCTTGCTTTCAGTGGCTGTGATTTAGATCCTACAGTACCTGTCTTCCCTTCCAATAGGAATTCCACTGCCTTGTGGCTCCTTCGGGGTTGACAAACTAGCACTCAAGGGCCAAGTCCATCCTGTTACTTGTTTTTGTTCAGCCTGCAAATGGACTATGTTTTTTTAAAATACATATATCTGAAGCAATTGAAAAGAACTTGTAGAAATTTGTTCTCTCTCTTGTTATGTAAGTACCTACATAATAGCTGTGAGTTGGCCTCGGCCTACAAAGCCTAAAATACTTTACAATTTGCCTTTTATCAGAACAAGTTTGCCAACCTCCCAGGTTAGGAGAAATGGGATATGCATACTTCTCCAGGAGCATCTTGGATTCCAGGCCTATAGCTTCTGGGCTTTTCCAAGCCCTCCTGGGGGAGGTTTTGCAGGAAGGTGGGATGAGAGGTATGAGGCCCCTGCATGGCAAGTCTGTGGAGAGGGAAAACTTACGGGAAGGGGACAAAGCCGGCTTTTGAAGGAAACCCATCCACAACTGTCACAGGGGCCAGCCAGGACCATACTTGTTTTTTCAGGCTGGGGGTTGCCTTCCATTTACCCGATCATTCCTAGGACTAGGAATGGTAGAGTTCCACTTCAAGATTCTCTTTCCAAAAGCTGTGGACAATTTCCCTTTTTGTTGTCCCGCAGTAAAGATGGAGGCCAACCCAGCGTCCAATCACCTGGGAGATTTCATATTCCAGAGATGGATAACCTGGCAGGTCAAGCATGTCTCGGTGGATTATTTTCCACCAAGAGGTAAATAGCTTACCCGAGATGCCTTCCCAGAACATGTAACATATAGAACCATGGAACACAGTCTTCTCACACTGTTGGGTCTCTTTCTATATACCATGATACACTCTTACTGCCTCTTATCTTGGGAGACCTTCTCCTGATTTTTAATTTTTTTTATTTTTTTTCCTTTGAGCGTTTTAAAAACCTTGTCATCCTAAGCATCTTCCCGTAATCACCTGGGCCACCTTTTTGTCTGCCTGGCATCCTCTTGGGGAAACCATTCCTGACCTCTGTAATAATGCTGCTTATTCCCTGCCTATCTGAAGGGCTGAAATTACCGTATAATCCCACAGTAGAGTTGGACCCGTGGCCCAGGTCTGGCCAATCAGAATATTCGGTTCTTCTCTCTGGCCACAGTGATTGGTTCAGGGATGGGCAAATGTCCCAAGGCCAGCCAATGAAATTCCTCTTCAGAACTTGGGCCAGAGCTATTAGAAATGATACTTTTTCTTCTCAATCGGTATACAGGAAGAAAGCTATTTTTGAGCTATTGATGAGTATCTTTGTAATCACGTGGATAAAACCTTCCTGGAAAAGGAATATCATATACGAGAAAGCAGAGATGGAGAGAAGGAAGGAGATGGGAAAGACAGAGAAAGGGATGGAGAGACAGATCTGACATCATTTCAAATTCAGCGTTCAGCTGTTCCTGAAGCTAGTTCATTCCTGGATCATTCAATTACCCAAGCCAGTAAATTGCCTTTTTTTTTTTTTTTTTTTTATTAAGCTGACATGGGTAGGATTCTTTTACTTGTATCCAAATACTTCCTGAGCAATGTAGGGGCTTTACCAGGTCTCTTGGGACGTTGGATGCCGCCCCTTAGCAACCCCCGGCCCTTTGTCATATAATTTTCAGTGCCCCTATGCTCTGACTCTGGACTTTGAGCAAGCTGCTTTGGCCCCTGGGGATGTTTGCACATATGATGCAGGCACAGTGGGGCTTATCCTCTCTTTTGCAGCTCTTGGAGCCCTTCTGCCAACATAGGAAAAACCCAGTGTAGCCCGTGGGATGATACATAAAGCCCAGGCAAGCTTTCCCAGCTGAGGCCCCATCGACCAGCCAGCCCGAGCTGCTCTGGAAACTGACAGTAGCCATAAGAATGAGGCTGGCCCAAGAATCACCCAGCTGAGCCCAGCCCAGACTTCCAGCCTGAGGAATTGTGAGCTCAAGAAATGATAGAAGTTTTAAAGCACTTCAGTTTTAATGTGGGTTCTTAAGTAACAAAAGCTGATACACAACAGAAGGTGGAAAAGGTATTTGCAAAGTGCTAAAGGAGTGGCCTTTTCCTGGCTAAGGAGAACTAGGGGCTGTGATATGGAGCTTAAACCAACCCTGGCTCTCGACCACGCGTACTTTAGCAAGGAACCAGTGGCACTTACTGAATCTGAGCCGAGCCACCCTTGTAGGCTGGGAAGTCCGTGCCTGGCACTGTCACCCAAAGCCATTCTGGGCAGGATTCACTGCAGTCACCATGGCCAGCACAGGACTGGGGATCACATGCACACCTTACAATTCATAGTTCCTCCTAATCATGTACTATAGCTCTGATAGGAAGAGTCAGAAGGTAGTGGCTTGTTGGACATCTGCGGGATTCATAACACAGTAGCTATGTTTTTCTTCTGTAGGCCTGACTCCGTATGCTGGTAGTAAGCCTCTCTGACTTAGGGGACTTTTGTTCTTTTATTAAGGGTGATTTACTAGATAGAATTTTTCATTTTCTCCTTCTATGAGATAGCTCACATCAAATATTGAAATACTGCTGTGACTACTAGGGATGGCTCGCATTTACTGAACACTTACCAGCATCACGTGCAGGGCAAAGGGCTCTATAGGCCTAACCACCTCTCATCTTCCCTGCAACCCAGGGAGATAGGTGCTGTCCATCCCATTTTACAGATGGGAAAACTACATCCCTTGCTCAAGCACACACAGTTCTTAAATGTTGGTGTCACAACTGAAGGGAGACAGTATGGGCTACAGAAATGGGGAGGCTTCCTGGGGGACACACTTCACCTGCTTTGAAGACAGATCAGGATTTATCCCCTACTAGCTCTCTGACTGTGGGCATCTTACTAAACTTACCTGGGCCTCAGTTTCTTCTTCTGTAGAATGGAAATCATAATCTCACCTTTCCAGGTGGTTGGGGGAAAGAATTAAATGAGAAATACAAAGCTCCCAGCACAGCATTAAGCCCACAGTTGGACCTCGATCCCTTTTCCTTTTTCTTCCAGCAGAGGAGACTAGATCATACTGATTCACAGTGATTCTGTCCAAAAGAATGTAAATTCCATGAGAATGTGTGTGTTTTTCTTTTTTGTTGTTGTTATTTTGTTTACACTGTATCCCCTGCACCAAACAGTGCCTGGCATGTCATAGGCACCCAGTGCTTCTTGAATTGAGCTCTGTATTTCTGCGAGTCTGTGATTCTCTGAGATGTGACCGGCAGTGACTTCCTAAGGGCTGGTTGGGACCAGGAGGTGGAGGGAATCCAGGAGCAGAGCTTTGCAAGGAGGTGGGAGGCGGGGTGTGTGTGTGGGCGGATCCAGTCTTGTCTCATTCAACAGCCCTCCAGGAGCCAGGCTGAGTGGCTTGCAGAGTTGATAAGGAGTCCTTGCCATCCAGCCTGGGAAAGCAGCTTGTTTGTTGCTGATGATGCTGGAAGGGGGTCCTAAGGGCAATCAGTGGATGCAGCTTCCTCACCCCCTCCCCCCTACCATCCCCTTGCAAGCTTGTCCTGGCCTCTGTCCGGGAGCCCCCACCCATCTGCACAGTGGCCAGGCTTGGAAAGAATCCTTCTTTGATGCCAAGTATCAGCAGGGCTCTCAGAGGGTGTGAATTATTCATCGGCAAACCCAGCACCCATCTGTCTCCAGTCATGCTGCTGGCATCTCCCGGGGCTCAGAAGTTGCCCAGGGCACCTCCAACCCAGGCCTGCCGGTGGGTTCCTCATAATGAAGATTCAGCTGCCCTGAGGCTTTTGCCTTAATTGAAGAGATGATGGGGTGAGCAAGAGGCTCTAAAGTGTGCATTTGAAACCAATTTGCTCCTTGAAGTGGCATGAAAACCAAAGTCGAAGAGACGCCCGCTGTGAGGGGATTTCCCTGGTGCCACTCTGCCCAGTCTCTGTTAATGGCCTGCGTTTAATGGCCCCTCGAATCTTTTGCTGCTCTGAAGAAGTTGGCAGGACCCATGATGGGGTGGAAGTGGCTTTGTGGAGAATATGGGCCTTGCGGTGGTGGCTTCACCCTCAAGGAATCGAGGCTGGAGGATGGGGTGGCCACGATGGCTGAGCTGGCTGCTCAGAGGAGACTCCAGGGGTTCCCCCGGGGGGGATGCAGTAAGCTTGCAAAGATTTTTAAAAAGAGGTGAAGTTGCTGACGAACCCAGCCAGCTTCCTGAAACCTCTGGAGGAAATAGGTGACAGCTCATCTGTAGGACAAGAGGCTGGAGGAAGGCATTTGGGTTGGTGGTCATCAAATCCCTTAATTCTAAGGGGCAAAATGGCTTTTTCCTCCATTGAAATAACAAAGCGCGAATTATTTGTGTGCATCTTTAGTGACCAGCGACGGACTTTCAAATCTGCATATCCAGGGTTAAAAAAAATGGGGTCCTCCTTGGAGGCTGTATACCATAGAAAAAAGTTCCCCATGAACTAATAACAGTTGTGACTATTGCCATGTAGCAAATCATTTTAAGATCTTCATTGGCCCTAGTTACTCTTGGTTTTAGAACCTGAATCTACATTATATGTCATATCAAACATTATAGTGTGTCATTATCATATGTGTATGTATATTTATATATAATATATAATATACATATATATTGTATATTATATTTATTATATATCACAATGCACCCATAGCATATGTAGGGAGATATATATATTTATATTTATATATTTTAAAAAATAATTTTTAGAATTTGCTTTTGAACTTACTTGGCTATGAATAGTAACTCATTTAATTTATTATTGGTTCCATTTTGTAAGCAGTCATCATGCATACTTAGAAGTTCACACAAAACAAGGTAGCCAAATCACAAATTCTTATCAGATGTAATAAAATCTTTATGAATACTAAACTCAACAGTGAACAAAGCGGACCTAATGTTTGTAGACATTTAATTAAAAATGTATTCATTTTGATTTTGCGTATTTTTCTAAATATTTCAAGCTGATACCTTTTATTCTTTCCTGGTCTCTAACGTGTTTATGAGACCTGGACTGTGTGACCATGTGGGGTGGGTGGGTGTGTCCTAATGGATAAAACACCCTTGCCTGGGTGGGGGTGAGGGGATGGGGAGCCTGGAGGAGGTGCTGGCAGGGACTCCAGGCTTCCAGAGTCTCATTTCTCACAGGTCTTATTGGCTGTTTCTCTTGATTGCAGAAATAAGCTTGGCAGGGTCTATGCTTAGGTGAGGAGGTCTGCCACAAATCAGCACGTGTAGGTGAGGAAGACCTGGGGCAGAGCCAAAGCCACTAGGGCCTGCTGAGAAGTCCAGCGACACCTGTGGATGTCAGCCTCAGGGCACAGTAGTGAAGAGATAAAGAGGGAAGGCTCAGTACGCTCACCTGGCCTTAGTTCATGCATCACTTTACTCAGCGAAGGAAGAGGAAGGAGCTGTTTTCTATGCCCAACCAGAAGTGGAGGGAGGTCAAGGACAGATGGGACATTAGGTTTGTCATCATCACCTTGTCGGTAGCCTCCTCTCCGTTAACACGACTACCTCTTGGCTCTCAACAGCAGCGAGCATTCAACACTAGCGCGGGGCTGAGCAGGTCGTAAATGTCAGGGGCCCCAGAGAATCATGCCCATGGGTCTCAGTCAGGCCCTGACCGCTTTGGGAGTCCAGCATGTTCCTGCGGGCACAGGCAGGATGAGGAGGACTGAGTCTGAAAGGACATTTTCTAGGGCTCGGCTGGGGGGCTGGGGACTCGTCCGAAAGCCGTGTCTGTCACACAGCTTGCGAGACGCTGCACGTGTGTTTGCTGTTGGCTTCCTGACCTTGTGCCTCAAGCAATCATGGGCTCTCTTCAGCCGCAGAAATGGAAACTCCAGAGAGTTGAAATGATCTACCCGGAGTGGCAGAGGCAGGATTTGAGCTCGGAGCACTCACACCCAAGCCCTGTTCTGTTTCCACACCGTGCTTGTTCCCCGAATTCCTAGCGATGTTCAGACTCTCAAGAGTACGTTGGTGGAATTTCCAGGATGCCTCAAAAGTAGATTAGTTGTCCGTTCCGGGTAAATTGTTCCTTCCTGAAGCCTGGAAGAGAGAAAGGGTGGATGTGCCAATGGCTTCTTTGTCGGGCAAAGCTGCATAGCAGAGGGGTCAGGTGGGGGCTGAAAGCCAGCCCACGGGTCACCGGCCTGTCGGTCCCCTGGTGTTGGACTTCGTCAGACCAGAGAAGGGCTCCTTGCCAAACCCTGCACCCCTGAGACCCCATCCACCCGATGGGGGCCCCTTTCTAAGTTTCAGAGAGGCACTGCTTTGGTTTGGGTTTTCCTGGAGGCAGATCTGGAGATGCTGGCATGCAAGCAAGTCTCCTGGGAGGTGATCCTAGTGAGCACTGGGAGGGAGTAAAGAAGACAGGCAAGGGGTGCCAACTGTTCGGGTGTGCATCACGATGGTTATCACTATAGGACAGTTGGGGAACAGTAGAGAACATTGCCTTGGTCGTCCCGGTGCCCCATCGGTTATCATGAGGCCTGTTTCCTGGGGCTCCTGCACCGGCCCTGCAGGCGGGCTGTGTGTCCCAGGTGGCAGAGGGCCCTCCTTTAGGGTCACGGTTGTTTCTGATGAGCTGCCGTGGTGGCAGGTGTGTGCAGAGGGCATCCGGGCAGGGTGGGGATAGCGTCCTCCCTAGGCACCCTCTAGGTGAGTCTGACTTCTGTCCCGCTGGATCTAATCCGCTGAGCCAGTGTCTGTGACCTAGTCCCCATCCATCAACTGAGGCATCCGCCTGTGACCGTGTCCTCCCGCAGTCTAAACTGGGATCGCTTCCGGAAAAAAAACCCGAAACACCCAGCACTGCTAAAACATAATCATGACACAAAGCCTCCCGACTTTATCATCAAGTCCGGGATCTGTTCCTGGCTCTGCTGTGTGTGCCTCTTCCCGTGGCCTGGCTTCGTTTTCTGCCTCTTTCTCTGCCTCCCCTCCGCCTCTGGAAGCCCATAAGGAAATCCAGGTTTCCTGGCTTCCCGCCTTCCTGTTTTTATCCTATGGACCTCTGGAGGGCTGGCAGGAGCGGAAGGTGGCCACCCGGAGCGGCTCCGGGCTTGGGAGGGAGGCTTGCCAGGGGGGCCGGGGCTCGGCTGGGGGGCAGGGGCTCGTCTGAAAGCCGTGTCTGTCACACAGCTGTGCTCTCTCTTCCCTGGCTTATTTACTGAGGTGGCCAATGGAAAGGCTGGGAGGTTCAAGCCACGCTTGGCACGGCCCCCAGCAAAGCTGAATTCTTGCCTCCGCTGCCTCCGTAGACCTCGCGTCCTTGTCAGCACTGGCCCCAGGCCACCTGGTTCTGTGATCCGCTCGTTCTCGGGGCTTCGGCATGACCTCAGGAAGCACAGAAGCCAGAGGCTGGCAGAAGTGTAAAGAGTTGATTCAAATCAGAAACCCCCAACACAGAACTGTGACTATTTCCGTTTCTGTTTCCTCCAGCTCCGTTGCCGCTCGTTGTTCACTGGGGGGTTTTGATGTTACCCTCCAGTCACCTTTTACCATGTTGGCCTGGAACAGACACGGCTCCTACGTACGGAGGGCCGGGCGCACCCTGTTGCTTCCCTTGGCACCGCCGGTCTAATGAGGTGTAAATCCCACAGATGCCGCTCGGGGCGGCCGACGTAGTAATTTATATCAATTGGTGTGATTAGAGGAAGCCCTCAATCATCCTGTGGTGTCTCGTCGCAATCTGTCATAGCCTAATCACATGAGCTTCCCCCTGACTTAGTGCCGGGAAGAATGCACTGCTTTCCTGGGTTCCACTCAAGAGCCCACAGGTCGGATAGAGAGATGGGTCCACGGAGGTGAGTCACAGTCCTCCTAATTGCCCGGGAGGCAGCCGGCCGAGAGGTCCCACGTCTACCTGTGACCTGTTAGCCTGCCCTCACATGAACTTTCTGGAACACCGGAGGCTCAGCCAGGCTTTGGGCCAGAACTGGGCACAACGAGACCCCCAAGCGTGGAGCCTCTGGGTCCTGAGCAGAGCCATAGGCCTAGGAGCCAAGGGTGCCACCACCCCCTTTACCCTCTGCCTTAGTCTCTCCGGGTCAGGCTCTGCCCCAGGTGTCCAGTGATGGGTAAAGCAGACCCACCCTTACCTTCAGGGGATTTCTAGTCCAGTCAGGGAGCCCGACTTTCAACCACCAGCTACATGATGAAGCGGTTAACCAAAGCTGTTAGAAATGCCAAGAGGGAGGCCTATGGAAGGCTGCCTTCGAGGGTTTACAGGCGATCTGACCTCGTCCAGGGGGGTTAGGAGGAAATGACTTAACTGGGACCTTAAGTAGAGTAGAGGCGGGAGAGGGGAGGTTTGTGAGTCCATCGAAGGAAGCAGCTGTGCGGCCCAGCCACGGGAAGGAACTAGGCTCTGGAGGGTAGCATTACCAGATGCGGCTGGAGGAAGAGGAAGAAGCTAATTTCATCTGCCATGTTGAAGACTTAGAACTGCTAAGAAAAATTGTCCAAAACACAGAAATACAGCAAAAAGGAAGACTATAGATTCTTTCAATGTCAGGCTAGAGCATTATCTACCAGGCCCACCCAAGGAGGACTTAATTCTCTACGGGACCGTGACTTTGTCTGATTTTGCTGTGTACCCATTTGGGCTGATCTCTGGGAGGTTCCGTGTATGTATGTAGGTGGCTGTCGTCCTGCAGAGAATCCAGTGGTTTCTGTGGGGTGGAGAAGGTAAGCCGAGCGGTTATCACTTCATCACCCTGAAGGACTTGAGTCAGTGTTGTTTCTGACTTGAAAGATGAGCAAGTAAATTAAAACTTACTTCTGTATACCTTTTCTGTAACCCCCATCATCAAATGCTGTTTGAACCAACTCTACCATATCTCTCGTTCTCTCATTAATGAGTTAAATAAATGTTTGACACATATTTATTCTTTGTCAGTGTAACCGTTGGGTTTTCAGAAATCACTCTCTTGAAGGCACCCCCATGTTCATTGCAGCATTATTTACAGTAGCCAAGACATGAACCCTAAGTGTCCATTTACCAATGGATGGATAAAGAGAATACAAAGAGAGATGGATAAAGAGATAAAGAGAACACACACACACACAATTGTATATATACATTGTGTGTAATACACACACACAATGGAATATGGTGCAGCCATATAAAAGAAGAAAATGCTCCCATCTGTGACAACATGGATGGACTTTGAGGGCATTACACTAAATGAAATAATCCAGACAGAGAAAGACAAATACTGTATGACCTCACTTATATGTGGAATCTAAAAGAAGCAAACTTACAGAAGCAGTGACCAGACTGATGGTTGGCCAGGGCAGGAGATGGAGGGTGGTGAAATGGGTGAAGGTCATGAGGAGGCACAAACTCTCAGTTATAAGATGCATAAGCTCTGGATGATGTTAAGTAAACTTACCATGGTGACGATTTTGTAATATATACGGATATCCAATCATTATGTTGTACACCTTAAGCTAATACAGTGTCCTATGTCAACTACTTCTCAGTAAAACTGGAAAAAAAAAGAATTGGGTTTTTCTCATTGGAACATTATTCTTTGACAGAACTTTCTCCTAAGAGTGATGAGAAACTGGAGGATTCTAAGCCGGCTTCTGCCATGATCACAATTACCTGTGGACGTAGTGCTAATGTTCTTCTGAGACACGAAGAGATCCGGCCCCTATTTTTTTTTGTCAGATGAGGGGGGGGCTTTCCCTTTTGGGACAAATAACTAGTTTGGTTGAGGACCAATCTGCTGTTGTTATCATCAAGTGTAGGTTTATTATAGGGTCCTTCTACAAACAGAGAAGACGCTAATCATTGCGGCATCCATTTTGTTAAGATTTAAAGCTGTAGATAATAATTTATTGTAATGGGATCTAAACTAATGAACTCCACTTACAATTGAAATGTTTTAGAAAGCTTTCTTTTCTCCTGGGTCTCCCCAGGAGGCCGAGCTCCGGCAAATGTGGAACCACTCTGCCACCAGGCAGATTGCTCATCAACTGTGTCAAGTGTCAGAAGATGGGGCCATCTCTTTAAAGTGCTTTAAAAAAAAAAAAAGGAGGGGAAAATACCAGCATTCATTTCCATAAATTATTGAATATGAATTTAAAATTATCTAGTTGGAGAAGTGTTGAAATTACATATGCTAATTGGCAAGTCGGGGAAGCGGTGTTGGTGCTGCAGACAGCAGAACAGTAATTGTCGTTTCAGGAGCGTTGGTGGTCAGATGGGGCGTGGCGTGCGTGCAAGGTGGGGCAGCAACACAGATCCAAAGGGGCTCTCAGGAGGAAAGGCACCAGCAGTGATGCTAGGACCTTACCTAAGGTATCTCCTTTAATCCTTCTTGCACTCCTCGAGGACCATTATCGCTCTGAGAGGTTGAATGCCCAGCCGGAGGTCACGTAGCTGGTAGGGGGTTGAGGTGACTTTTGAATCTAGGTGTTTGGGACTCAATGTGTCAACAGGCCTGCCTGTGATTTGTAAACATTCTTCAGTTCCGTTGTTACCTTCCCAGTGTTTATACTCCAGTGTGATCAAACCGGTACAGTAGAAAGAGCATGACCACCCCCCTCTGCCAACCCTACCCTGTAGAATGAATGCTCATCAGTTTTAGGCAATTGACAAATAATTACATTGGGAAATTATGATTCCTCCTTCCCTGCCTCTCTGCTTGTATTTTTTTCTTTTGTCTTATAAGTATGTATCCTTCAAGTTTTTGCTCAAACATCATCTACTCAGTAAAATCCCTTCTGGCTGTACGACTTAAAATTGCAACCTGCAGGGCGCCTGGGTGGTGCAGCCAGTTAAGCATCTGACTCTTGATTTTGGCTCAGGTTGTGATCTCAGGGTTCGTGAGACTGAGCCCCGGGTCTGGCTCCGGGCTCAGTGCAGAGTGTGCTTGAGATTCTCTCTTCCTCTCCCTCGGCCCCTCCTGCTCATGCTCGATCTTTCCTTCTCTCTCTCTCTCTCTTTCTCTCAAATAAATAAATAAATCTTAAAAAAAATTGCAGCCTGTGTGAGCCCTGACTCAGTAGTCTTGTCTATCACCCTGTTCTATTTTTTCTTTTTTTCCCCACAGCATTTATTAACTTCTAACTTAATATATAATTTATTTTTTATCTTTATTATTTATTATTCATCTTCCCTTAAATATAATTTAAATATCAAGAAGGCAAGGATCTTTGTTTTGTTTACTGGCATATTTCTAGTGCTTAGAACAACACCTAGAATGTAGTAGGTACTTACTAAATATTTATTGAATGGATGAATGAATGAATACCTATTATACGGCCATTTATAGTTTAATGAAAATCAAAAACCAATGAAGAAAGCGAGCCAATATTGTTGTGCACACCCATGTTCTAAGTGTTTGCATATATTTTCTTAATTCTTATAACAACTGTCATTATCACCATTTTACAGATGAGGAAACTGAGGCCCAGAAGAGTAAAATAACTTGCCCAAGGTTACCCAGCCAGTACTTTTAAAATCCATTTTGTTGAGGGATAAATTTTATATAACAAAAATACGCCCACATTTAACATACAGTTGACAAGTGAATACACCCATGTACCCATCACCCAAGCAAGATGTGCAAACTCACCATCCTCTGGTACAGCGATCTTGTTCTGCTCTCTCGTCCGTTCCCTGCAGCCCCTGGGAGCCCCTGATGTTTTCTGTCCTTATCCTTTTGCTTTTTCTAGAATGTGGCATAAAATGGAGTCATACGGCAGGTACTTCTTTATGCTGAGTATTAGAGATACGTCCGTGTTGCTGTGTGTATCGACAGTTTATTCCTTTGCTTAGTGCTGAGTAGTATTCGGTTAAATGATTATACCACAATGTCTTAATCCATTTGCTTGTTGATGAACACGTGGGTTGTTCTGGCTCTTAGAAATAAAGCTTTTGTGAACGTTCAGGTACAAGTTTCATGTGGACGTATGTCTTCATTTCTCTTGGGTACACACCTGGAAGTGAAATTGCTGCATTGTATGCTTGCTCTCTGTTTAACGTGATGAGAAATGGCCACATGGTTTCCCAAAGTGTTTGTACCACTTTGCATTCCCACCAGCTGTATGGGAGACTTCTTCACCCTCACTGACATTTAGTATGGCCGGTCATTTTACCTTGAAATTAAACTCTTGAACTTCAAGCATTGAAGTAGGTGTCCAGCATTGTCTCACCGTGGCCTGGTTTTTCATTTTCCAAATGACTAACGGTACTGAACATTTATCATGTGCCTCTTGGCCCATAGTACATCTTCTTTGGGGAAATGTTTGTTCAAATCTTTTGCCCATTTTTAATTGGATTGTCTTATCAAGATTAAATAATTCTTTTCATATGCTAATTTTTGTCAGATATATGCAATGTGAATTTTTTTTCCAGCGTGTAGCTGGCCTTTTCATTTCCTAAATGGTGTCAGAACTGTTTTTGAACTAAAGTCTGTCTGCCCTTCCTTCTTTTCCATTTCCTCAAGTAGGTCTCATCTCGAGGACTAAGATGGACAAGTTTGACAAATAAATTTGCCGCCCTTGAGGGGTTAAAAAAAAAAAAAGAAATCGTAAAGGATAACCAAAATAGCCAGAGGAAAAAACAAAATCTTGGCCTGTGTTTGCTCAGAGGGTTCAGAAACAAATTACCCTAATGGGAGGCTGAGGGAGGTAGAGAGAAAGTTAATCACTAACCCAGGCTCAGTGTTATTTTAATTAAGCATAATAAGAATAATGAAATTATGCACCTCCTAGGATTTATGGCTTAGCTATTTGTATGGCACCAAGAGGATTTCAGGAACAAATAGAAATGATGGAATCCCAGGGACTACTCCTGTGCCGCTAGATTGCCCTTCCACACCCGCACGGGGTGCCGTGACGAGGTGGACGCACCCGCACCGGGTAGGCGCTCGGGAGCCCTGGTGTGGGGTGTGGGGCAGACGCTCCACTCCTCGGGCCCCAGTCTTCTCAAACAGGGAGGATTTGATACGGCGATGTGCTGCTGAATATTTAATGCCTAATAAATGCCTCTCCTCCCCCTCCAAAGTACATAGATATGTATCTATGTACCCACACATATTGCTTATTTATTATACATTTTACTAATATTAGTGGTGTATACTAAGCCATTTAATACAAATAAATATAATATTCTATGTTCTCAGGTGAGATTTGCAAGAATGGCCCATGTTTCAGACCTTTCCTCTCCAGAGTCACCTTGTCTCCCTGCCAGGGCCAGGCCTGCTTCCATTCTGAGAGGAGCAGGTATGTAGTGAGGTATTAGTCTACTTGGGCTTCCATAACACAATACCACAGACTGGGTTACTTAAACAACAGAAATTTATTTTTCAGTTTTGGAGGCTGGAAGTCCAAGATCAAGGTGCCTGCAGCACTGGTTTCTGGTGAGGCCTCTCCTCCTCGCTTGCAGACGGCTGCCTTCCTGCTGTGTCCATATGTGTCCTTTCCCCTGTGCACCGCACTCCTGTGTCTCTTCCTCTTCTAGTAAGGACACCAGTCCTGTTAGATCGGGACCCCACCCTGATGACCCCATGTAACCTTAATTAGCTCTTTAAAGGCCCTATCTCCGAACACAGTGTCCTCGGAGGTGAGGGCTTCAACATATGAAATTGTGGGGCACAAAATTCAGTCCCTAACAAGTGCTCTCCATTCCTCTGGGGGAGAGGAATAGAAACAGAGAGGTGAGGAGGCAGGCCTTGGTGCCAGAGGTAGGTCTGGGGGGCTCCTTTCTTGGGGTCTGAGGGGTATGGTCAGGGCCAGAGGCTGGCCAGAAGGGAGAGAGTGTAAAGACTGAGACAGGGCTGAGAACCCAAGCCTGAGGGGAGACGGGACAGTGCCCCTGGCTCTCCCACTGTGCCATGGCTAGGACCCTTGCCACTGGAGCCCTGTCACCCTGAATGGGCGGTGGAGGACAGCGGTCACGGCCATGAATGCTGAGCCAGGCTTCCTGGGCTTTAAGTCCCAGCTGCACCATTTACTAGCTGTAACCTTGGGCAAGTGACTGACCCTCTCTGTATCAGTGTTCCATCTAAAGAGTGCAAATAATGCTAGTACCTTCCTCCAGCGTGGCTATGAAGAGTAGATGAAGAAAGATATATATTTATAACTAGAATATAGGCTTCAGCTATTAGTGAACATAGCGTTGTGAGTGCTATATCAGGGTTAGCAGTCACAGCTGCAGTCTCCCTCTCTCAAGTGTGTATCTTTGAGAGCCTAGATCCCTGTCTCGTCTGTCTTTGGTCCCTCTGCCCCTAGCACCCTATCTGGTGCTTACTAGATATCCAATATGTGTGCTGAATTACAAATAAATACCAAAGGGTATTGGAGTGATTAAGCAGTCAGAAACAAGAATATTCATTCATACATGGAATCATCCAATTATTTAATCATTCGTTCATTTAGCCAATAAATTTTCACAGCTTTATTGAAATAGAATTCACATAGCATACAATTCACCCATTAAAGTGTGCAATTCAGTGGTTTTTGGTATATTCAGAGTTGTGCATCCATCACCACCATCATCGGTTTTAGAACATTTCATCACTTTGAAAAGAAACCCAACACCTATGAGCAGGCATTCATTTTCCTCCAGTGTCCCAGTCCCAGGCAGTCACTCATAGTCTTTCTGTGCTGTGTCATCATGTGGCCTTTCCTATGTGCAGGCACGTGGTGCACCTATTCTCAACATTCCACATAGTAGGATCATGTAGTTTGTGGTTTTTATGTTGTAGCGGGTATTGGTACAAATAATTTTTAAACATGTTTGGAATACTGTGAGATAAACCAGAGAACCTGCCATATAAATCTTAGTCTAGAAGACTTATGTTCAGGGGCGCCTGGTGGCTCGGTCGGTTGAGTGTCTGACTCTCAGTTTTGGCTCAGGTCATGATCTCAGGGTCGTGCAATTGAGCCCCGTGTTGGGCTCTGTGCTCAGTACAGAGCTGCTTGAGATTCTTTCTCCCTCTGCCTCTGCCCCTCCCTGTGCTTGCTGTCAATCTCTCTCTAAAATAAGTAGACAAATAAAATCTTTAAAAAAATTTTTTAAAAAGAGAAGACATAAGTTCACATAAAGAACTACAAGATCACTCTTAGCAGCTGGTTCATAATAACCAAAAACTAGAAACAGTTACAAATGGTTAAACAAACTGTGGTCTACCCATGCAATAGAATATTACTCGTGACATAAAGGAACAAAATATTAATACACAATAACAACATGAATGGATTTCAAAATCCTTATGCCAAGTGCAAGAGGTCAAACACAAAAGACAAACTACTGTGTGATTCCATTTGTATGAAATTCTAAAAAAGGCAGAACTTTAGTGACATGAAGCAGATTAGTGGTTGCCTGGGGCTGGGAGTCATGGGAACAGCCCATCTACAAAGGACCTTGAAGGTGCTTCTGTGGTGAGGGTGCTCTCTCTATCCTGATTGTGGTGGTGGGGGGGGGGTGACACCAATGCACAGAATTACCAAAATTCATCAAGCGCTATACTTAAAATAGGTGAATTTCATTGTACTTAAATAAAAAAAAAAAACCCAAAAATGTATAACCTATAAGCTACTATTTATTAACTGGTACTAAGGGCCAAATATAAGAACTTACAGTATTATCTTTTAATTCTCACATTAACTGAATAGGGTAGATGCTAACAGCTATGGGCTGAATTGTGTCTCCCCAAACATTCATATGTTGATGTAACCTCCATTGGTATTCAGAAATGGAGCCTCTGGGAAGGAATTAGGGTTCAATTAGGTCATGAGAGTGGGGTGTCCATGTGAGATTAGTGCCCATTCTAAGAAGAGGAAGAAATGAGATCTTTCCCTCCACGTGCCTGCACATAGGAAAGGCCACGTGACGACACAGCAAGAAGGTAGACATCTTTGAGCCAGGAAGGGAGCTCTCACCAGAACCCAGCCAGGCGGACAGACACCCTTATCTTGGACTTCCGGCTCCAGAACTCTGAGAAAATAAATTTCTGTTGTTTAAGCTACCCAGTCTGTGGTCTTCTGTTATGACAGCCTGAGCTAAGACACTATAATAATTCCCATTTTACAGAAGGAGAAATTGAGGAATGGAGCAGTTGCTCTTTCATCGGGCATATCTGGAACCTATTCAGACTTGTGCTAACTATTCCCTAATTTCCATGAAGAACCACCCCTTTCCCCACTGTCAGCAAATGTGCTGTGGAGGTGGTTCCATCCCCAGCTGAGACTTAAAGCTCATGACTTGGCCCAAGCCAATCAGCTCATCAGGATTCTCTGGCCCCAGGGATTGGCTCAGGGTTCAGCAGAGACCCCAGTAGAGCCACAGAAGCATAACACAACTTCTACTGGAACTGCTAGGGCTGAGACACCTTCCTGATGCACAGGAAACTGGGCGGGTGTGGGACAGGAAATTTGGCAGGCATATTGCCTCCATGAAGGGAAACTGCATCTAGGATGGACCCAACAGTCTGGAAGCAGAGCCGTAGACCTGGAGAGGGAGAAAACACATCTGAGCCCCTGGATCAGAACAGATCGAATGCTGGTCTGTCCCTGGGTTCTTCAGTTATACCACCTGTAAATTCCCTTTTTTGAGTAATTCGACGGCATATGTTCAAGGTCACACAGCTAATATGTGCCCAAGGAGCGTGGGTTCAAGCCCAGGTCTCATTCCACTGTGCCCACTCTTTTGGCCATTGAGCTCTAGACAATGAGAGAAGAAAGAGGGGTGTGTGTGATACAGGAGGATGGCAACTTGGGAAAGTTCTGCAGCTTTGGGAACCTAGAGCCTGGCTCTGCCACTGTGAACTGTGTCTGAGACAAGGTACCCCATCCCTCAGAGCCTCAGTTTCTCCCTCTGTAAAATGGGGATAAGGAAGCATCCACCCCCGAGAATGCAGGGGTGCCTTTTAGCAACTAAGTGCAGCCCTGCGTTATTATGCAAGATAATGAAGAAAAAATATTCGGCACTGCATTTAGGAAGCCCCCCACTGTCCAGTCCAGTAACTACTGTTACTGACTTTGAACCCCCGGACCACCCATTAGTGGTCTGATTACAATATGAATATTTCGCCTTGTGTTGTTTTTACTGAGGAGATTGAAATTTTTGAATTATTGTCATGATTTTAGCAAGAACAGCCTCCTCTCTGGAAGCTTCGAATTAAAAGGCTGCAAGGATCAGAGGGGGATATAGTCCGTGCCCTTGTCCTCTCCCCAAATTTTCGTTCCTCCTGGAACACTCTTAATGGATCTGTCCTGCTCTGAAAACCCTGAGCTGTTTGGCTTCATGAGCCAGAGAGAGGCAGAAAAAGAGTCCCAAGGGTCAGAGCATCCTACTTCCAGACACCACCCCCCACGGGTGGGGGAGGAGGGGGCGGGAGAGCCCTGGGCAGGAGCTGCACCCGCAAGCAGGAGCGGCAACACGGGCAGAGCGGGTTCTCCTCAGCTCCGCCTCTCTAGGGGCCCCGGGAAGTCTTCGTGAGGCTGTTGGTGCTGTGGACTGCCCCGGATGCTGAGCAGGCTGCCACAGGCCTCCTTCGCCGTGGCTGCCCCTGGGGACTCTTGGGGGTGGCTCTCTTTGTCCAGGATCTGCATCCTGCCTCTCCCACTGTGAAGTTTTGTGACAAGCGAATTTATTGCTCTAAGCCCGATTTTCTCGCTTGCCAGAATGGGGAGAACACTATCAGGCGTCGTTGGGGTCACTTAGGAGATGAGACCTCTGGCCTTGCAGTCTCCTCTCCCCGAGCCATTTCTACCTTCCTCCCCTTCTTTGCTTCCTCCTCTCACAGTGCTCCCCGGACCAGCAGGGAGCTTGTTGGGGGCAGAGGGAGAGATGCAAAGGCACGGACCCCAGCCCAGCTCTACTGAGTCGCACACGATGGCACAGGGTTCAGCAGGCCCTCCAGGGGATGCTGATGACATCAGTGTGGCAGCATTGTCCTAGCTCACTCTCTGTAGTCTCATTTCAGCTTCGCCAGTTCTGTGACCACAAAGGTGTTTCCTGCCCCTTGGGCCATAGTCAGGTCTCTGTTCTGCCCACAGCACATCTAGGACTTGAATTTTACAAAAATATTCAGCACACTTTTAGTTATTTCTTATTTACTATTTGCTGAACAAATAAATAAATCTGTGGTAATTTATGAAAACAATACCGTCCCTTTATGGTTAAGAGTATACACACTGAGACCTGACCCTGGGGTGCAAATCCTGGCTCGCTCATCACTTGCTGTGTGACTTGTGTCACCTCTCTGTGCTGCCTTCATTCTCTCAGTGGCAAAATAAAGCCCATGATAGTACATACGCACAGGGTATTGGGAGGATTAAATGACTTAATCCATGTAAAGTGCTTAGCTCCGGGCAGGGCGCGTTTTAGCAACTAAGCGCAGCCCTGCATTAAGCATTTCACATTCCCTTGCTTATTCCTCTTACCTTATTGATGAGATAGGCATTAGTGCTGGCCCATTTCACAGATTAAAAAAACCAAGGTTCAGAGTTCAGTAGCTTGCTGAAAGTCCTCACCTGGCTAGGATATAATCAAGCTAGGGGTGCCACTGAGTTCCAAAGCCTGGCTATGCCGTCTTCCTTCTTGCAGACAGAATGCTCAACAAGAGTATTTTGCGGATTCATGTAAAAACTTGCTGGTTGAAGCTGCGCTCTTATCTGTGTTCTCAGATTGACCCATGGGCCAAGTGTCAGGTTTACTTTATGAAAAATACAAAAAAAGGTAGACACAGGCTCTGTCAGCTGTTCTAGCCCACCTGCGGGAATGGGTCTGGGTGGACAGAATTAGCTTCATTTGTGTCTCATTTCCCAAGATTGATGTTTGGCAGTGTCTTCCCCTCTTTACATATCTGGGTGGGAATTCAAAATGAATGTGTGTGATGCCGTGAGTCCAGCAGGAGAACCCGGAAGCCTTCTGGAGCCCCTCGACATCGTGCTCCAATGCCTGGGAAGTGAGTGATCAAAGTGAATGTTCTAAAGAGTGATATTTTATCAGGGACCAAGGGCCCACCTTTAGCCTTCAGCATTATGGACCCTTTAAGACCAAGCCAGCAGCGATGTATTTCAACGTGCAGACACCGGAGAGTGTCTCAAGGTCAGGTCGTCCCCAGGAGAGGACAGCATGCAACCTGACAAGGTCATGACCAGGAGAAGTTTACCTTGAAATTCAGTTATCACCAGCCCCATGGGCTCAGAAACTCCGTCCTGCCTATTGGCAGCATTCCTGGGAGGCCGACAACAACCAACCAGGCAAACTGATGAGTGTGGCCTAAAGAGCTTTCACTTCCTGGACACCTGCTGCACACCCGGCCATTTGCGGATCATGCCTCTGACCCTCGCTGCTCATCTACCCTGGTGACAGGCACTTTCGAGATGAGAAACTGAGGCACAAGAGGTGATGTGACCTGCTCAAGCTCCCACAGCTCATCAGTGGCAGAGATGGGATTTTTAACCCCGGACCAAAGCCAAGTGATTCAGTGACAACAAGAAATAGAAATGTCCAGCGGATGGGAACTTTGTAGCTCCCTGTGAGGAAGAAATACAGCCTAGAGTTGCAAACTGTGGACGCGCATCTAATCTGCCTGCAGAGTTGTTTTGTTTGGCCTGAAGAGTATTTTTTTTTTTTAATGTTTGAATTCATGACCAACTTTTAGAAATAGGGAGTTTTCATACAGAATGCAGATTTCTGGCTTCTCTTGCTAAAGCAGGTGTGGGAACAGTCAGCTGGAGCTGAAGACGGCTGCCCTCTTTAGAAGTAACACGAGGCTTCCAGAGTGTTGTAGCATGCATCCTGCCTGGGCCTGTCCCGTGGGAAGTCGAATAACCCCCTGGCCACAGCGGAAGGCCAGATCCAGTAAAAAGGGAGGTTCTTGGATGCCAATGCATACGGTTACCAGCCTGGCACATCTTAATGAGTATATTAGTTTGCTCGGGCTGCCGTAACCACATACCACAGACTGGGTGACTTAAATGGTAGAAATGGATTTCTTCTCAGTTCTGGGGGTTGCTAGAAGTCCAAGGTTGGTTTTCGGGGAGGGCTCTGTTTGGCTTGCCGATGGCTGCCTCCTCCCTGCGTCTTCACGTGGCCTTTCCTCTGTGTGTGTCTGGGTGCTCATCTCTTCTTATCTGACGCCAGTCATATTGGATTAAGACCCACCCTAATGACCTCATGTTAACTTGATTACCTCCTTAAAGACCCTCTAAACACAGTCACATTCTGAGGTGCTGCAGGTTAGGTCTTCAATATTCAAATGTGTGGGGACACAATCCAGCCCATGACAATCAGATATTGATTGTCTCCCACAGGGACAGACCCACTTTTGTAGAGTCCAAAGTTCAGACCACGTTGGAGGGCTTCTTGATAACAAAGAATATACAGTTATGAACGTAAAATTAGGTGCAGGGAGCAGAGCTGCTGGTGTCCTGCCCACATCCCACAGGTCCTGGCATTTCAGAATGTTCCAGCCGTTTCGGCTACCAGGACCTCCTTCTTTCTCCAAAACCTCTTGCCCACCAGGAGTGCTGGGGAAGTAACTCCCACCACCCCCATCCCCAGAAGCCCTCAGCCAGTGGCTTCCTCACCCCCGAGGTGGGACGGCTCTGCGGTCCGGTTTGTACCCTGTGCATTAGCCGTGTATTTTCTATATTTTCTGTGCTGCCATTGTTTTGATATCTGGGACCTGGCTGACCCTGGTGGGATTGGCCCTCCCAAGGTTAGCCAAATAGTTAAAAAAAAAAAAAAAAAAAAAACCCTCACCCTGGGATGTATCCAAATGCAGACCAACCAGTCCAGAGCTCCAGAGCTCATACCCCCAACCACCTCCTTTATTGGGTTCTGACGTGCCAGGCCACTATCCACTATCCAAGTGCCCTCACCCCCTGAGGGTCAGGCACCAGACAGCTAGGGAACACCCTATGTCCCAGAGACCACCAGGATTATTCAAACCGGCCCGGCATAAGCCTGGTCACCCTGCGTTACCCAGTCTTTCCTGCCGAAACCACAATAAAGGCTCTGCACAGTTTTCCCATCCTCTGCCTCCTGCCCGAAGCTGGTGCTTCCTCGTGTGGCTTGGATGGGCATCTCTTAAATCCTCTTTTTTTTTAAATCCTCTTTTTGAAGGCTTCCACTAGTGGTAGCTAAGCTTCCTTCAAAGGGACACCGTTTTTTTTTCTTTCTATATGCAAATACTTTCATTCCTACAGACCTAGATGCCATAGTATCCTTTAGAACCACCTTGCAGTTTGCTGATCTGATCTCATATGGGCTGACTATATGGTTTAACTCCCAGATAGTGATTCTATCCTCCTTATTTCCCAGTTCTTTGGGGCACTGGGATGGATAGGTGGGACATCTCCCCCCTCCTTCCCTCCCCCACCCCACCCAGGGATCGGTGTATATTGTATTGACTAATATATGATGTGGAGCTGCACAGACCCAGTTGGAGGCCCCTCCGCTCCCTGGCAGAGAGATTTGGGGCAAGTTACTTAGACTCCCGAGCCTGAGTTTTCTCATCTGTAAAATAGGGATAATACTGGCAACCACCTTCCAGATTAATGTGAGGAGTCAGTAGGATAATGTGTGCAGACCTTTTAGCACAATGTCTGATCCATAGTTAGAGCTCAGTAAGGGGATACCATTTATGGGAAATGTAATACTATGCTCAGAGACCATTAACCCCACCGGACTGTGTTTCAGTGCTATCCACAGGCCTGGGGCAGCATGGAGTTGATTCTACAAGTGACATTTTACCAGTCTCTGGGAACTTGTGAGGCACTCAGGCAATGCTTTAATGTGAACACAGCACCATAAATGTTGTGCTTTGTTTCCTGTGAGGTGGCTCCCTGGTGCCTCTCTCAGGACACCAGACCTGTCCTTCCCAAACAGTGGGCTTCCTGAGGGAAACAGCCCCTCCTGTGGTCAGTCCATCAATTATGTATTGTTGGCCTGGGGTGTACTATTTAGCACCAACAGCTTTTGGTAACATAGAGAGGTGAACTTAGTGGAGGATCTGTAGGAACAGAGAGGCAGAGGAAGAAAGAGAGACCAAGGGAGTGAGAGAGAGAGAGTAATAGAGAGCTCTCTTGGCAAGCTAAGTACAACGAGGATGTAGTCTGTAGGAAACTATTTATGGAGATCAGAAATGTATGTGAAGTATGGAAACAAGGAAAGAGGAAGTGAACCAGGGAGAGCTTGAAGAAGAAAGGAACAAAAGAGAGCAGAAGTACAGGAAAAGGGCACATGAATCCAGCAGAATCTGAGCTAAGGAGAGCCAAAGCCTGGAGATGGAGTAAATAACAGAATCGACAGGCATACATACCATTTTCTTCTGTGTTTGCAGCAGACATCACTAATCAATCACAGCATTCTTTCGAAGGATCTCAAACCGAGCCTCAGCATCCTCAGTCAGAGAGCCAGGTTATCACGACTCATTCACCGACACAGGTCGGGGTTTGCGTTGAAACCCTCTTCCTGTCTGGGTTTTAAGCACCTGCCACACATACAGGGAGAAGGCTTAGATTAGAAGAGCAGACCAAGGCACAGAGGACACAAGAGCAGAGACAAGGGGTGTTAGAACTAGAATGTTCCTGGCTGAAGGACAGAGGAATGGGCTCTTCACTGTTCCAGAGATTGAAGCTCTGTCTCCAACCCTGGTCCACTTGCCAGACTGTCCATTTCTCTGACAGGCAAGTAGGGAGATAAAGGGGCCACACTGAAACTAGATCCTCAGAGTTGTGTATATGAAATCTGTGAAGATAGGGAAAAATCTGTGAGCATAGGGGAAAAAGGACTTGTTCCAGTCATTTGCAGCAGTGCTTGAAAAACAGTAGGTGCTCAATAAAAAATTGTTGGAAGAATTGAACATGGAATGCTCAGTGGCGGTAAATATGGGGGAAAGAACAATCCATTCCACACCGGGGGAGTGATGCACCCTTTCTGAAGGGTGTAATGGCCGTACATAAAACCTTAAAAATGGGTAGAACTTTTGACCTAGATATTCTATTTCTAGGAGTTTATCCAAAGGAAATAGACCATGGAAGTGCATAATATCTTATTTCAAGAATGTTCATTTCAGTGTTGTTTTTAATATTGCAAAAATAATGAAAGCAACCTACCTGTCCAAAAGCAAGGGGATCAGTTAAATGAATAACAATATATTCAGGACATGGAAGACTATACAGATGTTTCATGGGATGCTGTCTAGGAATGACATGTGACTATATTTATGACATATCACCAGTGAGTAGAGCAACTTATAAGAAAGCAAGTACTTTATGAAAAAGAATTAAATATATTTATGCACACTAAATAGTGCTGGAAGTATATTGGCCAAAATGTTGAAAAATGTTTTTCTGTAGGTCCTTGGGTAACAGGTGGTGGTTATTTTTTCTTTCTACTTTCCTATATTAAAAATTTTTCTAGAATAAACAAATTACTTTTATAATAATTCAAATGTTTAAGAGTGATTGACAGGATCTTATATACCTGGTCATTTTACCCTGAGATATGCACATATCCACATCGTGTATGTGACTCTTTATATGTTTGAACTCTTTGGGCTACTTAATAATAACAATATGGAAATACCTAGTATTTAATAAACATGAACACTAAGTAGGTAAGTACCAGGTATTATATTAAGCTGTTTTCATATTTGCCTCTTGTAACTTCATAGCAGCCCTGGGAGGGAGGTTCTGCTTCTCTCTCCATTTTAGACCTGATTTAACTGAGCACGGGCATGAGTTACCCAGGGCCTCCCAGCTGCTGAGGGGTGGGGGTAGGACTTGAAGGCAGGCAGGATGTCTCTAGAAACCCCACTTTCAACCTCCTGGCTACATTACTTCCAGCAAAACAAAATCTCAGCCAGAAATTTTTGGAATTCTAAGATTGAACCAAGGGGGATTAAGAAATCCCATTAACAATAATCTTGAGAGCCCCAAATTAAACTAGATTCACATTTTTGGGTATGTGTGTGAGTTCTTGTCAGGACCAAAAAAAAAAAATGAGGGAATTAAAGTGTCTTGAAAAGATACCTTTTTATAATTGAGCCTTCCTTGCCTGCTTTCTGTTACCCGCACTGACATATTATAGCAATAAATGGTGTCAGTGCGTCACGGCGCTCCTGTGTTATGTCAGGGTGAAGGACGAGAGATCTCACCCAGGCAGCTCCTTGGTTTCGCCAGCGGTTCTCTGGGTCCCACATGCACACCCTTAAAGTTGCTCACTGCACTGGAGATCCACTGGGATACGTGTATTTTTTTTTGTCTCTGAATGGCATCTGTAGTTCTGGTATCTCCCTAAAGCAGTTCAGAGGAAATTGGGCCCGAAGGGTGGACAGATGGAGGAAAATCCTCTCTGCCACGGGAGCTGATCCCTGCGATGACTCATCTCCTCTTGAACAAACCAGGGCAGCCTCAGAGGGAAGGCCACTCTGTTAGTGCCCTGTTCCGGGCGGCCTCTTCTGGAAACCAGGGTTTCTTTAATCAAAAGTGAAGGGTCAAGTGCTGTATTTGGGAACTGGGAAATGTATGGCTGCAGGCTTGCCGGGGGAAGGGGGGGACTTTCACCCTCATGAGCTGTGTGACCTTGGACAAGGCACTCACTTCTCTGACCTTCAGTTTCTTCATCGATAGAATGAGAGAAATTCTTGTCTCCTAACTTACCTTCCTGTGGCTTCTTCTGTACTCACCTCTCCCCTCCCTTCCTTCCTCTTCCTCCTTCCTCTCCTCTGCCTCCCCCTTCTTCTCTCTCTCTCTTCTAGGAAGTGAGTCAAATGCCATGCACGAAGGAGACACCCAACAATAACCAGGAAAACAGTATATGTTCATGGTTATGGCTCAGGGCTCTGGAATCCAACAAAGACAAAAATATGGTAGACTGAAGAAACTGTGCTATTCCTCCCTGAGAAGTCACGTCTGTGTCCCTGCCCTGGGTCTGACTGGGCTCTCTGACAGGCTTGAAGCGATGCTGTGCTTGCTGTGGGCCCAGGCCTCAGGCAGCTTCCACGTGACTCACTCTGAGCCCTGAGCTGCCCTGTAAAAGCGCCGTTACTCTGAGATGGCTTCACTGGAGAGAGCATACCCTTTCCCTCCGGTGACAGTCCCCACTGAGCCGCCCAGCCTCCCTCCCTGCCAAGGCACCGGTCACTCGAGAGAAGCTGTCTTGGACCCTCCAGATGAACCTGTCCACCAGCTAGATACCCAAAGCGACCCCAGTCAGCACTGCATGGAGTGGAGCCCTGCCCAGATGGTGGTTGTTTTAAGCTGCTGTGCTTTGGGGGTGATTTGTTACACAGCAGCAGAGAGCTAGAGCATCTGGGTTCAAGTCCCCCTTTACCACTTGCTAACCAGCAGTTTGATCTTTAGCTGTTACCTCTCTAAGCTTCTGTCCCCTCGACTTTAAATGGGGACAGGAACAGTTCCTGCCTTGTAGGAGCTTCACGAACGTTCAATGAGGCAACTCCAACAAGGAGCCTGGGGCAGGGTCTCATGTCTAGTAATGCTCACTGTCACTGGTATTGTTCCCTTCCCAGATGTTGCCGGTGGGATAACAAAGCAGCAGCAAAGGGAAGGGCTCAGCCCATGTGCCTTTGAGGGCAGCTGTCTATTTTTCCCAATACACAGAATTGTCTTAATCATACTTAATCCTGTTCTCAGGAGGATATTTAAAATTGGAACCGTCATTTATTTGGTTTCCTCTGAAAGAGTTGCCCTAAAGAACCCATGTCATTTGCAAGGGAATTAAGAGACCCTTCTCTGTCCTTAGCTCACAGAATGCCCCCGCCATGTGATGTGTTAGTGCCCATGGGTAGGGTCGTTGGCACAGCTCCCTTCTTGGTTTTCTTTCTCCCTTTGCTCCAGGGACTGTTCTTTGAGGAGACAGTTGCTGCTGACTTCTGGCTGTAGGTGGGCACCTGGGACGTTTGCCTTGCTCTGCAGCCTGGGACCCCACCCCCCGTGACTGAGACTGTGTCCTTCCTGAGGCAACTCACAGCCTGCCTTGGCCTCCTTTTACTACTGACTCTAAGTCTCTAAGAAGGTGTTATGTCAGGCTGTTTCGCTGGGTAGCTTCAGAGACGGGAGGGCCTGGGAGAGGCAGGAGTCTGGGACTGGAGGATAGGCAACAGTAGCGTATTGTTGAAAAAACACCACGAGGGTGCCTGGGCGGCTCAGTCGGTTAAGCGGCTGCCTTCAGCTCAGGTCATGATCCCAGGGTCCTGGGATCGAGCCCCGCATCGGGCTCCCTGCTCTGCGGGGAGCCTGCTTCCCCCTCTCCCTCTGCCCCCATCCCTGCTTGTGTGCTCGCGCGCATGCTCTCTCTCTCCTTCTCGCAAAAGTAAATAAATAAAATCTTATAAAAACTTATAAAAAAAACCCCACCATGAGCATTTTGGGGTCATTCATTAATTCAACAGCTATCCCTCCAGCATCCTCCAAGTGCCCAGCACCAGGCTAGGCATGGTTCTAGAAATGTTTGGGTCTGATGCTCTGCCCCGTCCCTAAAAGTTATCTGACATCCACCCAGCAGAATGTCTAGAACAAAAACAAGAGCCAATCCCCAGTCTCATTGAGGCAGTCAAGCACCTGGAACCCTCCTACCCTGTGGGGGGGAGTATAAATGAGCCTAGCCACTTTGGAAAACAGAAATGGATATGTGCACATGCACGTGCACCAGAAGACATGCTCAGGAATGCTCATAGCCGCACCATTTGTAAGAGCCGCCAACTGGCAACCACCCAAATGTCTGGCTACGGAACAGATATCCACACCATGGAGTATCATGCTGCTACTAGGATGAACGCACTAGAACCACATGCAGCAACATGGGTGAATCCCACAGACACAGTGCCACAGGACATGAATTATGGACAGAGCAGTAAGTACAGCATGATTCCATTTATGCGCATTTGAGAGCAGGCAAAGTGAGTTTATGGTGTAAGTCAGAGCAGTGGTTGCCCTTGGGGGTGAGTGCGTGGCAGGAACAGGAGAGGAGCTCCTGGGGGGCTGATCAGGATGGTCTGTGTCTTGAGATCTGGGGTTGAGCTACTGGTCCCATGGATGTGTTCGTCTGGTGAAATCTATCCAGCTGGTAATGTGTACCCTTATATAATGTATGCTTTTCTTCCCAAAATGTATACTTTAATAAAAGGTTACACAATAGCTAACGTTGATCAAATTGTTTTGCCTCTTTAAGCTTGGTTTCCTTATCTATAAAATATGGGTAACGTAGCCTTCATCTTAGGGCGATAGCTCTACAGAGGTTTCATGAAGGTGAACAGGATAGTGAACTACCTAAAAATGTTAGGGGCTTCATGAATGATGGCTGTCATTATTGTTATTATTTTTGTTACTAACAATCTCTTTTTGTTAGATCTCTCTGAATGCCTGTGTTGTTATTGTTGTTGTTTTAACAATCTGGGGAAAATGTCATTGTTCTTTAGCAGAGGAAGAAATTTAAAAAACGGCCTTAAACAAGGTCTTTCTGTGGGTTGAAGTTGTTTCCTGATAGGTGTCAAGTCCCCGTAGAAAATGAAAAATAGCTCCCTCTTTTGAAAATGCTCATTTTCTATGTTCTTCAAATCCCCTTTCCTAAGTGTTTTCTGAGGGTAAAACTTTGGGGAGAGAATGTCATACCACCTGGAAGAAATTTCCCCCCTGCCCCTTCTCCACACTTTTAGAGAACGTGACCCAGAGCAGATTCTTCAATTCCTCGGGAAACAAGAACATGTCGTAATAAAGTTCATCCCTCTTGGCCAGAATTTTTCCTCACTTTCACAGGGCCGTGTGTTGTGAAAGGGTTTAGCAGTGCAGACCATGCTCACCACGGTCTAAACGCAATCTTCAGCCCCTGGAGAAATGCCCCATGCCTCACTGCTGGGAGCAAATCTAAAGCTTTTACACTGTGGATATTACATTTCACCAACTTAGAAAGGGTAATCCTGGAATTAGCCATTGGCGGCTGAAAAACAGACCAGCTGGTCACAGCTGAGGGAGGAGGGAGGCCGTGGAAGGAGGCCTGGGCTGCAGCGCCGGGAGACCCGAGGGAGCATCGCTTCTGGACCACGGTCCTCGCTCGGTTCCAGATTCACCGAGAGACAGAGCAGGCCGGGGACGGGGGCGGCCTCTGCAGGGTCCAGGATAGAGATGCTGAATATTCCGCTGATATATTTTGGCAGACGTGACTCTGGTGTCCAGGCAAGGTTAATGGGGTTTAGTCACAGAGTGAGAGAGGGTGGACGCTTCCCTGCCCCGATGGGACACCAGTCGTCTCGCTCTTCCTTACAGAGATGGGACTCCAGAGCCTCACCTTTGTGGCCTCAGGGAATTGCTTTGACGGTTCCAGGCCCTGCTCACCAATGGTGGGACAGATTAGCTCAGAAAGTGCCTAACTGTGTTTGTGAGGGCCAAGAGAAACAAGAATTCTTCTATTTTGTGGGTGGTATGGCGTTTCTGGAGGCCAATTTGATAGTATGAAGTAAGTCTTTAAAAAAGTGTAGCCCTTTCGACCTTCGGAACTTACCCTGAATTTTGACTAACGTGCAAGGATATTTAGTTACATTTCCGTTCACTAAGTATTTGGTAAGTGACTGAGCCTTAACAGGTGCCAGGCATCCTGCTGAGACTTCACGCATTCCCTCAGACCCTGCTCAGGGTCCCCATTTTACAGATAGGAGACTGAGGCCTTTGGCAGTTAATGAGCTAATTAGTGGAGCTGGATTTGAAGCCTGCGGATCTGCCTTGGGAGTGTAAACTCTGTGACCATTTGGTCTCTGAGATTCAGCCCTGCAGGTGAGGCTGACACAGCAAACCCTACCCGGGCCTGCCATCACTGAGGGAAAAGTGCAGGACCCCACAGGAACGGGCAACTGGAATATTCCCACAATTGTTGATCATCAGCCAGGAAGGAAATAACCTGAATGTCTGACGATTAGGGTTTGGCTGGATAACATTATGTCCATATTTTGGACTACTGAGTAGCATTAAAATGAATGTTACAGGGCTATGTTTATTCACGTGGCAAGATGTTCCTGTCGCACTATTAAAGGGAAAATGGTGATTATGGTAAAAAAAAAAATCTGTGTGTGTGTGTGTGTGTGTGTGTGTGTGTGTAGGCATAGAAACAACACATTACTAGTTATTTTCTCTGGGTTTGGGGATGATTTATAGTTTTTTTTTTCTTTCCATCCATGACCTTTCTGATTTGGGGGGTGGGTAATTCGCATGTTTTACACATCTAATTGGAATAACAAGCTATTTCCATTTGAGGGGGAAATAGCTGCTGCCTCTTCAGACACACAGATGGCTTGGTGGCACTCAAGTGTCATACTCCTTGTTTCTTTCCAAAGGGAAAGGAGTGGACTGCAGGTGAGGAAGGCTGGTCCACGTGTTTGTAGATCCTCGGTCCTGTGTGCGTGGCCTGTGGATCTTCTCCCGAATCACCCAGGGTTGCTTGTCCGTCACCCAGAGCTTCCTGGACTCCACCCTGATATCGATAATAGGTCACATTTATTGAACACATATTGTGTGCTGGCCACTGTTCTAGGTGCTTTATACTCACTAACCCATTTTATCCTCACAAACCCTACAGTACGTACACCATTATACCCACTTCCCTGATGAGAAGGCCGAGGCACAGAGGATTAACTGATGTGGTCTCAGTTGCAAAGCTGTAGGTGGCACAGGGGACACCAGGCCCTGTTCTTGTCCCCAGGCCCCAACTCAAAGTCACTACCCCGGGAACGTGGGAGTTCAGGAATCTGGATTTTTAATAAGCTGCCAAGGGATCTGGGTGCACACTAAAGTGAAGTACCGCTGCTCTGAAGAATCTTTTTTGGGTAAAGATTTATTTATTTATTTTAGAGAGAGAAAGAGAGTGGGGGAAGTGTAGAGGGAGAGGGAGTCTCAAGCGGACTCCGGCCGAGAGCTGAGCACAGAGCTGGATGCGGGGCTCGATCTCACCATCCTGAGACCACGACCTGGGCTGAAACTGAGAGTCGGCTGCTTAACTGACTGCGCCACCCAGGTGCCCCCGCTCTGAAGAGTCTTTTACCTCAGAACCACCTGCATTGTTTGGGATTAAAAGACAGCTGATCCATTTACCCTATCTCAGCCGTGAAAGGACTTTCTCTCCTTGAAGTCATTAGAACAAAAATGTCAGTCGGAGGTTCTCGGCTACGGGGGAGTCATCAAACGTAAAAAGTAGACGAGCTTTAACAACCCACTAGCCTAATCATCCACCCAGCTTCCTCTTTTCTTTCCTTTCAAACACCATCCTTATTTAGAATCCCACTTCTGAAATGTGGAGGAGTCGGGCCGCTCTCCCTGAAGTTAGGATGTGGGAGGTGGCTGTGTAGGCAGGGCCCACCTGGAAGCCCTCCCTCTCTGTGGGGATTCTGAAACAACCCTGGAAACACCATTTAGAAAGTCAGGGATGCCTGGAGAGCGGAGGCCAAGATTCCCTGTGGGCCCTCAGACTTGGTTTCCTGACTCCTACTTTTTAAAGACCGACCTAGTGTGGCTCCTTGAGGTTGTCCCGATGGGTTAAAATGCCCACTGGCTCAAATGGTGGTTGCAAAGCTTGGCAGAGTGGCTGTGTTCAAGTAGCAGCCCTAAGCTGAATGGCACAGTTCCAGAGGCCCCGCTCACATCACGTGAATGGAGCTGGCCTTCGGACGCGGTTCGAATATATTACAAAGTGGATGGTGAAGCACCAACCATCTGCCCCAGCTCCACCATTCTGAAATCAAGGTGAAGGTTCTGGTGGCTGAGTTGCCCCAAAGGAGCAAGTCAGCTTCAAGCAGTGGAAATGATGACCCCGAAAGGCAAGTCTTCCCAACCTGAGGGGGTGAACCCCAGTAATGACCCTTCCCCTCAGCCATGTTTGCCCAGCGCCTGCTATGGAAGCTGTGGTGCTTTACACAGATCAGGGCATGGGCAGTGGGGTCAGCAAAGAGAGAGCATGAGGAGAATCGGTCCCTTTGCTTGGGGCCTGGGGGCCACTGTTGAGCAAAGGTGTGCCATCCCAGGTCATGACTTGATAGAACGTGCCTGTTGGCATATTCACGGACTGTATCACCTCTGGTGCTCCCCTGGGTGCTCTGAGGTTGTTCAGTCAGGCAGATGTTATTAAAATCTGTCAGATTTTATTATTCTCATTTCACAGATTAGGAAGCTGAGGCTCAGAGCCTTGCTTGAGACCACATAGCAAGGAAGAGACTGTGGCACTGGGACATTTGAACCTAGAGTTTTTCTCCCTCTGAGTCAGCGAATGATGCCAGAGAACAAACATCCCTGGGCCAGATTAGGAGAGAGCAGAGAGTGTTTTTCTTCTCTCTGAGGAGGTGTTAGTTCTACATTTCCTGGAAGGTTTCCCCTACATACAACATTTCTCGGCTGTACTGATGATCTGCACTGGGCTGAGAATTCTTTATACCCCTCCCCTACCTCAAGACCTGACTTGACTGCTCCAATTTACACAGGGAACGAAGGGATTAAAAAGAAAACACTCCTGAACATGAAAGAAATCACAGTGCTTCTCCAGAACTAAAGACTTTTTATAGGAGTACAGGAAAAACAAACAAACAA
The DNA here is from genome assembly GCF_037043125.1 of Eumetopias jubatus. Lineage (NCBI taxonomy): Eukaryota > Metazoa > Chordata > Mammalia > Carnivora > Otariidae > Eumetopias > Eumetopias jubatus. The sequence continues at coordinate 178,735,920 of NW_028274807.1, forward strand.
CAACCAAAAAACCAAAAAACCCTGATCGTTCTTGGCAGCTTTTGAACAAATTAGTGTACTGAAAGAATGGATGAAAGAGTAAGGAGTGTGTCAGAGAGAAAGGAAATCCACGAGCTCCCCAAGTGAGTGCCTGCTCCCTGCTCTGTCTGGAAAGTCAAGGGGTAGTGGAGGAGTCCACTTGGAAAACGTAGGCATTTCCTTTCCCATCTCAGCTTGAGCCACACCACCCCAAGGGGCCTCCTCTGACTCTAGACCAGACTGGCCCCTCCATCTCATGTGGTCTGCCAGTCCTCTGCACTTGACTTTTTAACCCTTTTAATTTTTCGTTCAGCACCTGCCTCCCCCATTTGACTTCAAACTCCATGAAGGCATAGTGTGGGTCTGCCTTGTTCGCCACCTGGATCACTTGGGAATCTTCTGGTTGCAGAGAACAGAAGACCCAACCCAACCTGGATTAAGCAAAAGGGACATTTTTTTTTTCTGCCCAACTTTAGAGCTGGCTTTGGGAAAGCTTGGATTCAGGGGTTCTGAGTCCATATTTGATCTCTCCACCCCTCTTTATTCCACTTCATTTTCCTCCTTGGGATGGTTTTATTTTCAGCCTCCTCATGATGCCAAGATGGCTGTCACAACTCTGGCCTAGGATGTTTTCAGGGAGTAAGCACCCCTTTCCAGGTGACCAAAGCAGTATTCTCAGGATTAACTCCAATTGGCTTGGCTTGAATAATATGCCCACCTGTGAACCAATCACTGAGTCCTAAGAGCTTGGTGCTTTCTGATTGGCTAATACCACCCCCCCCACACACACACAGCTCATCCTCCACCCCAAAGCCATTCCCTCATCCTTCCTTGCTAACAAACACCCATCAGATATCAAGCAGGTGGGCAAGATGCTCAGGAAAAGTGACCCCTCCTCAATCCAGACAATCATTTACAGTAATCCTGTCCTCCTGGCAGGGATTGGTTTAAAAGTGTGCGCTGACCCACTTCTGGCCAATAAAACATGATGCCAAGTTGGAGGCTTCCAGGAGAAATCTTCCTTCCTCTGACAAGTCACATCTGTAGGGGGACTAGCTTCTTCCCCACCCCTTCTTGCTTTTGGATATTGTTGTGAGCGGGTGGGAAGTTCAGAGCTGCCATAACCATCTTGCAACTATGAGGTGAGATATTGCTGATGTATTGGGTATGGCAGAGTGGAAAATGTCTGCTCTTGGCTTCTGCGGTGTTTCTGTTCTACTGGCCTGCACCTGTGACTTCTTTCGAAGGACTGTCCACAGGCTATTTATTGTAGCCACTTGCCTGCACACGCAGAGCACCAGATTGCCTGGGATTTCTGTTCCTAAGGGAACAGCCCATACCAATAACAGATGCAGAGGTGTGAAAGCCCAGCTCCTTGGCTTTGAATTGGGACAAATCCTGAGGTGTACTTTTCACTCCAGAGCTCCCTACCGGATCAGGCCGAGGCTTGGACTTGCTTGAAATCAACCTTCACTTGGCATCTTCTTCCCTGTCCCGCCCTCCCCCCATCTCACCACCAGATGCCCCGGGGAGCACTTCCTTAATCAATCGCTTGCACACAAATCGTTAGCTCCATCTGGGGGACCTGTCGTATCACCGGGGCTTGCACATCCCAGCTGCTCTGTAAATATTTGTTGCCTGAGTGAATGAATACATGAATGGATGAACAAGCTGGGGAAATCACAGGCAGGTGGAATCCGAACAGGTTATTATACTAATTACAGGCTGTCTACTTTTTTTCCCTTTGCTCTGTGAAACAGGTTGGCCCCTTGGGGAATTTCCCCAAAGCTTTTGAAGCGGACAGGGTGTCTTCTTAACAGTCTCATGTGCTTCCTAATTGGGCAGTCCATTAGAAGGTGAGGTCATCTCCCCCAGGGAAGGAGAGGCCTTATCACTCAGGACGAGGGGCCCTGGGGTGGGGACCACCCTGCCTCAACATCTGCAGTGTTTGTCTGTTACTGGAGAGGCTGCTGGAGGGAATGACCATTCTGGAATGAATCAACTAAACCTTTGACCTGAACTCCAGTTTAATTCACTCTTTCCCCTCCATTAGCTAGTGTAAGGGATGAGGGAGGCAGAAGGGGAGGGATAACATATTTTATTTTTATGGCATTTTTATTCCAAATGACCTGCTGGGTCAAACCCACTCTTCTTTCATGAATTATACATTAGAGGAATCCTTTTGTTTTTCTAATGGCTTGAGTTGAGTTCACCCTCTAGAAAGATTTTTAAACAAAATCGGGAATTTCAATTAAAGCGTTCACCTCTTGCCATATCAATTGACATGGTTTTGATTGGGTCATCCCATAAATGCATCTCCATTAGTAGAGTTTTCAAGCTTCCTAGGGTGTTAGAAATCCTCCAGCCCCATCCCCTTACTTTATACATGGGAAGACTAAGAACCCAGAGATGGGAAATGACATGCCCAAGTTCACACAGCCCGTGAGTATCAATAGCTATTAAAAGACAGAAATGGTGGTGTATTTGACTCTCTCTTTATTTCCAGCCCAGTATTCTTTTCTGCAAGTAAGCCTAGAGAAGGGATATAGTTGCCATAGCTGCAGAAAAAAATTGCTCCGAAACCTAGGGGCATAAAGCAATCCCTTGTTATGCTCCTAGATACTGTGGATTGGGAATTTGACAGAGCACAATGAGGATGGATTCTTTCTGCTCCGTGGTGTCTAGGGACTCAGCTGGAGGAGCCAAAGGCTTGAGGCTGGGTTCATCTAAAGTCTCGTTCATTCACATGAGTAGAGGTACATGCTGTCTGTTGGCTGAGACTTGCTGTTGGCTGGAATATCCATATGTGGTCTCTCCATGTGGTCTGGGCTTCCTTACAAACATGGAGGGCAGGGTTCCAAAGGAAGAGTTGAGAGAAGGAGATGAGGGGAGTGGGGAGAGATCCATAGATTGATGAATTGGTGGAAATTGTGTTGCTTTTTATAGACCCGAAAGTCACTATTACTTGTACAACATTCTGTTGGTCAAAGCTGTTAGGAAGTCCACCTGGTTTTCAGAGGAGGGAAGGTAGCCCCTTATTATCAATGGAGGAGCACAAGTTATACTGTGCGAGAGCATATTGAATGGGATATATATTGGTGCAGCCATCTTTGGAAAATTCACTCTGCTACAAGAGGTTTAGGGCTAGTTCCCATTAAGTTTTGCTGAATTGTTTATTTAGGATCTATCTTTTCTGCTAGATTATAGTTTCCTAAAGGGCAAGATATGTGTCTGTCTTATTTGCTAATATATCTTAGCGTCCAGCACAGCTGCAGCTGACTCGGGGTAAGGACTGAGTACATTTTTGTTTGGAAAATATGTGTCAAAAAGAAAGTATTTATTGGCTAAAAATAGACTCATAGATTTCCCTTCTCCTCTTGGGGCCTTTCCTTTTCATCAAGAACTTGAATACCAGAGGCACCTGGGTGGCTCAGTCAGTTGGGTGTCTGCCTTCAGCTTGGGTCATGATCCCAGGGTCCTGGGATCGAGCCCGCATCGGGCTCCCTGCTCCGTGGGGAGCCTGCTTCTCCCTCTCCCTCTGCCTGCCGCTCCCCCTGCTTGTGCTCTCTCTCTGTCAAATGGATAAATAAAATCTTAAAAAAAAAAAAAAAAAAGAACTTGAGGGGCGCCTGGGTGGCTCAGTCGTTAAGCGTCTGCCTTCGGCTCAGGTCATGATCTCAGGGTCCTGGGATCGAGCCCCGCATTGGGCTCCCTGTTCCGCGGGAAGCCTGCTTCTCCCTCTCCCACTCCCCCTGCTTGTGTTCCCTCTCTTTGCTGTGTCTCTCTCTGACAAATAAGTAAAATCTTTTAAAAAAATAAAAAAGAAAAAAGAACTTGAATACCACCACCATCGTTTCTAGAGAGTTGATGATTGAGTGATTGATTGATTGATTCGTTCATGTTTGACACACATGGAAGAGGTGCTTAACTAAGTTTTGGAGTGGTCAGAGAAGTTGTGCTGGGGGCAGTGATGGATGTAAGAGGAGAACTAGAGGATGAACAGGAGGAAGCTGAGTGAAGAGGCAGGAGGAAGGGCAGAGTGAACAGCCTATGAGAATTGGAGACAAATCATTCAATGTGGCAGGTGTATAGAGTTTGAAAGAAGAATGGCAAGAGGTAAGTGAGGCTAGAGGGGCAAGCAGGGCCTGGCTTGTAATCAGGCCTTCAGTGCCACTCCAAGGAGTCTGACTTCTCCCTAAATAACAGCAGGAAGCCACCAAGGAAGCAACCCAATCAAATTTGTGTTTAGAAGGGCATGTCTGCAGAGTGTGTGATGGATTAGAGTGGGACAAGGCAGGAGGCTAGCTGGGGCATGATTGGCAGAAATCCTGTTATGAGATCATGGGCACCAGAGCCTCAGTGGGGATGGTGAGAAATGGGGTATTTCCAAGGAGGCCCAGCTGATGAAACGGATGTGGGGATGAGAGAGGGGCTTGGGTCAATTCTTGGTCTCTGGGTTAGGCAACTGGGTGGCTGGGGGTACTGGACCCCAAGCCAAGAAACCCTAGGGAAGGAGTAGCCTTGGGGTGGGGCTGTGAGGGGTTCAGTATTTTGGGCATGATGAGTCCAAGATGCCAGGGGGATCGCCTGAGTGAAGGTTCCAGGAGGCACTTGAATTCACAAAACCAAAACTCAGCAGAGTGGTCTGAGCTGTGAATCTGGCCAGGGGACCAATGGAGAGATGGAAACTGAAGCCCGGGAGTTTATGGGCTCGCAGTGGGAGAATTAGCACAACAGAGGGGTAGAGAGCCATGGAGAAAGCAGTTTTCAAGAGGGAGGCAGTCAGTGGTACCCAGTCATCTGAGAAATCATGGAAGGAAAGGAGCAACATTGTCCACAGGATTGAACAAAAGAAAAGTCGTTGGCAGCTTTCACAAGGACAGGGTTTCCCTGAGAGAGACAGGAAGAAGCCAGATGAAAGAGTTCTGGGATAAAGAGGAGGTGAGCGTGATGAATTGAAAGCATGAATGAATAGTGTTCTAGTAAAGTCTTGACTTGCCTCCTTCCAGGTCTGGTAATTCTGGAAACACTGGGATGGATTTGTCAAATAAACTCCCAAAAAAGAGCAGCCAGGAGGGATCTTTTCTACTCAGCTCTCTCTGTCCCAGAAAATAACCTATGTGTGGGCTGTCCTCCACATCCCTCCCTAGCAACCAGCATTTGTATTTAAATTCTTGGGGGGGGGGCTCTCATTTTTCAGCCATCAACACAGTTCTGTGGTCACATCTGTTGTTTTTGTCTGCACAATAGCCATTTATCAGCATTTGGCTAATAGCATCCCAATCTGGGGAGGGCTGACCCCTTCTCCTTGGTTCCACGGGTGGCACCTGTCCCAAGCCCAATCAATAAGACTCAGGCCTGAGATTTTTTGGAAAACTATTGGGAAAGAGAAGCACTCTTTAGGCAGGGGTGGCTTTCCCTGCACTGTGGAAAGCACATCAGGGACACAGAAAAACAGTCTCGATGACAATTCTTGAACTCCTGGATCCAGCTTTGCCTGAAGATATTTAATCCCTGGATTTTTCAGTTACCTGAACCAGTAAATTCTCCCCCTCTTTTTTTTTTTTTTTGCCAGGAATTCTGTATGAATTCTAGTGCTGAATGAGTGGTCCCAAGAGGAGCAAACTGCCAGGACATGGGGGGCCTCAGGGTGGAGTTGGTGGAAGAGGTTTACTTGATCCTCTCAGGCATTTCACTGGACATTTCACTCACCAAGTTGCTCCCACCTTAGGAATCTCTCCCTCCTTTTTGCAGTCAGCCCCTTTATTGTTTCGACTTGTATTCCTACCTTTCTGCAAACCCATCCTTGCTCAGAAACATTCCCTGAAGTGCACGGGTGCTGTGCTGAAGGAAGGCCTTCTCTCACCACCTGCCCCACCCCCCGGAAGGCAATACACATGCTTATTATTTCTAACAGGGGATGCTCCCAATTTCCTAAGTTGGGAGATGGGGCGTTTGCAGGGACCCCCTCCGTGTGCAGTGTCTGTGCCTCCAGTGATTGCTGACAGCCGAGCCGGACGCCAGATTCCCCTGCCTCTGGCCGCACCAGCCCATGTGTACAACAACCACTCCAATGGTACAAACTCGTGTTCATTTGTTCAGAATGTGCATTAATCATGCCAGGGAGATTCCCGGCCGCTGGACCAGGTTTCGCTGTGTTAGCAATAAACACCCCTTCACCCTGTCACCACAACCCGAAGGGAAAGCAGAGGTCCAGAAGTCTCCGAGGCGACGAGGGGACCCCTCGGGTCACCCGTGGCAGAGGGAGGAAGTGACACATTCCTTGTTTTTTCCCCCTCCCTCCCCGTATCAGCTGTGATCTTGGTTTCCTTTTTTTCTTTTTTTTGCTTCTGAGTGCGCTTCCTACCTCCAGGCTTCAGCCGCACGGATCACGTCCTCTGTCCAGCCTCCAGTCCGAGGGCTGGCCGTTGGCGTGGGCCCGCACGTGACAGCTCCCGGGGGGCGGGGCTTGCGTGTGGCCGCGCCGGGCTGGCCGGAGCCGCCCGCATCGTCTCCTAGCCCTGCTCACTTGGAATTCTCGGGCTGAGGTGGGTTCCTCCCTCCTCCTCCTTTCTTTCTTTCCTCCCTCTGACTCACTCGACTTAGCCTCCCCCTGTTCCTTCTCTTCCCCCTCCTCCTTCCTCTCCCTTTCTCCATCTCCCTCCCACCTCCTCTCATGGCTTCCTCTCTTCCTCCCTACCCCCATCCTCCTCCTTCCCTCTTTCCTTCCCCCCGATGTACTTTTCCTCCCTCTGTCTTCTTTTCTCTCTTTCTGTCTTTCCTTCCTCTTGTCTCTTTTCCTCCAGTTGCCCCCTCCCCCCTAGGATGTTCACCCTGTGGTTCCAATGAGATGTGAACGAAGGGAATAATACTGAAAAGCAGCCAGGCTCAGCCAATAAATCCTCTAATGCTTGTAATAGTTTCATGTTCTTCACGTTCATCCTAGTTTAAGAGTTTAATCAACATCTTGGAAATACTTGTGATTTACTCCGTGAGCTTTAATTTGAGGCATGGCAAGTCCCTCCCTGCCCTCCCTCCCTCCCTCCCTTCCTCCCTTCCTCTCTCCCTCCTTCCCTCCCTCCCTCCCTCCCTTCCTCTCTCCCTCCTTCCCTCCCTCCCTCCCTCCCTCCCTCCCTCTCTCCCTCTCTCCCTCCTTCCCTCCCTCCCTCCCTTCCTCTCTCCCTCCTTCCCTCCCTGCCTCCCTCCCTCCCTTCCTCTCTCCCTCCTTCCCTCCCTGCCTCCCTCCCTTCCTCTCTCCCTCCTTCCCTCCCTCCCTCCCTCCCTCCCTTCCTCTCTCCCTCCTTCCCTCCCTCCCTCCCTCCCTCCCTTTCTCTCTCCCTCCTTCCCTCCCTCCCTCCCTCCCTCCCTCTCTCTCTCCTTCCCTCCCTCCCTCCCTCCCTCCCTTCCTCTCTCCCTCCTTCCCTCCCGGCCTCCCTCCCTCCCTTCCTCTCTCCCTCCTTCCCTCCCTCCCTCCCTTCCTCCCTTCCTCTCTCTCTCCTTCCCTCCCTCCCTCCCTCCCTCCCTTCCTTTCTCTCTCCTTCCCTCCCTCCCTCCCTCCCTCCCTTCCTCCCTCTCTCCCTTCCTTCCTTCCTTCCATTTATTCAATAAATGTTTTTTGAGGGTCTATTCACATCAAGCCCTGGCCTAAGTGCTAGACATAGTAAATAGAAAAAAGGACACTATCCCTGCTCTGATGAGTTTATAGTCTAGTGTGAAAGGCAGATTTTCACCATAGATCACAAATGAATATATTCTTGTGACTTTAATGAAAGTTCTGAATTTCCATGGGGATCTAGGTGGAAGGAGTGACCCCGACCGTGGAGGTGTGGAGGCTTCCTTGAGGAGCTGATTTGAAGGATGAGTTCTCTAGGCAGCGAGAAGAGGAATGAAAATGCCAAGTAGAGGGAGCAGAATAGGCAAAGGTCCTGGGGTGAGAGGAAGCAAGGCACTTTCACAGAATTTGACAAGAATACTGTAGCTGGGACAGAGAGTAGAAAAAATGAGCCAGAGGTCGACAGTGGTCAGATGTTTAGAGCTCTTACCTGAGGTGAGAGTTTGGGTCTTAACTCCAAAAGCAGATGTTATTGAAGAGTTTCACCTGGAGGCAGAGATGTCCTAACTGGTTTGGCTGCTGGTGCAGTCAAGCTCAGGACTGGTTCTTTGGGTGAGGCTTAGTTGGTTTTAGGTGATCTAGTTAGGCGGGGAAGAAACAGATACGGTCGGAGGCAGCATTAGTGTCCCAGGGCCTGGATTGGGGTCTGATAACTGCTCAGGCTTCCCCAAAGGGAGATTATCCTGTCTGCAGACCTCCTATGTGGGTCAGAGGACCCTATCGGATGAGGAAGGTGGAAGGAGCATAGCTAAAACCTTCGGACCTAGAGTCATCCAGATCTGGCTTTGCTGTTTACCAGCTACGAGACCCTGGGCAGGTTTGCATCTTTTTGGAGACTGTTTCCTCATCTGTATAATGAGGATAATAATAGTAATAAATGTGTTGTTTTTGTCTGCCTATCATCCCTTTCTCATGGTCGTTAGGAAATTAACACTGCATGTGGTTCTGGTGGGACTGGCAATCCCTGTGCATCAGCTACCCATTGCACACACGATCCAGGCCCAACCAATCATCGTGCCCCATCTCCCTGTCCCCAGGGATTGGTCTAAGGGAGTGGCCCAAGTGGGGCCAATCAGAGACCTGCCATGGGATCTGATATGGGGCTTTTGGGAGGAAAGGGTCTCTCTCTTGATTTTAGATTATAAGCTATAAGGTGAGGCGCCTGGGAGGCTCAGTCGGGTAAGCATCTGACTCTTGATTTCGGCTCAGGTCATGATTTCAGGGTTGTGAGATCAAGCCCCACGTTGGGCTGTGCCCTGGGCGTGGAGCCTGCTTAAGATTCTCTCTCTCTCTCTCCCTCTCTCTCTCTCTCTCTGGCCCTGCCTCTCTCTCTCTCTACCCCCCTCTAAAAAAAAAAATTATGAGGTATAAGAGCATAGGCTTGAACTACTGGTGTCCACTTCTCCTGGAAAAAAAATCAGGGAGATGAGTAGGGGAGGGAGAGAAGGAGAGAGAGAACAAGGGAGGCGAGAGGAGAATAAGAAAGAACTTTCACACTTCGGATGCAACACTTCGTGAAGCCTAGAATACCGCTTGCACTTCTCAGTTAATGAACCCATCAATGCCCATTCTGGCTTAAGCCAATTTGAATGGGTTTTGTCACTCACAACACATGTTGTGACCAAGGCACTGACTTTGTTTTTGTGAGTGTTTAGCTAAAGCACAAAAAGCAAAAATAAAGTGCCTAGCATGCAGAGTGCTTAGTCATCACTACCTAGGGGCTTTGTTTGGATAACAATTCATAGCTGTAAGATACATAACTAGAGTGTATACTGCTTCTCTCTCTCGTGTGTGGTCTCATATTGCCCCACAAAGGGCTATGTGCCACCTTAGTGATCCTACATAAAAGCCTCAGATAGTGACCTGAGTTCCTCCTTCCAACCTCCCCTTCTCCCTCTGAAATTGGTGACTCCTGGGTCCCTTGGGCTTTCTTAAAGTGACAGTGGCAGCACCAAGAGAACACAATGACCTGAAAGATTTGAGTATGTTTAGACCATTCCCCTTCTACTTCATACCAACTGGTTTCCCATGATCTTGTTTAGAAAATGTATTAGTTATCTATTGCTGTGTAATAAACCCCAAGCTTCCTGGCTTAAAGCAACTGGAGATTTATTATCTCATGGCTTCTGGGGGTGAGGGATGCAGGATCAGCTTTGCTGGGTGCTTCTTGTCATGAAGCAGAAGTGAGAACATTGGCCAGGGCTGCTATCATCTGAAGGCTTGAATGGGGCTGGAGGAGCCATTTACAAAATGGCCTTACTCACATGGCTGTTGGAAGAAGACTCTAGGTCCCGGCTAAACCTCTCCACAGAGTTGCTTGAGTGTCCTTATGATGTGGCCGCCAGCTTCCCCCAGAGTGAGTGATCCAAGAGAGAGGAAGATGGAAGCAATATTTATATGACCTCATCTTTGAAATCATGGAAGCAATATTTATATGACCTCATCTTTGAAATCATGAACAGCATTTTTGCAACATTCTGGTGATTATACAGTTCTGCTCTCTGCAGTGTGGGAGAGTGTACACAGAGTGAATACTGGAAGGTTGGGGTCATTGGGGGCCATCTTGAAGGCTGTGGTGGTATTTTGAAGTGTCACTAAAGTTTCTTCTTAGTTTCATGGGAATTGTCTTCCTCAAGGAGGCCTTTGGATGCTCAAGATAACATGGCATCTTCAAGGCACCAAAAAACACCCCTTCCAACAACTTGTGCTTGAAAGAGCTTTTTTTCAGAGCTTGCAAAGAGCTCCTTAAACTAGTGAAATGACTAAACTAATTTGCTGGTCTGTAATTTCCTGGCACGTCTGGAGATTTCCTAATAAATACTGGCTTCAGGTTGGCAACCTGCCAGTGTTACGGCCTTCCCCTGAGTGACAAACAAAGGATGTGTAAAGCATCTTGGAGGGTTGGGAAGGTTGATGCATTGCAAGGGTAGAGCACAGGACCCGGAGGCTGGATGTTGGGGTCTGAGAGCCAGCCCTGCCTCTTAACCTACGGTAATACCTACCATCCCTATAAATACCTATCATATTTCAAGCAAAACACTTTCCTCTCTGTGCCTGTTTCTCCTTCTGGGAAACGTGGTGACGACCCTGGTTTTCCGTGAATCACATGGCTATTATGAGGTTTGAATGAGCCAATACAGCATTTCTAAGAGGGAGGTCCCTGGGACCCTAGCACCATGGGCTGTTAGCCCCAGGAGGGGTTCCGTGCTGAAGTGAGTATGGAGAACTATATTAAGTAAAGCCCAGCTATTTTCCATTTTTCACGACGGCAGGCAAGGCCAGCCCCACGGCTGCTAAGAAGGACCCTACACTTGGGGTTTCATGCCCTGCAGTTGCTGTCTTGAAATTCTTAATAATTTTATCTTCGAAGATGTATTTTGTAAGTGAACCTTGATGGGACAATAGAGCATGTGCCAGGGGCTTGGCGTCTCAGCTCACAACTGTGCCCCTCTCCCGCCTCCTTAGGGTGAGCTCTCAGCAGCTGGTCCCCCCCGCCTGGCTCCCCGTTCTCTGCCCAGCCCAGAAACCGTGTCCCCAGGGTACCCAGATCACAGGAGCTCAGGACAGTGACTGGCTTGCAGTGGCAGGGGCCTGGGAGGAGGGAGGCCCTATTTGTGCTGCCACCCTCCGCTCCCCATGGGGGCCTGGGCACATGTGAAGGGAGGGCTAGAGTCAGTGCCCGCCCCATGGCGCCACAGGGCAGGGCAAGGAGGCGGCCATCCCAGGGCTGGGCTGGTAGCACCCTGGCACGGTTAGCAGGCGTCTTGGCGGGGGCCTGTCATCTACTTCTGACCCAGGTACCAGGCAGGTTGTAATTCCTCGGGGGCCACCCATCTGGAAGAGGAGATCGTTTCCCTGCCACCAGCCAGGGCTGTGCATTCTCGCTTTGCACTGGGTCCTGCACATTCTGTAGCTGGTCCTGCCTGCGGAACTTGTCAGACGCTTTAACAGAAGAGAGACTGAAGTGTAGAGGGTCAGAGTGCCGACTTGAGAGCTAGAATGTCTGGGTTTGAGTTCTGGCCCCACTCCTTACCAGTGTCGTCACCTCGGCCCATTTTCGTAGCCTTTCTGTGTCTCTGTTTTCTCATCTCTGAAATAATGATCATGTCGTTCCTACCTCAGAGGTTGCTGTAAGGATCAAATGAGGATGCCAAGCATCCAGACTAGCCCCCTACCACGTAGCAGGTGTCAGCGGACATATCTGATGCTCGCTTCGCACGAAGGACCGCAGTGCTGCTGGGGCAGGAGCATCATCCGTAACGCGCTGCAGCCCCGTATGCAGCACCATGGGGACAGCCAGCCCATGAACACTTGTTGAATGAAAGCATCTCCAAGGGGGGCTTCCCACAGGGTCCCCGCCCCATCTCTATTATCCCGGAGAGTCATAAGCAATCAGCGGTCCAGCCTCCAAGGCCAAAGAGACACAGTCTCTTGTCCCTGCTCATTCCCTGTCTCCTGACGCGGGGGGGTGGGGGGCGCAGAGCACACAGGCGCCGCAGAGACTCTCGCCCGGCCGGCCTCCTCTCAGGGCCCATCTGTCCCGGGAATAGCTCCCCTAGACCCCCCACAGGCCACGCGATAGCTCACTCTGCCTCCCTATAGCCTCTCCGCCCTTAATTGGGCCAATCTGTCTGCCTGACACCCCGCTCTGGTTCGCTTTCTTCCCAAAGCTCTCTCTTGTCACTTGACAGATTCTCAACTGTCCTGAGCACATTTTTCAATGTGTGCTCTTTCAGTGATTTCCCAAGTAGGTTTCTGCTCTTTTTAAAGCTACTTAATTTTATAATTTCTAAATGATGTTCCTCACCTGCCACGATTCTTCTCCACCCCCACTCCTTGGCTTTCTTCCCGTGACTTGCATTTTCTCAGCCCTGAAGCCATGCAGGTGTTTGTGGGGCGGGGCGCCTGTTTTTTTTTCCCAGCTAGAGGGAAGATGACCATTTAGTTGGGGTTCCTCCAAAAGCTGGCCCTGAGATGAGGGCATGGGTGCACTAGTTTATTTGGGAAGTGATCCAGGAAGCAGGACGGAGGGGGAATGAGACAGGGAAGGGAGAAGAGCTGACAATGTGCCTTATTTTCTGGTCACCCACTGGGTAATGTGCCGGGGGGACTGTAGACGCGGAATGTTCCTTTGCACTGTCCCACCGGAGGGAGGGGAGACTGACTGCCCCCCCCCCCCCCCGCAGCCTCCATTGGAGGGTTGTCCCTGGGAAAATGAACTTTCCTGAACTTCTGTCTGCCTGTGCCACTAAAGGGCCTCTCCTGGCTTTGGAGAAAAGCTCGGTTAGCGCTAGAGCTCTAGAAACAGCCGTGGAATGCTCCATCCGAGCTCGTGTGCCACCGAGGTTGGTGACAGCCAGTTACACATTCCAGACTCCCTGGAGTTGAGATTGCCTCTTGGGGTGTGGACTCCTTCTTCATTTCTTCATCTTCTTTGGAAGCCCCTGATTGCTGCGGTCAGGGCCGGCTCCAGCCAGCAGGTGCCCTCCCAGGGGGATGGCTGGGGCCCCGGTTGGGAAGGGCCGTTCAGCCAGGCAGTTCTGGTGTGTTTCCGTCTCTGGGGATCCGTCTGTGGGGAGGAGGGTGTTGATGTTTTCAGAGGAGATGAAGGAACCCATCTCCCCGTGACTTCCAGGGCCCCTGACAGCATTTGGGTGGTGGCCAAATTGCAAAATCAATGAGAGGTACTCCAGGTACTGACGAGTCTGACGATGATGAAGCACAAACATTTATTTGAGTTTTTCTCCAACTGATCTGACTCCTTTCCATGTCCTTTAATGACACCCTGGATGGATCCCATAGGTCTCCGCTCTCTTTGGATACAGAAAGGTCCAGTTTAAATTTCTAGGCTCCTTTCCTCCCGGCTGCCCTGCACAGGTTTGACTCAGCCTGAGGGGTGTGAAGTGAAGAGAGAACTTGATCTGCCCACAGGATCCCTTCTCCCCCTCCCTCCTCTCTTGTCAGGCAACTCCAGGGAGCATCACTGACATGGTGGCCAGGCCCTGGGACGGCCTTCACACATGAGACACCGTGAAGGGTATTCCCTGGACTTTGCGGCAGCCCTGTGTGCTGGGACAGGGAGAAGGGACTGGAGAAAAGAAACACGTTTGTTTTTCCTCACCCAGAACTACTGGAGTTCTCTCTCAGACAACACTGGTTCGCCTGCCTGCAGGGTGAGCTCCGAATGATGCCATCTGTGACTTTTCTGACGTGCGTTTGGGTGTCTGTGGCAGAGTGGGATGTGGGGGGATTCTCCTCAATGCGCCATTCTCCAGCATTGGAGAACCACACTTGCTTGACCTCCTACTACTTTCCCTTCAGCAGAAACCGCTCCCCGCTTTACCCCCAGCCACTGGCCTCTGGGGTCTTGCCTGGGGGCCTCCTTCCCAGTTGAGACTCAAGCCTGTGGGGTCCTCTTCACCAAAGGAGGTTCCCTGCCTCGTCCCCCTTAGTGGTGGGAGGGTTGATTGCACCCTTTCGCCACCTCACTGTCTCCAGTTCTCTCCTGGCCCTTCTTGAATAGGTCTGAAATTCCTTTTCTTCATGGCAGTCCAACCAGGAAATGAGGCCCCCAGCTCCCCCTGCAAGCACCCTCTCAGTCTGTCTAAGCTACTCTCCTAGAGCGTTCCTCCCTTGACTTGACGAAGGAGACGTACTCCCCCCCCCACTTCCAGAAGTCACAGTCCTGCTTGGATCTCCTATGTCTGTTCGTACAAGGTAGAGAGAAGGAAGGAAGGAAGGGAGGGAGGGAGGGAGGGAGGAAAGGAAGGAGGGAGGGAGGGAGGAAAGAAGGAAGGAAGGAAGGAAGGAAGGAAGGAAGGAAGGAAGGAAGGCAGGCTGATTTGGGCATCTTTTAATATGCCCGGACGCACTCCTGGGCTCTTTCGGGCTCTCCCTAGGAAAGAGGTTCTTACCTTGGGCGGGAAAAAGGCTTATTTTTTATATTTGCTAATCTAGAAATGAAAGTTGGCATTTCTTTCTGTTCCAAATTTTATTAGTAGTTGCCTACAACTTTGTCATACATTGAAAGTAGAGATCTTTTCATATCACATTACAGTTGTCACAGATATCTGAAAATGACATTTTATGCTGATCTCTATGTAAAAATTACAGTAGTAATTAGACCTGCTGCTGGATCTCATTTTTTAATGTGTTAATAATGTAGCATCAGGATTACTATATCACAGATCTATTTACTATTTTGATAGCCATATAACTGGTTTTCTTTGTAATCCTGTGTATTTTATTTTGTGCATTTAAAAACCATTATTCTGAAAAGGGACCATTACTTCAGTGGATGCCAACACAGGAAAGATCAGAAGCCCTGCTCTGGAATATGTGTTCTTTGTGCCTAATGTCTAGCTTTGGGGCTTTGAATGCTAGAACTGACATATCCTTCTAGATAATTTTCTACTCTGGCTTTCTTTTTAACCAGGATCCTGCTGCCCCCAATCAGAGCCAATAACAGCTAACATTTTAAGTGCTTCCTCTGTGCAGGCACACTGCAAAACACTCTACATGCATTAGCTCATTTAATTCCTATCTTTTAAGGAGGCACAGAGGTTTGGTGACTTGCCCAAGGTAACACAGCTAGTAAGTAGGGGAACTGGGATTTGAACCTGGACAGTCTGACTCCAGAGCCCACATTCTTAAACCTGTAGATTGTCAACTAGGTAAGAGATAGCTAGTTTTCCCAAAAGCCCATGTTCCTGGCTTTAAATAGTGTGGGGCCAGCTAGTTCACTCTTTTTCACTGTGGTGCCGTCAAAAACCCTTTTCAGGTCCCCAGCTGAGAAATGAACATTGAATCACAGCGCCCCCTGGCTTACATAGCAATTCTGATTGCTCACTCTAGGGTTAAGCTGGTCCACAGAAATATAAGACGAACCTTTATTAGGCACCCACGATATGGCAAGCCCTCTGTTGGGCACGGGGGATAAAGAGAGACTAGGTATAGCTTCCACCTTCCAGGAATTCCTGCAGAGTCAGGAGAGACATACCCAGAAGTTGTGTTGGAATAAGAAGAGCCGAGCTCTGGTGGAGGGGTGTGGACACAGAGCCCCTTGGACACTGTGGGGGAAGGGATTTTCACAGGATGGGGGAAAAGGCTTCAGCTCTCTTCAGGCCCCCTACCCTGATGCCATGTTGAGCCCTCTTGGCCTGGCCCAAGTGCCTAGGTTTCCTTTGGCCCTTCCTCCAAACTTTGGTCCTTGCAACTTCTGTGTCTCCCTGCCTCTTCCCTCAGTATGCTCCCTCATGGCGGCTTAGCTAATTGCAGAGCCTCATTCAAAGTCAGGGGCTAATGACTCCTGAATTTTAACAAGAGTTCTCAGTGCTGTAAACCAGAGATCACAAACATGAACGGCTGAGGGTTGGACAGATAATGTCAGTGAACTAAGCAGGCCAGTATTTGCATGTTAAACATGCAGGAGTATTTTTTACTCCCACAAAAATAGACTCTCACCTATTTTTTTTCTGAAACACATTGTCTCCCAGAACTATCTTTCCCTTTTCTTTTCACTTTTAATAAAGATCAAACACAGATAAGCATTTCTTTACCAGAAGAAAAATGACAGTGCATGCTGATAAAGGCTTACTAGCACCTGGAAGACTAAAGGGGCTGGGGACTTAGGCTGCCCCAGAAACAGATTCTGAGAGTAGGATCTGAGTGCAGGTAGTTTATTTGGAAGGTGATTCTGGGAAATGTTGGGAGGGAACTGGGAACCAGGACAGGGAAGGGAAGGCAGCCAGCCAATAAAAGTTGCATTATGGAGTGAGCTCCGCTCTGGACAGCTGGGACTCAAGCTCTGGGGGCCACTGTAACAGTTGACCTCCAGGTATCCCGTCTGAGAAACAGGGAGCTGGCATATTTATACATCAACTCTCATCAATTGTTGGTTGAGGTCTTTTGGGGGTGGTAGTGCTTTCACTCTCTAGCCCCTCTGTCTAGGCAGGCTCCAGGGGACCAGAGAAAGCCCTCAGGCAAAGGGACAGAGGTTCTGGGTCTTGGAAGTCAGGTCATTGGGCCCCAAAGGTAAGACCCAAGGGTACAACCATGTCTGTGACAGGCATTGACCATGATGAACTGAAGCAGGCTAGCAGCTGGATTTTTCCAAGCAAGAATTTGGCCCAGGGTTACCAGACCTTCTGGTTTCTCAAGAAAAGCCAAACATTTCGATTTTTAGGTGAAAATTCTCAGTTTTAGAAAGGTTGACAACAAATCTGAAATTCTAAAAAGTATACCATAGGAATCAACCAAAGCGTGCCTGTGAAGTGGATCTAGTTTACAAGTGGTCAGATTATGAAATCTGATCTATCCTAAAGGTAGATCTGATCTTGGGTCCAGAAGGTTCTTGCTCAAAGCAAGCTATAAAGATGAAATCTGAGAAGGTAAGGTGGATGTATTAGGGAGTAGATTGCGAGTTAGGGAGTAGAGCTAACTGATGTAGTAAGAGACCCCCCAGTGGAGGGTTTGGAACCAGATGGAAGTGTGTTTCTTTCTCATGCCGCAGTGTGAAGGTAGGTGGGTGGTCCAGGACAGCTGTGATGCATGTCCAGGGACTCAGGTTCCTTCTATCTTGTTGCTCAGCATGTTGTCTTCATCTTTGTGGTCAAGGCCAGCTGACCAGCTCCTTATTCACATTCCGGCTAGTCGGGAAGGGAAAAGAGAAGCTTGGTCAGTCTCAGTAAGTGCACAGTTCACTTCCTCTCACAACCCATTGATGAGAACTTTGCCACATGGTCATCCATAAGGGATGCTCAGAAATGTGGTCTCTCTCTCTTTGGCCATATGGTTAGCTTAACTTAGTGTGTTTGTGAGAATTTGTGTTATTATAGAATTAGGGGAGGGCTGATATTAGGGAAGCCTCTGCCACACTGAGGGAAGGGTCTGGAGAAGACGATGGACTTCCAGCCTGAGGTAGGATCTACCCAAGAGAAATTTCTTTCCCACAAGAATGAGGAAAGTCTGGCTTTCCTCATTAGCTCTCTTTGTTTTGCCTTGGTCAGTCATGAAACCATAGTAGAAGATTAGCCCAACCTGGAAAAAGTCTGTTATAATGCGAAAGAAGCGAACATAAGGAGCACCTACCCGATACAAGGGGCTTTCACATATGTGAACTCAATGACCTTCACAATTACCCTATGAAATCAGTGTTATTATTCCCCCATTTTGCGGAAGACAAACTGAAGACCAGAGAGAGCAGGCTGACACTCAGGCTCTCTAGCTAGGGTTAGAGCAGGGGCACTGGCCAATCAGAGCCGCCATACAGGTTTGCCCCCTCCAAGAAGTGAAGGGCCTGGGCCAGGATTTGAAATGAGGCCCATATGACTGCAAAGCTCACATTCTTTTCCCTGCAATCTGATTTCCTTACACCAGCTGCTTCCCCAGAGACAGCAACAGCAAATCTACTGGGTTGTTGAGAGGGTAAACAAACCGTGATGAATGAATCTCCTCTCCTAATATGAATGCCTTATTGTTGTTATTCTTCATGCCCTGACAGAGTATTTACAGTCTCTTGCTGTTGTGCTGCTTCTATCTGGTGGATTAAGGAAACTCAGAACTCCGGGCCCTAGCAGAAAGTTACAACTGGGATTTGAGTTAATGAAGAGTTGAAGGCTCAGCAAGCGGCACTTGGCTCCACTATTAACCTGGACAAGGCCATTAACTCTCCTGTAATTAATTGGCTTCTTCCATGACACCCTGTTGCCAGGGAAATACCCATATGGGTGTACCCCACGTTGAACAAGCCCACCTATGAAAACAGACTTGGCAAAAAGAAAAGTGGGAGATCATCATTTAATTAACAACAAAAGACTTGGTTTTGCAGAATGGAATTTCTGTATAGCTAGTTTCCAAATAATACTGAAAATTTGATTCCGGAAGAAAGGGAGGGTACAAAGATGCATTCGTTCCCTCCTGGTCTATCTGAGAATGTTCTGAGATAGATTAGATTTCAAGAACTCTGTAATGATGTATCAGAGGGAACTTGTGAAATCTGAATTAGGCTGGGGGTGGTTTGTGGTGGCTACATTGCAGGAACCTGCCATGCCCTTGAACTAAGAGATCGTGTAGAGCCGGGTTGAGGGACACTAAAGCCATGTGCACTTTCTTAAGAAGGCAGAACGAGAGCATACCAGTCTGCAAAGGCAAAGGGGGAATGAGCTGACACCCAAGCATGGCAGGGCCTGGCTTCCTCAGTTTCCTGTTGTTGGGTGTCTGTCCACGGGACTGCCTGTTGCAGCCTTAGAATGAGCATGCTCAAAGTTCCCACTCAGTGGGGATTCCAAGCTGGTCCCAGTTTATCCACCTTGGTCAGGGGTGAGAACTATTTTTATGCCCCTGTCTGCTTTCAGTGGATCTAGAGGGCTCTGGGGGCCCCTCTGTCCTGGGAGGCTTTTGTCCTGGCCATTGGTTGGGGAAAGGGTGTTGTCCCTGGGACACGTCCTTGCAAACTGGATGATTGATATGGTTTGGTGGTCTGTGTCAGAAAAGAGAAATGCCTTGATGTCAACTCAAGGAACTCCTAGCTCTTTAGAGCAAAGCTGGGGGAGGTTGTGATCTTCATCTTCCCCTGTGCTGCCCCGAGCATAGGGGGCTTTGCTTTGTTTCCTTATGGAGTAAGCAACTCAGTTGTGGCTGAGTTGGATTGGGGGGGTGGAGGTAGGGAATGAAGTCCTCAGGATGCAGCAGGGAAATCTGTTTCGTACAGAAGGGTTGGGTGAACCCACAGTTAATGCCTCAAATGTTACCCCACACCACCAAGCTTGGGTGGATTTCTGTTACTGGCGACCAAATGTGGCATGCAACATACCAGCACAGTATTCTGCCCCTTGCTTGTCCCTCTCTTCCCTCCTGAATTTCTACTGGAAGCAGAAGCCCTATCTGGCTACCCAGGAGCCCTGGGAACATCCTATCCAGATTTATTACCCGGCTCAGTCAAAATCTGTCATGCCTTGGGGTTTAGCAGTTGTCCTTTATATATTCATAGGTCTTTATAGACACAACTAACTTGCATTTCAATATTATGAAAGTTTCTTATCAAAGGGCTTGGCTGGCCCCCGACATCTTTATCTAATCCCTTCCTCCTTTTAATCTCTTTTGGTAGAACGGTCTCTCTCCCCCAGTCCTTTACCCTTCAGTTAATAGTATTCCTTGTGTGTTTTTGTCCACACTTTCTATGTGCCAGCCACTGTGGTAAATGATTTACAGATACCATGTTGTTTAATTGTCACAAACCCCTATGTGGTAGCTACTAATGACCATCCCCATTTTACGGATGGTGAAATCGAGAGGCTAGGTCACTGATTTGCTGCCACGGCCTGAGAGTTTTACCACCCTGCTTTGTTGTCACTCTGGCTTCCCTGCAGTGATAGTGAGATTTCCTCCCATCACTCGCAGTGGCTGAGGGGGAGAAGGCCCAGGTGTCCTGCCTGGCAGCAGGGCCCCCAGAACTTGGCTTTTCTCTATCCTCCTTCCCAGCCAGCACGGCTGCCAACCTGGAACATAGCCCTTTCCAAGAAAGCCCAGGAGAGAAGCCAAATGTTGACTCACCTGCCAGACACGGGGATACCGCAGCCAAGATGCCTCGGGGCCCGTGCAGGAGGATTGGCAGGGCAGGCCCGTGGTGGGGCTCCGAGGCGTGGCTCCGTGGGGCCCTTCAAAGGGCCAGGCCTTCTTTCCCGAGTGCTTCAAGTTCCAGAGGCTAAAGAGATCCGGATGGGCTCATCCCCTCCCCCTCCTGCTCTATCCTGCAGCCTTGGAAGTTTCTGGAGGAGACTGTCTCCTCCTCATCTCCATTTGGGTGGCAGGCAGGATTCTAGGAAAGCCGCCATGATTTTCTGCCCCCGCCCCCATCCCAGTGTGTACTCCCCACAGGATCCCTGGGACTGAGAATGTAATGGACAGCCCTGCCATGATTAGATGGTGTTACATGATACAGTTGACCTGAAGAAAAGGAGATGATCCTGGTGGTCCAATCCAATCACAAGAGCCCTTTAAAGGCCGAGTTTTTTTTTTCCTGGCTGGTGGCAGAAGAGCATGTGAGAATTTCCAAGCTGGAGGGTTTGACCCGTCCTTTCTGGCTTGGAGATGGAAGGAACCCAGTGGCAAGGGATGCAGGCAACTTCTAGAAGCTAAGAGTGGCCATCAGCTCATAGCCAGCAAAGAACCAGGGACTTCAGGCCTACAACGGCAAGGAGTTGAATTCTCCCAACGACGAACATGAGCTTGCAAGTGAATTCTTCCTTAGAGCCTCCAACAAGAACTCGGTCCTGTGGGCACCTAGATAGACTTCAACTTTCTGATAGGCTGAGCAGCAAACCCAGCGGAGTGTGCCTGGACCTCGACCTACAGAACTGTCCGTTGGTGGGGTTTTTCAAGCTGCTCAATTTATGGTAATTTGTTACAAAACAATAGAAAACCAATACACCTGGGATACTGAATAGGCTTCTCAAACCTCACAGGTACAGCCATTCCCACCTGTTCTTCATGGTCTTCCCCATCTGGTTGATGGAAACTGGCTTCTTCTTGGCTCAGGCTCCAAATCCTAAAATCTGCCTTGACTCCCCTCTTCTTGTAGACCCTGTGTTGGTCCATCAGCAAATTCTTTCGACTCTCTTTTCGTAAAGTATCCAGCCTTGGACGGTGCCTCACCACCGCCAGTATGCTGTCTTGCCTCTCTGCCCTCGCAGCTCCAAAGTTTATTATAGCCAATGGGAGGGAGGGTGCTCCTAGGCTGTGACTGGCCCCCCTCCTCCTCAGCTTCGGTGCCCCACCCTTCGGGGCACCTGATGCATTCAAACACAGACAGTAAGCAGAATGTGGCAGAAGAGAAGGCTTCCATGCTGAGGCCTAACAGGAAAAGCGGGGCAGGATTCAAACTCTGGCCACCCTTGGCCTTGGGAGCTGTCAGAGCTGCCCTGCACGCTTCTGGGTAGAACACAGTTATCACCCCAGAGGAGTTCCCAAGCCTGCTTCAGAACCAATTATGCTCAGAAGTCATGCTGTGGAATATTTCCCAGGGATTGGGATTTATTGTTCAACATTTTGAGCCAAGAATGAAAAATTATTGTTGATGATGACTGAAGAATTCCCAGGAGGCCTAGAAGAACTTACATGCAACCAGTCACCTGGAGTGGTTAAGATTTATAGCTGTCAAGTCAGCCAGAGTATGAGTCCAGCTCATCCTTTCTAGTTGGGTTTCCCGGGCCCTCAATTTCCTCAGTGACGATTAAACGAGATCAGTTTTCTTTCTGGTCAAACATTTAGCACAGTACCTGGCATACAGTGAGTTCTTATTCAATGGCAGCTATTATGCTGATCTGTGTCCATAATTTATTTCTAAAGCTAAAGCATAGATACTATGTTACGTGTGCTTCAGTGCACATATGCGCATGCATGTGTATGTGTGTGCATGTGCGTGTTAGCTTTCATTCACATTGTAGGGGCAGTTAGCTAACATTTGAAAGATCACAGTCCCACACTCCCGAGGAAGTTACCAGAAGTGCTCCAATTATCTGTCTTAGCTCTGCACCCACGGGTGTGTTAATTACCATAATGGATTTCTAAAATGGTTTTTCATTGATGAAAATAATGGCGTGCAGGAAAGGTAGATGGCTAGAAATGTTTTATGGTGTGTCTGCTTTGCCTGGACTTTGCAAATGAATCTAGCAAGACCAGTTGCTTGTTCTCTTGGAAAGGCACGGAGCTCAGACGTCCAACCAGTCCAGTGTCTGGATGTTAAAAGGTTGATTTTATCACCTGCCTCAGTAGGTTAGCTAAATACAGCACTGACGGTATTGTCGCATCTGCCTCAGATGAACTTTTCATGTAAGAGGCTGTTGAAGTGTCTAAAAGGACAGCTCCTGGAGATGTCCCCGGGCTCACAGAATGGCTCGAAGAGCTGTGTATGTGCCTGCTTGCTAATCACTGTTTCCTTTTTGGTGGAATTTGGGCTGAGATGGGCTCCGTTTGTTTCACACCATCTGGTTAGGAGGTCAGGGGAAGAAACCTGTAGCCTCCGTGGACTTCTGACTAGTGGAGGATGGGGACACCACCATCAAATACCTTGTAACTCGAACAGCCAAATTGCTTAGGATGGTTTGCAACGATCGCTTTCAAATAAGTAAGAGAATTACAATGGAATCAAGGAACAACTGGTTTCCTGTAGCTTAGGAAAGACATGTTATAACAAGAAGTCAGAAAATTGTGAGAATAAACCTCTGTATGGAATGTCCTGGGGGTAGAATTCTGGTGCTGTTTTAGATGCAGGTAAAACTTAAAAGAGGGTGTGTGTGTGCGCGTGCATGTGCATACACGTGTAGACCAATGGAGGAGCAGGTAGAGGATAGGAGATGAGGAAGGTGAGTGGGAAATTCTGGTACCATTTTTCTCCCAAGAAAAGGAAGAAAAAGCCATGGAACTTTCTACAAGTGGCTTAGCCGATTGAGATGAGCTGGCGTTTGGGCCTCCAACCAGGATTCCAATGCTGCCTCTCTTCCTTTCTAAGTGATCTTGGGCAAGTTTCTTAACCCCGCTGAATCTGCTTTCTCAGTGACAAAATGGATGGAAGCATAGTTTGAGTTGTAATTAAGGTGAATGGACTTAAAACCACTCAGCAAAATGTCAGGCACAGAATGAGCTTTCGATAAATAGTTGCCTCCCTGGATATTTAGAGCACCAGGGGTTGTGCACACAGTATCTAGGTTACAGCAGCAAACAGGTATAGAAGTTGCCTAGAACTTACAACCTAGCTGTGCTGATGAACGTCATGGAGGCGTCCCATGAGAATCCCCTGGTGTGTCTGTTAAAAATGCACGTCCTAAGTACCGTTCAGGAGATATCAGGGGATCAGTGGGTGGGGCCAGGAACCCGATTATTTTTGAGGGGGGCAGGGGCAGAGGGAGAGAGAGAATCCACACCCAGCACAGAGCCCAACTCCGGGCTCGATCTCACGACCCTGAAATCATGACCTGAGTGGAAATCAAGAGTCAGTGCTTAACCCACTGAGCCACCCAGGCACCCCAGGAACCCAATTTTTAAAAAAGATTTTATTTATTTATTTGAGAGAGAGAGAGAGAGCATGAGCAGGGGGGAAGGGCAGAGGTAGAGGAAGAGAGAAGCAAACTCCCCGCTGAGCAGGGAGCCTGACATGGGGCTTGATCCCAGGACCCCTAGATCATGACCTGAGCCAAAGGCAGACGCTTGACTGAGCCACACCGACACCCCCCTCCCCCACCAGGAACCTGATTTTATGAAGCTTCCCAGGTGACTCTGATGGGCAGCCAGGTGGGGAAAATGCACACTTAACCATTAATTCTCTACTATAGCCTCAGGTTTGGCAAAGCTTCAGTCTCTTTTCAAAGGCTCCTTGGCCATGTATCTGACTTGACTGCACCCACATTTGTGGGAGGCACCGCCTACTTCATAGCCTGAACCACTCCATTGCAATGGTGGCAGGAGACCTACTTCTTGTTTTGCTTATTTTATAGGCAGTGCTCATGTATCATTATCAGAAACTTCAAAGGCCTTGCTGAGCATGGAATTGACAGGCTATAACTTGCATTATGCAGTCTTCACTGGCTAAACCCTCTAAACCTGAATAAGGCCCTGCTTTTCAGATCAGTGTCTAAGAAAAATGAAAATCTAGTCCGATGCTGCTGTCTGCCCGTGATTTTGGAATCATGTTTCCTACTCTCCTCCCCCTCCTTAAAATCATGTGTTGTGCCTTCATTTGGCTAAAAAATAATTCCTACTCACTGTGGAAAATGGAGGTAATAGAGAATTGGCACAGAATAAAATGTGAAAAGATCCTGGGGATCCAGTCCCCGGGAGATAACCACCATGGATATCTTTGGTGTATTTCCTCCCCACCTTTTCTCAATGTATATGAATACAGGTGTTATTTTTTTCCCCACAAACTCAAGATAGCATGTGTGTGCTGTTTTTTGACCTGCTCTTCTTATGTTATAACATGTTTTTTTTTTTAAAGATTTATTTATTTTAGAGAGAGAGAGAAAGAGAGCGAGTGGGGGGAGGGGCAGAGGGAGAGAATCTTCAAGCAGACTCCCCGCTGAGCGTGGAGCCCAATGCAGGGCTCGGATCTCATGACCCATGAGGTCATGACCTGAGTCAAAACCAAGGGTCGGACACTTAACCGACTGAGCCACCCTGGTGCCCCTCATGTTATAACATGTTTTAAAGTAAAAAGTTAATGATATTTTTTTTTTCATGCCATTAAATAATCCCCTACGATAGTGGTTTTCACACTGGGGTCCAATGAAAACCTCAGGGTTCTTAGGAAACGCTTAGTGGTTACTGGAGGTGGGGGAGGGGTTGGGGGACTGGAGGGAGCAACTGAATGGGCGGGGCTACAGCCCCAGAACCCTGTTTTAGTCACAGAACTCTACTTGTATCTGGTAGTAACTGGACTGGAGAAGCCCTGTAGGATTGCATCACAAAAACATTTGGAGGCTTAAAAAATTGAAAACCACTGCCCTAAGTCATAAAACACTTTTTTAAAAATCTGGTTTCTTTCCTTCCTTTTAAAAAACTTACATGAAAATGACTCTTTAAAAATTGTAAGACAAATATTTGCTAATTTTTTTAAAAAACCCAAGTTTTTATTATGTATTTTTAAAAATGTAGACAAATGATATGTGATCAAATACAGGTTTGGTGAAAAACCCATTCTCAACAATTCCCACCCCCAAATACCTAAGGAACTCAGCACTGCCCCACTGCCCAACTCCAGAGAGCTCTACTCACAAAGAATACCCAGATAAGAGGCACATCTCATTCCAGACTCTTCTGTCTGTATGGATTGCCTTGGGTTCAGGTACTCCAGAAATCAACACTGGGACTAGGATTTGAGTGCAAATGTTTTTTTTTTTTTTTTTTTGGTGGGGGGAGTCAGGTGTCCAGCTGTCCTGGTTTATCTGGGACTAGGGGGGGTTCCCAGGATGAACTACCTGGTCACCCTACAGTGGGAGGTAATGCCAGGAAGCACAGAGGGAGGATGGAGGAAACGGGATAGGCCAGGAAGGGCAGCTGATAATGAATAGGTCAGCTCTGTGGACACCTAGGGCTCGGGCCTGTTTGAGACCTCCGGGGAGCACTGTAGAACCTCAGGGGAGCACTGTAGAACAGCCCTCAGAGCGATCACACCTGGGAAGCTTTTCTCCACCACTGGTCGATCCTGGGGGCACTAACTCTGACCCCAGGCCTGCCCACCTTCCGCAGCCCTGGGAAGGCCTGGGCAGGAAGACACAGAAGCAGAAATGCCAAGGAACGGGGCAGAGCCCCAGAGCATCTGTTATGAGACGATTTCTGTGCATATATTTTTCTAAAAAGTAATGATAGGATCACTTCATTCTTGATTTACCGGCACCTTGATTTATGTAAGGTGTCTAAAGAAAAACCATTATAGGCCACCCATCTAATAATGCAGTCACTTCGAGGGACCAGGCTTGGAACTGCCCTTAGGTTAATATCACAAGGCTCACCATGTAAATAACCAGCACTGGAACCAGATGAAATGTAATAATAGTAATAATAATAATAATACCTCAGATGAGTTCTCTGCTGGATTCTGCTGAACCATTAGAAGAAACTAACAAGGGAAGTCTGGAGATTCTAATTCTTCCAGCGCTTTGGTCAGGCCAGCTCCCCCAGGAGCACGCTAATCCCAGGGACTGACAGCAGCTGGCTGAGCCCTTGGGGCACTCCGGACCCCCCTGGGGCTGCCCAGCAGCACACTGTCAGGTGCACACCACCACAGGCAGCACTCGCCTCCTCCCTCCATGCTCAGCAGCTTCTAGATTGCTCTGTCTAAACAAGGGAGCAAGGAATAAGGGTTCCTTTTGTAACCGCGTCTCCATGGTTATTTGACACGTGATCGCCTTTTTGGAGTTCTTAGCAAAACCGGCTGTGGGTTTGGCTATGATGTTCCTGTCTGTGAAGAAGAGGGAGGGATGGAATTATTCATCTGGACAGGCTCAGGCTGTTTCCTAAAACAATTTGCAAGGTGCAAATACCATCCCTGATACATCAAACTGGATGCTGCTAAAAAAAAAAAAAAAAAGAACACTGATTGGCTTTTTGATGATATTAAGGAATCATTACTTTTTCCAAAAGTTGTGATAACGGTGCTATGTTGTAAAAGAGCGTTCCCCGTTTTGAGAAACGCAGTGATATTTGCAGATGAAATGATAGGATCTCTGAGGTTTGCTTCAAAATATATGGGTAGGGATGGACAAAGCAAGATAGGCCATGAGTTGAGACTAATGAGTGCCTGGACATCGGTGGTCCTATTGGGTCCACTCTCATATATGTTTGAAGTTTTCCATAATGCAAAAAAGATTTTTTTTAGCAGATTTGATTACAGGGGCAATATGTTTACATGTTAGACATATGGCTAAGAGATATACATGGCAGAACTCCATTCTAATCTGTTTACACGCCTTTGTAGAATGGAAAACCCAAGTGTCACAATTATGAACAAATTTGTGAGTATACACAATTTTGTTTAAAAAAAAGGGGTGGTAGCTGAGAGATGATTCTGCTTTTTTTTCTTTTTCCTTTTTTCCAAGGATTATGACAAAGATCCAATGCATGGGTATGATGGCAAGATAAACTGTGTCAGTTTTTGTAGGGGAGTTGCAGGCCAGAGAATTCTACCCTATAGACAGTGAAGATGGTGGTAGTGAGGGGTGTGTTTGGGGGGGAGGCAGTAGGAATTGCGGGGTGAGTGCAGGACAGCTCAGAGGGTCTCAAACAGAACTGTCCGCCTATGACTGGGTAGGGTGGGCTCTTGAGATGTTAAACCACACTCCACCCCCAAACTCCCCAATCTGTGAAGCCAGACCGTTTGCTTTTATTGTCTAGGGAAAGAAAGGACCTACAGAATCCAGGGAATGAAAGGGTTAAAGTTTCAGCATTTTGAATTTTAAAGTTACTGTCTAAGCATAAGACAAAGAGTTGCTCAGTGAGAGTCAGTGTTTTCTTCCCTCCCACCCCCAATGACAGTTAACTTTAGTCGAGCATTTGCGATGTGCCAGGCACTATTCTAAGCATCCTGTGGATGTTTTCTTTTCTAATCCTCTAACATCCCTATGAGACCATTGATTTTACAGAGAGGGAAACTGAGGCACAAAGCAGAGTCACATAACTAATCTGACTCCAGAGGCTGGGTCCCTAGCCATTCCCTGGATAGATGAAGGAAGACCCCAGGGTTCCATGCTCAGCTTAGTGTGGAATCAGTTAGGTGGAGATGGCCCATCTGGGAGTTTAGGCAGAAAGAACCTGAGAAAGACTCAGGGTGCCAGGGAGAGCATGGAAAGGGTCATTTAAGCCTCAAGGAGGCTGTAACCACACCTGCACCTCGTGCCTTGATACTCCTGAGGACCTCTGGAGCTCGCAGTCAGCCTGGGGGAGAGTAGAGAAATTCCTAAAAGAGAACAATTTTGTTTCTGCCTCCAGGATGGGAGGCCTGACAAAGAAATTAATTTTAGTTGTCAAACAAAAAAAAATGGAGCAGTAGTCTTTTGATTGCAGCCTGCAATCATGCATACTAGTATGCTCTGGTTTCTGCTGTTGTGATTAAATAAGGCATTCTGAAGGAAGCGGGGTTAAAATATTAGATTTTCAAGTCATACTACCCTGGGTTTGAACCCTAACTCTGTCATTTAGTTGCTATGTGGCCATGGTGTGAGCCTCAATCTATCATCAACAGAACAGAGATGAGAGTAGTAATGGTGCTGACCATGCCTACCAGCCAGGGTGGTGTGAGGGTGAGACCCAGCTCAGTGCCTGACATGGGGCCACTCCTCACTACCGTGTAACCTATGTTTTCAAGTGTCCCCATTCAATGGCGGGATAGATGAGAAATGACTTATTGTTTCTCATCATTGCCCTTAACCCAGCTACCTGACATTTTCCATCAGGAAACACATCCTTAGAAGTTCAGCTGAATTCTATAATTTGCCAGTTCCTTTACTAAAACCATCACTTTAGTTTTTTTAGGCTCTGTCTTGTACATTTTAAAACATCAGTCTCCTTTTGGATTGAAAGCCCTTTTCCTGCTCTGGCCCCGGGTCGGGCTTGAACTATGATTCTGAGGGTCTGGAGGGAAAGGGAGGATGTTCTCTCATAACCTCTGCCTTCGCCACCCCCCTCCCTGCATTGGCTTGTATAGAGGGAGGGGCAGCAGGAAGGAGAGGGAGCACTGTCCATGCCTCTTCCCTAGACCTGGCGAACTTGCAGACTTCTCCCTAGTTGCCCAGTGCTGCCATTGCCCCAAAGTTCTATGGGCTTTGTCCAGTTGGCCTTGCAAGGAGCCTATTTCCCAGCACTTCCCTGCATGCTGTTGGTCCCTTCCTGGATCTGGCCACAACTTCTAGCTGACCCCACCATAATACTCTGTATGGGGACCTCTTGGTCCCCATGGTAAAGGATCCTTGCTCCTCTGCCTTCCTGGGCAAACTTCAGGGCCTCTAGGCATGTATGACATCCAACCTCTGTACTTCTCAAGAACTAGGGACTAGGGACTTAGAGCAGGGTGTTCCTGGCCCTGTTCTTTCCTGGTGGACTGCACAATGCCATCCTACTCCAATTCCATCATTCTCTTTCTGGTTACACAAAGGAATGCCAGCAGATCCTTCAATTAGCAAATGGAGTTCTAATCTCTTTTGCCTGCAGATACCTGCAGTCACCAGGAGGTCTTCTCTCTGGGCCTCCCTTTTCTGGCTCTGGAGGTGGGAATACAACTCCTCATTGAGGGGAAGAAAAGGAAAGGAAAGGGCCTCTCTTCAGAAATCCTGCACTGTCCCAGAAAGTGACTTGCTCTCTCCATAGCAGTGGCATTGATGGAGATGATGAAGGTGATGGTGATGGAGGTTATGAAGGTAGTGATGGAGGTGTTGGAGGTGATAAAGGTGATGGTGGTGGAGGTGATAGTGATGGAGGTGATGAAGGTGATGAATATGGAGAAGGTGGTGATGGAGGTGATGGAGGTGATGAAGGTGATGGTGGAGCTGACAATGGTGGAGGGGATGGTAGTGGTGGTGGAGATGGTGATTTTCCTGAGAATCACCCCAAAGACAGCCCTGAGGTGGCTGTTCCTTTTGATTCTCAAAGATCAGATCTCTGTATCTAGAAGATGGGCATTAATATCCTTTGTCCTTCGCAGACATTTCAGGACAACAAGAAAAATTCCACTAACCCTTAACACCATCTTGTTATATGAAGTGTAGTGCTACCAATAAAAATAGTTCTTTCGCAATCATTGTTAAGGTGGTACTGGAAATATGGTTACAGCCTCTTCTTGTGCTGGATGAGAGGTCTTTGGAGTTTGGGGTACAGGCTGTGGTCCCAGAGGAAACACAGGTAAATGACCAGAAAGAGGCTGAACCAAGGCCCCTCGCCTCCTTAACTCCATAGTCTGGGCAACAGAGTGAAGCAAGCTGGAGGTGATTAGCTGGATGAGGAAGGAATTCTGACTCCTGGTTTTCTTTACTAATGCCTTATGATAGGTTACTTTCTTTTCTCTACAACCAGGACTACCCATAAGCCAGGGTTTCTTGACATTGGTACTATTGACATGTGGGGCCAGATGATTCTGTGTTGCGGAGGCTGTCCTGTGCATTGTAGGATGGTTAGCAGCTTCCCTGATCTCTACTCACTAGATGCCAGTAGCACTCCCCAGTTGTAACCCCAGATGTCTCTAGATATCACCAAATCTCTCTTGGGGAGGGATCACCCACTCCCAGTTGAGCACCACTGCCGTAGACCCTACTAAAGCTAAGGCTGACCTTTTTCCTGGGAGAGTCTGGGTACTGAGGCAGCAGGTACAGTATTTTTGAGCCATGTATTAAAGATGCATATCAAATTTAACTTACTTTGTATTTTTGTTCTGCATTCTTATAACTCATTTCTGTATACTCCCTTTTGAGCCTTCATTCTTCCTGATGACATCTGTGGGAAAACTCCCTCTTTTAAAGTTTAAAGCCAGTCAATTCAGGATTCTTGTATTCTCTTTCCACCCCTGTGTTGAACAAAGAAGACTTAGGGGGTTAAATATTATCATGGCACTGATTAGGAAAGGGTGAGGACAAATTTCTCTTCTTAGGAAACATATAATCCTTCTGGATGTTTCCTTCATGGGTTACCAATGACTTAATAGGTCACCAGCGAACCTCATGGAACCGACAGTCATATCTGTCCTTATCTTATTTGACTTCATTTGATTCTTCCTTGTTCTTAACAAAAATATTGCCCTGGTGTCTGTGACCCTTACAGACTCTGGGTTTTCTTCCCACCTCACTGGCACCTCCTTCTTTGCCTCTGTGGCTGAATCCTCTCTCTCCTCATTGCTAAATGTCAGAGACCCTGGGAGCACACTCAGAGAACCATGTACCATCAGCTGAGTTCTTCAAACCAAAGATCACAGAGTTACCCTCAGCCAGGCAGTCCCACCACACTCCATCTAGCAGCATGTACTTTTGACTCTATCTCCAAAGCATGACGTGAATCGGCTCACTGGGTTTCCACTGCCACCACCTTGGTTCAGTTTGCCTGCATTCCCACAGCGGCCGCCTACCTGATGTCTCCTCGCCTCTCCTCTTACTCTTCCCCACCCACCTCCACGATTCACTCACTACACAACAGCCAGAATAAGCTTGAAAAATATGTAAATCATCAGACCATGTCATGCCCCTTAAACCTTCCAGTGGCTCCTGATCACATGAGTGACATCCCAACCGCTTACCCTGACTCACAGGTCCCACCGGGATCTAGC
This sequence comes from Eumetopias jubatus, assembly GCF_037043125.1. Classification (NCBI taxonomy): domain Eukaryota; kingdom Metazoa; phylum Chordata; class Mammalia; order Carnivora; family Otariidae; genus Eumetopias; species Eumetopias jubatus. Next base: position 178,767,344 of record NW_028274807.1, read on the forward strand.
TCTTGGGGGAGAATGATGTCCAGCTTCACCCTCTAACCACTGCCCTTTGCTCTACTTCACTCCAGTCACACAGCCATCCCGAAGCGTGGGGACTTGCAGCAGCAACTGTGGGTCTTTCTCACAGTTCTGTGGGTTAGCTGGGCTCTGCATGGTCTCTCCAGCAATGTAGCCAGATCCCTTTACATGTTGGGTCAGAGCTCCAGGAGGGTGAAAGAGGAAATTGCCAGAATCTTAGGCTCAGAACCAAAACACTGTCACTGCACCACATTCTACTGGTCAGAGTAAGTCACGAGGTGCCCACAGATTCAAGGGGAGGAAAATAGATGAAGAGGGGAGGCAGGTGCGGAGGTCCTGTTTTTAACCTGGGGCCTCTGCACGTGTCTTTCCCCTTGGCACTGAGTGTCCTTCTCCTTAAACTCAGGATAGCTGGCACCTTCAAACCTCAGCTCCCTCTCGTAAGAGTTGACCACGCAATGAAAGACGCCACCAGTTACTCTCAACAGTACCCTTTGAACATGTTCTGCAGAGCATTATCACTCTTACTTTATCAATTTGTTTATTTACTTTTCAGTAGACTCTGCCCTGGACTGAAAGCCGCATGAGGGCAGGAACCTGGCTGTTTGGTTTGCCCTGGAGCTTTAGCCCTGGAGGAGAGGAGGTACAGGGAACGCAAAGGCCCCCAGTCGATACGTGTTGAATAAGTGAATGCCAGAGGCCTCTTCACCCTGCAGAGGTGAAGAACCTATCTTTCTGAATGACACAGACTTGGGTTCTGCCCCTTCCTTGCTGTGTGACTGTGGGAGAAGTTACCTAACTTTTCTGTGCTTCGGTGTCTAACACAGTAAGAAATAAGGGAACCCACTTCCTCCTCAGAGGAATTGTTAGGATAATTGAGAACGATCAAACTTATCAAGAGACCTAGAAGTCCTCATTATTTTAGTGGAAAATCTAATTGAGTCCCTCCTCCTTACTTCCTTTCCGTGAGCTCCAGAACCAGGAGAGAAAAATTCCAAGTAACTCTAGAAGGTAGGAATCACATTACGTTGCGATCCTTAAAATGCTTTCAGGTGGCTGCCTGCTGGCTCCAGGCAAGAGTAGGTCCTTATCTTGCGTCCAGTGGTGCAGGGCAGCCCGACCAAGGTCAGGGAAGAACCAGAAAGTGTTAAGCCCACTCTCTCCTCCAGGAGCTCTGTGCTTCTGCTGCAAGGGCCCCCAGATCACTGAGGAGTTGTTTTCAGATCCGCATTTTTGCCACAGGCTGCACTTGACCCTGGCTTCCTTACTTTTATTAAACTGTTCGGCCCATCGCAATTAGAGCCTTTGGAAACCACCGTACTCAATTTACCACCTAATTACTCTAACCCTGTTTGTTTAATGAAGCTTACCTAATGATTCTGGTGATTTTTATGAAATGTTAGGTGGAGATTTTACTTTTCACTTTATAATTTGCGATTTTTATATTAATGTTTTATAATCTTGGGTTCTTAATCATAAAGTCATAAGCAGCTTAATTGATTTGAAACTAACCATGCCCTGAAGTGTGTACATGTCAAATTGATTAGGATTGATCCAGTGAGTTTAAATAAAGCTTAGGCCAGAGAACATGATGGTACCTGATGGAAATTTTCCTGAAGTGCTTAACTTGGGTGACTCAATTACACGGACATCTCAACACAGTAAATTATTGGAGAGATACTTTTTTTTTTTTTGCATTTATCACAGACTGAGAAGATAGGACAGTTTAAAAAAAAAAGCCTAGGAAAAGTTAGACGTCTAAGTGTAAAATGTTCTATTCATAGTTCTTCCTTCTGGAAAGCTGTGGGGAGCTCACATTTTGAGGGCATGATGACTTAAAAAAAAAATATATATATATATATTTACATGTTTTGTTTCAAAGCCTGACAGTCAACATCACCATCTTAAGTTGAAAATGGTTGGAAATTAAAGGCTGATACTAGAAGCCCTGGAAAAACACCAAAGTTATTTGGGATGAAAAAATAAAAAAATTTCCCTAAGGGATGATCAATAATGGCACTTTTCTATAGAAAACTTTCTGTGAGCAAATGAAGTCACAGGAGAAATCCTCAGTTATCCAGAACAGGGTGAGTTCTATTTTGCATTGCTACCAAATGACAGGTCAGTTTAGTCCTAAGTGGCCCTAATTGGCACCCCTACCCTCCAGAGGCTGCATTCTTTTACCTGTCTCCCAGCAGGCTTCAAAAAGGTGTGGAACCCTTTTTGGGCTTTGGAAAATATCAGACATAATTTCCCAGCGGATCCCTGTAAAGCAAATGAAACTGATTGCTGGGTACAGAGAGAAGAGCTTGACTCCAGGAAAGATGCAGTTCCCAGGGCTCGGGGCTCCCGGAGGTCCCAGTGGTGAACAGTCACACAGAATTTTTCCGTATCTGATCTCTCCAAAACGGTTTTCCTTTGCAAGCAGTTCCAATGGTTCCTGCCTTGCTTTTATATCTATCATTCCAGTTCTTGCTAAGTCTGTCATTTTGCTTTACTCACTCTTTTCAAGAGTCTTTGACGAAATGCTTCTTGGACTTGACCATCCGTAGACAGTCTTGTATGCCCCGGGCTCACTGCTGCTACTCACCTTAAGCGGGGATACTGTGGGCTTGTGTTCCAGACCATGCTTCCCCCCGTGTGCCCCTTGGGGGCAGCATCCCTGTCTGCTCTAGTCGCCCCTGTGTGCCCACGGCTGAGCACAGCATTTGATAGCGCATGCTCAGTACGAACTTATTTTTTTCTACGAAGTGCACAGCTTTAGGCGGTATCTTGAAGAGTGTTTACTCCACAGTCACCGTCCCCCATCAAGACAGTGAACATTTCCAGCCAGCCCAGAAGGCTTCTTCATGCCCTCTCTCTCATAGCCCCAACCCTACTCATTTTGGAAGTAACCACTGTACTTTGATCACTGAACATTGATTTTCCTTGTTCTGTCATGAAAATGCATCTCTTGGATCTTTGGCCATGGGGATTGACCTACAGCCGATTCTGCTGGGCTCTGAAATATCTCACCTCCTCTATGGGAGAACCCACTTCCCACTGGTACTCCTTCCTCTGACTGGGCACGGCAGGAAGGCTGGTGCAGGGCAGTTCCTGGGAGATGGGGAACTCCTCTGAGTGGCAGTTCTGGCTCACGGACTCCCCACCAGCCTTGCTGAGCTTCCTGAGATCTACACGGTCCATTCCGTCTCCCCTTCCTTCTCTCCCCCCTCTCCCTCACAAGGAGCAGACCTGCATCACAGTCTGATGGTTCCCAGCCTTTCCTAGCGACCTCCTTATTTCCCCTCAGGGATGGTTGCCCTAATCATCTCTCAGACATTTAATCTTGGCAGCTCCTTGGAGGGCCCAGATTAACACAACTGTTTACCCTTCTTTGTAGGCTCCTTTTGCTCATCATTAGGGCTCTAATTCTTCATGTCGTTGCATGTGGTAACAATTCATTCTTCTTTATTGCTATGTAGGCTTCCATTGCATGAGGATGCCAGCAAATCAGTTAGGTCTTCTCACCTCGGTGGGCATTTGGGTTGTCCCCTGGTTCTGGCTATTTTGGGTAAAGCTGTTATGGATATACTTGGAGTGATCCTCTGGTGGGCATATGCCTTCATTTCTCTCAGATGTGTACTTAGCTGTGGTATGGCTGGGGTGTAGAGTAGTGGATGTTTAGTTTTAAGAGATACTTCAAAATAATTTTCCAAAGTGGTTCTACCAATTTACTTTTCCACGCTCATAAAGTATTTATGAATGAATGAACTCAGACCAGAAGGGTCTTTTTATTTATTTATTTTATTATAATTTTTTCCAGAAGGGTCTTTTTAGAATGTAACTCTATCTCAGCTGCTCACACACACAAGGCTTTCTCTGGTGCCCCACTGTTATGGATAATGTCCAAATTCTACACTTAAAAGCTGTAGAAGGCCCTGCATGTGTAGCCCTTGTGTGAGTCTCCAGTGTCATTCTCACCACAGCCAGCACTAGTACTCAGCATTCAGCACCCAGCACCAGCACCAACAACATATACTTCATTTACATTGAACCTCTCGTCTTCAAATATGCTGTCATCTTTCTCTCCTCCAGGTTTTTGCATATATTGGACCCTCTGCCTTGAACACCTCATCTTTTTTTGTAATTATTTTCCTACTTTGTCTAGTAGATGAGCTAGAAATGCTTTTGATTGCAAGCAATGAAAAAAAATTGGACTCAGAGGCGTTCAAATAGTGGCTCATTTTTTGGTCACATAACAGGAAACGTGGAGGTAGGCAGCCCCTAGCACGCTGTAGCAGCATAATAATGACAGGGCTGGCTCTGTGCCGTTTTCTTTCTTTTTGTCTCCACCCTGTTCCCTCATGGTCATAAAGTGGCTACTGTGCCTCCAGGCGTTACACCCACATTCAAGGCAGGAAGAATGGGAAAGGGCTAAACCAGCCTTTTCTGTCTCTTCATGAGAAAAGTAAACTTTTTTCCCCAGAAAAACTTCCCGCAGACTTCTGTTAGAGTTGCATTGGCTGAAATTGGTCATGTAGACCCCTCTGGCTTCAAGGGAGGCCAGGAAGCTACTACCTCTTTAAGCCTCTATTGTGGAAGACAAGAGGAAGAAGAGTTTAGAAATGGCTATTGAGTGAACCTACCCATGATGTGTTCTTCATGAAGCCAACTCCGACTCACCCTCCTGGTCTCAAGCTGGCTGTCCCTTCCGCTTGGAAGCCTTCTTTGATCCCCCACCTTTTAAGGGCTAATTTAGATGTTTCGGCATCATACTGATCTCTCAAGTTTTCTCCAGTCTTGAATTTATTTGCTGAACCTCACCTTGATGTGTGTGTCAAGTCCTTAAAAAAAAAAAATGAAATGACATAACATGTGATAAAATATATACAGGCATCCCACCTGAATCCTCACTTCAGCCCAAGTTTTATCTGTTTTATGATCCAGTCTCTGTGTAACCACAAAGCCCACGTGGCTTCCCTCCCACTGGATGAACTACCAGCAAAGTGTTGGTAAAGTTTGTACCTGTTAAATATCCACCAATCCAGACTGGATACTTACAGCCTTTCTTTTTGATTGCTATTTGAAAGCTATAAAATCCCCTCTTTTAGGGGCAATCTAGTTTAGCAGGTAAGTCCTTGGACTCTGGACTCAGAAGACTGGGGTTCAAATCCGGACTCTGCATTACCAAATACATGGCTATGGGCCAGCCCCTGAACCCCCTGCGTCCTCAGTTTCTTCATCTGTAAAATGAGGATAATAACAGCACTGACCTCCCAGGGTTGTCGTGAGGAGGAAATGAGTTAGTTCTGGAAACCCTGGCATAGGACAAGGGCTCAGTCCGCATCGGCTCCTTTATTCCCTCTGAGACATCTTTCCATCTGCTGCTCCCACCCGCCCCTCTCTCCTCTCTTCTTCTTTAAACTCGGTTAGTGAAATGCCTAATGCAATCACTGCCTAAATCAGTGACTATTACATTTCCTTGGAGAAATCTGCAGTCAGGTGGGAGAGCTCCAACAGGCAGCCAAGGAACTGGAACGCAGTAGCCGGCATGAATTGCGTGCTTGCGCTGTGCCCTGCATAGATGAGCTGGTGGCTTGCTCTTGCCAGCTCACTGCCTTTTTCCTCAGATGAAGAATCTGAGTCTTGGAGTGGTTCTCCATTAGAATGTCCCAGCAGGGGAACAAGCGCAGGTGTGTCTCATTGTCTAAAGCCAAGGTGCCTAACCATCATGCCCAGCTGAATTTGTGACACAGAACGGGCTGGGCAGCCCCAGAAGACACCAGGTGTCCTGGAGTTCAGAGGTGGGAGAAATCCCAACCAATCTGGAAGTTTCCCAAAGGACTCCATGGACACACGAGACATAGCGTGGAGGGTGGGGCAGATTTTTGTCAGGTTGCCGGGAGGAAAGGCAGGAAGAGCAAGAAAGGCTTTTTTAGATGAACGGAACAACAAAAGCAAAGACACAAATTCCAAAAGCACAGGGTATTTGGGGGGAAATAATGGTTAGGAGTACAGGCTCCAGCATGGGCAGAACGTTGGCTCAAATCCCAGTTCTGCCAATTACTAGCTGTGTGACCTTAGTTCCATTGCTTCACCTCTTTGCCTCGTCTCCTCACCTGTAAAAATGAGAACAAGAAGAGCACCTCCCTTGACGTGGCTGGGGAGCATGAAGTAAGATGAGTGCTATGTAAATGCTCCACCAATGCATCGCCCAGGCTGGTGGCTAGAAGTGTCACCTGCTTTCAGGAGATTAGGATGAGAACAGAGGAAGCTGCTTTTGAGGTTTCTCTGTGATTTAAGTAAAAATATTGGAAGCGCATGTTCCTCTTGATTGGCTCTCCCAGCAAATGACAGTGTGAATCATGCTGCGTGCCGTCTCTTAGTCTGGCTTCTGCAAATTGCCCAGATCAGCAAAATGCAGATAGAAATACAACCACTAAAAAAAAAAAAAAAAAAAAAAGAACGACACTCATCTAAGTACCTGATTACAAATATTTGGCTTCAGCAGATATTTCAGACTGTTGCCTCAGGGAAAGACTGAGAGGTTGCTTTCTGGGAGGAATTATACAAACTTCGAGTCCAGCCACTACTCTTTCTGGGTCACTGACAAGACCCCAACTCAACCCCGTGGGGGAGGAAATATCAGAAGAAAAGAAACAGGAGGGTTGGGAAAAAAACAAAACAAAACACTTTTATATTTCCTTCTCTTTTGAGTCAGCTGGCATGTGGTCAACAAACTGTTTTGAAGGACCTGCTACATCTCAGACCATCCTTCATGAACTAGTTCTGTATACATAAAAATCAATGCTGAATTTTCCGGCCATCCCTACCCTTACCGGGCTCCCGTCCCCATTCTCCCCGAGGAGATCTAAGGAGAATTTAATCCATATGGTTTTGATTCCCTCACTCATCAAAATGCAGTTTTCCAAGAGCCATTTGATCTCCAAGATGTTATGTGAGTGTCTTTTTGTATTTTATTTTTTCCCTTAGAAAAGAAAAGGCGACAGTTTGCCAAAAGAAAATGAACTCCAACCCCTCGGGGTCTGAACTAGGTTCAAGCATTAGTTCCAGGGAAGCCAAAGGGGATGTTGCTAAGTCAGAGGGCTCGAATATTCTCTTCAGAAGCCAGGTGAATCCAGGCAAAGCGAGGAGACTTCATTTGCTTTCTTTTTCTCGTGTGTGCGCATGCGTGTGTGTGTAGGCGCGCGCGCTGCCCCCTCTTCTATCCTAATAACTGAATTATAATACCGTGTATTAAGTAGCTCCTGAGTGCCAGGCTCAGTGCTAAGTGGTTTATGAGAATTTTCTAATTGGGTCTTTATAATCACCCTTTGAGGGATGTGCTCCCTCGCTTCCTCCTCCCTCCCGTCTCCCCTCCTTTCCTTCCTTTATTTATCAAATATTTATTGAGCACTTCTTACGTGTCAGGCTCTATTCTAGGGTCCGGAGACACATTCGCGAATAAGACAAATTATATCCCTGCGTTTGGGGAGCATACATTCTAGTTTATGTGCAATTAAACAAACGAATAGTTTCCAGGTAGTATCAGCGTTGTGAAGAAAATCAAACACAGAGGCGGCAGAATGACGCCAGTCCTGTTTTATTTGCATGGGTGCTCAGGGAAGGCCTCACAGAGCTGAGAGCTGAGGGACACCAGGGATCAAGCTGCAAGGATACAGAGGGAAGAACGAGGGCTAAGTTCCAAAGTGGGCACACGCTTGGCACCTCCAGGGAGCAGACTGAGGGCCAGCATGCTGGAGCCATGAAGCTCTCAGGGCAGAGAGTGGAGGTGAGAGGAAGCTGGGCCAGGCACTGAAGGCTTCATGGGCTGTGGTGGCAGCCTCTGGAGCTTAGGCAGCAGAGGCTAGGCCTTGTTTCTGTGTTACACCATCGCTCTGGGTTCTGGGTGGAGAAGAGGTTGGGGGGGCCAAGACAAGGGATGAGGAAGCAAGGAAGCTACTGCAGACCTCAGGGTGTGTGTCTCCCTCCCCTTCCAAACGCAGGAACCAACAGACAACTGTTTGCAATCGGCCTCCACCGCTCACTAATGGCACCTCAGGAATTGGATCCCGAGGGTACTAGCCATAGTTAATGGTGGCTCAGACCAACGTGACAGCAGGGAGGGATGTGCTTGGATTCTGGAAGTCTTTCACTGGTGGGCTTGTTGAGAGATTACAGGTGAAGGAGGGGAGAGGGAGGAATCAGGGACAGCAAGGAGGTTAAAGCTTGAGCCACCTAGGCAGCTCAGGGGGTAATCATCCCCATTTTACAGATGAGAACATGGAGGCCCAGAATAGTTGAATCACCTGACAGATCCCATGTAAGGGGCAGAGTTAAGACTCAAGCCCAGGGCTTTCTATCTCTTTGAGTTGATCTCTCAGTTACCCTTTCACAACTCAGGTTATGCCCTTGGACTGTGCTGGGTATTTGTGTCTGCTGTATACACAATAAGAGTTTGCTCTATGCTATTGATGGACTAATGCCCACATGAATGCTGGTACTTGTATTTGATGGTCAAGAGCTGTAAAAGCCTTTCATTCATGCATTCATTCATTCATTCATTCATTCGTTCATTCATCCATTCATCCATCCATCCATCCATCTAACATTTCTGAATACCATTTCACATGTTAAACAGCATGTTAGGGACTCAGAATGAACAAAACAAATCTCTGCTCTCAAACAGCTTTTGATCTGGTTAGGTGTGAGCGTATGTATGTGTGTGAATATACAATATGAGGTACTGTTGTATAAATAAATAATCTTGATACATGAAAAAAACCCTTTAATGGAGATAATGTATGTACAAAGTACTGTGAGTCCACAAAAGAGAATTTTTGTTCTTAGGCAGCTGGGGGTGTGTGGGTTTCATTAGAGATGGCTGGCTTCATGGAAAAGGCGACATTTCAACTCAGACTGAGGACAAGGAAAGAATTCTCCAGGAATCGAGTGGAAACCTGAAGGTGATTGTGTTGAGGGGCATGTATTTCACTTTTGTACCCCTTCCCCAAGTTAGAAGGAAGGCTGGGGTGGGAGGGGGCTAGTGGGGGAGGTGGAGAGAGCAGGTTACATACATGTCCCCAAATCCCTATGTTCATCTTTCTAGCGATGGTATTGATGACTCTGGCAGACGGGCTGTTCTTTCCTGTGTTCTTCCCCCTTCTTTGAGCAGCAGTCCTGATACTTCTGTGGAATCTTCCTTTACCAGCCTCGGTCCACATGTCGTAGGAGGGGCCAGCCCCACCCTGGCTGAGTAGAACACTACATTTCCGTGGTCATAGTGACCATAGGATCCTTGGCATGCCAGTTAGAGCCCAAGAGACTCAATTCTAGGATTTTCATTAGAATTACTAAAGTGGAATTCTACTTTCCTGCTGGATTTACTGTTGGAAGGGTGTGGTCCAAGTTGCTGCTGACAGTCACTTTGCAATCACATGGAGCTTAAAATGGGGCCCACACCAAGGAGCAGAGTCAAGATGGAGAGGGAAGCTGGTTCCTTGTGATATCCTCTGGGCCCTGAATCAATTGATACCTGAAGCCAGCCTTAGCACGGGTCATGAGCCAATAGATTTCCTTTTCGGCTTCAGCCACTTTGAGTTGGATTTCTTCTAGTTTGTACCAAAAGAATTCCAACTAATACGGTGGCCAATAATACTTGAAAAGTCATGGCTCCAGGGAAAGCTTTTGTTTTTCCCACCAAAAAAGTTTTGGGATGCAAAGAAGGGATGAAAAAAGGAATTTGGGGCATGGTGGCCAGGAGTGCAATTGGGAGGGTAGAATATGGTGGCCTCTGATTTTAGATTATCTGTGCTCTTCTTGCTAATGTTAACCACTTCAGTGTCCCTGAATGGAAGAACTCACCACAGTGGTATATTTCGCTGGAAAGAGTTTCATAATTTCAACACAGATTTCTGTTGCTGATGGTGAAGACTTCTTTTTTTTTTTTAAATAACTATAGTATAATATCAATACCAGGAAATTGACATTGGTACAATGTGTGTGCACACTTCTAAGTTATTTTCTCATGTGCAGATTCCAGTAACCAGCACTGCAGTCAACATATAAAACTGTTCCATCAGAATGATCTCCCTTATGCTGTCCTTTTAGTCACATACCCCTCCTTCCTGCCATCCTTAAACCCTGGCAACCGTTAATCTATCTTCACCTCTACAATTTCATCATTTCAAGAATGTTATATATCAATGGAAGTATATTGTATATAAGCTTTTGAAATTGTCTCTTTTCACTTAACACAGTGCCCTTGAGATCCATCCAAATTGTTTGATGTGTCAGCAGTTTGTTCTGTTTTGTTGCTGAGCGGTATTCCAAGGTATGGATATCACAGAATTTGTATCACCACTCACCAATTAGGGGAGATTTTAGTTGTTTCCAATTTTGGCCTATTAGGAATAGAGCTGCTATAATTATGAATGAAGCTGCTACAGGCTTCTCTGTGGACACAAATTTTTATTTCTCTGAGATCAATCACCAAGAGTATAATTGTTGGGTTGTGTGGTAGTTACACATTTAATTTTAGAAGAAACACCAAGCTTTTCCAGAGTGTCTCTGCTATTTTATAGTCGCAACAGCACTGTGTACAAGTTCTAGTTTCTCTGCATCCTTGTCAACAACTGGTGTCGTCACTATTTTTATTTTAGCCACTCTGATAGGTATGTAGTGATGTCTTATTGTGGTCTTAACTTTCATTTCCCTAATGGCTAGTTATATTGAATATCCTTTCATGTGTTTATTTGACATCCATATATCCTCTTCAGTGAAATTTCTCTTCATGTTCTTGGCCCATTTTTAAATCGACTTACTTATTCTTTTATTGTTGACTTTTGAAAATTCTTTAATATATTCCAGATAGGAGTTTTTTGTCTGAAATGTGGCTTATATTTCCCTCTAGTCTGTGGTTTGTCTTTTTCATCCACTTCACAATGTCTTTTCCAGACCAAAAGTTTTAAATTTTGTGAAGTCCAGTGTATTGATTTTCTTTTCTTTTAGAAAAAGAATTGCGCTTTTCACCTCAAGTTTAAGAACTCTTCTCCAAGCCTTAGGTCCTGAAGATTTTCTCCTATGTTTTCTCCTAATAGTTTTAGACTTTTACATGATCATTTAAGAGTTCATTTTTATGTAAAGTGTGAGATACAGGTCAAGATCAAAAAATTTTTTTTGTCTTTTGGTATGCAATTACCCCAGCTCCATTTGTAAAGACTTCTTTCTCCAGTGAATTGCTTTTTTCCTCTATAAAAAGTCAGTTAGCCATTGGTCTATTTCTGGATTCTCTGTTTTGTTCCATAGATCTATGGGTCTGTCCCTCCAATAAAGCACATAGTGTTGATTATTGTAGCTGTATAATAGCCATACAGAGTGATTCCTCCCACTGTATTCTTTTTCCAAATTGATTTAGCTTTCTAGTTTCTTTGCCTTTCCATTCCAATTTTAAAATAAGCTTGCCTTTATCTGTAAAAAGTCTTGCTGGGATTTTGATAGAAGTTGCATTAGCCCTGTGTATCCTTTTGGAGAGAATTGATATTTTTACTATGTTGAGTTGTCCAATCCATGAACATGGTATGTCTCTCCATTTATATAAATGTTCTTTGATTTCTTTCTTCAGTGTTTCATAGTTTTCACATAAAAGTTCTGTACATGTTTGGTTAGATTTATACATATTTTTTTTTAGTGATTTAAAATTATATTATAATTTTAATTTTGGTTTACATGTGTTCATTGCTAGTATATAGAAATACAATTGATTTTTATGTTTATCTTTTTATCCTACAAAGTTGCCAAACTCATTTACTAGTTATAGGAGGTTTGTCTAGATTCCTTAAGATTTTCTATGTAGCCCATCATGTCATCTGAAAATAGAGACAGTTTTATTACTTCCTTTTTGATCTGTAAGTAGGGGCTTCTTGTACTTTTCTAAGTCAAAAGTAATGGTTTAAGTAAATCACTGAATAAAAGACTATTTTGATTTCAGAGGATCCTAGAGGTCACCTGATTTAATTAACCTCATTAAGCCTCTGCTTCTTCAAAGTAAAATAGAGATAATCAGGGTATGCCTCTCATAAGGGTGTGGGCTGTTAAGCTCTGATGTAGACTTGTGTACATTTCAATAGAAATACCTTATTTTGAGTAGCTTCAGTAATAGGAGTTTACCATCTCATTCTAGGAAATCCAAGTTGTACATCTTTATAAAATTATATGTTTTAAATATATAATTGGCTTCAATATCTCCCTCTCTCTCTCTCTCTCGGTCTCAGTTTCCTCTTCTGTAAAATGGAGGTAATAATAGTATCTACCTCATAAGGCGATTATGGAAGATGAAAAGAATAAAGCCATGGCCCCTCCCAATTCACTCTTTTCCATTCTGCTCTGAATGGTCATGGGTGATACTGCTTTCAAGTTTCTGAAAGGTTTCAGCCCATGATAAACATGAGGTTGGAGTAGGAGAGGAATGAGGTCTGGTTCACTTCTGTAGGGTCAATATGAGCTGGCTGTGTCCTGCCATTAAAGGCCCTGGCCTTTGCCTGTTGGCTCTCTCAATGGGATCTGGTAGCTGCTCTGTGTCCTTATGGCTTTAGGCCAGGGGAGGGTGGGGGGTGACAGCCCCATTGTTACTGACCCCCAGGTGCTGCACTCTCTCTGTGGTTTCTCTACATCTTGCCCACAACTTTGCAAATGGTCTCTCTATTGAGCTCTCAAATTTCCCATTTTGAGTGTACACTCTGCTTTTGTTGGCCCTGGCTGACTCACTCCAAGGCAAGACCTAGAACAGAGCCCAGCACATGGCAAGTACTCCATAAGGTCTCCTGCTGTTGTTTTGGTCATCTACGAAGCAAAGAAGGAAACACAAGATGGATGTGCGGTTTGACCATTGATTTCATTATTTGAGTTCTTCTTTCTTTAATCAGATGATGTGGTTTTACTCTCATGAATTAGTAGTGGCTTTGATGAATGGTGGACCCTCCCATCTAAGTGCCACTAGGAAGAATGGCTTATGGACACAATCTCCAATCCCCAGTCATCACACTGAACTTTCATTTATCCAGGATCCTGACTTCCCTTTATCATAACCTCTGGACTCTTAACTATAATCCAGGAGGTTTCTTATTCGTACTAATCTAATTTAAGCAAACCAACTGTAATAAAGGTTCTGCTAGGGTCCAAGTGTGTTATGAACTGATGTCCAAGAAATTCATAACCCCCAATGTGATGGTATTGGACATGAGGCCTTTGGAAGGTCATTAAGTTTTAGATGAAGTCATGAGAGTGGGGCCCTCATGCTCATTATAAGGATTGGTGTCCTTATAAGAAGAGGAACACAGACCAGAACTCTCTCATTTTCTCTACCATGTGAAGCCACAGCAAGAAGTTAGCCAACTGCAAGCAGGAAGAGGACTTTTGCCAGAAATCAAATTGTACAGCACTTTGATCTTGGAATTCCCAGGTGCTGGCACGGTAAGAAATTAATGCCTGTTATGTAAACCACCTAGTCTAGTATTTTGTTATAGCAGCCTGAGCTGACCAAGACAATGTAAATATTTCATATGTGTGTAATGACAGTGTGAACTCTTCTGCTCTGAGAGTTCACTATGGGTGAGGCACTGGGCTCACTGCTCTACATGAATGGCTTTATTCAATTCCCGTAGTGACACTCATAGCTACTTGTATTAGGGATCGCCTTCAGTTTCTTAGTAATAGACTAGAAATAACAGTTATTTTAAAAGGTACAAATTTTTCTCACACACACAAAAAGCCTATAACTTGGCAGCCATGAGCTTAATAGTAGCTCCATGATCATCAGAGTCTCAGGCTTCTTCTGTTTTTCTTTGTGGGTTTCATCTTAAAGGTTACCTCATGGTCCAGTATGGTTGCTGTAGGTCCTGTCATTATGTCTACGTTCCTGACATTGAGAAAAAGGAGGAAATCCAACAGATTTTTTAAAGTGCCAGCTTGCTGTATGAATATGCTTTACAGCCAGTGCTTTCCCAGAAATTCCACCCAACAACTTCCCTTTACATCTCATGGGCCAGAGATTGCTCCCATGGCCACACCTAGCTACAAGGGAAGCTTGTCAAGGGAGTCTTTTACCTGGGCTCACTATGGCCCTCAGAAATGCCAAGACTCTGTTACTAAGAAAGAAGGGAAGAATAATATGAGCTAGGCATTCTCTACTATGGTACTGCCTTTGTCCTCATATTACCAATAAGGAAACAGGTCTGAGAGTCAGGTATCTTGCCCAAGATCACACCAATGGTCAGACAGAGCCAATAGTCAGAGGTCTGCCTGACTTCAGTGCCCACGTTCTTCACCTCTACATGCTGATGGTAAAATTTGCCTAAGAAGAAAGGCCAGAGTGAAGTAGGCAGCCCTGTGTGTGTTCCGATGTCTCCACTGTCACTGTATGGACACCTGCTGAATGGGTCCAGAGTTATAAACGATTCTGGCTTACATCCAAAACTGACTCACAGAAGGTTTTCCAGAGGGAGCCCTTATGTAAATGGAGAACTGTCTTAACTTGTGTGCCTGTCTCTCCTTCCTGGTAGACTGTAGGCTTTGAGGGGGGCTATCTTATTCGCAGTTGTGTGGCCAAAACTGTGCCTCACGCCCCTCAGGGACCCAATAAGCATTTGCTGAATAAACGAAGGGAGAGAGTGAGTGAACTAATGAACTTGTATATAGCTAACAATCTTGAAAGCAAGTCAACTTGTTTTTCCTGTATGGTATTTACCACCAGCTGACCGGTTGTGTCGAAACCACCCTGTAAGAGGTAAAATCTCCCTGAGAAAAGCACCCATGGTCAACTGTGAGTCCCAAGAGTGTCGATCTGTGAGAATTAGCATGTGTGGCCCCCATGAGACCTTTTTTTTTATTTTCTGGCAGATTTCTGAATATCCTTTTCTTCTGATTGGCCTATACAGTGCACTAAGGAATTATGCTAATGCTGGTATCTCTCCAACCACATCCTACTGAGGATTGAATCTATTTTTCAAAGACAAAACTGAGTTTTAATTTAGTGTCCCCATGACATTTTCCCTTTTAAGCACATGAAGGATGCTCTGCAAAGGGAGAGGTCTTGGGAAATCTTTCACGGATGGCTACGTTTCACGCCTGGGTGGAGTAACCCTCAGCACGCCAGCTTTCAATTAGAAGTAAATAAATGGAGACAGCTTTGCAGTGTGCCCGACAGTCTGAAAGATCAACCCAGGGCCTTGGGCCTGGATTTCTTCCGCTGTGGCTGAAAATTTTCATTTACATTTTTTTGGCATTTTCTGAGCCGCTTCAATGTGCTAGATTTAACCTTTAAGACTTTCTCTCCTTCTCTCTGCCACTTATTCTATTCTCCCATCCCAGGCTTTGAGAATACTGTGAGCCACGAGGCACCTTGGGGGAACAGGGACATTCTCTTTTTCCACACAGGTGGATTCTGAACAGAATTCTCTAGATGGAAGTTTAGCCCTGTTGGGGCCAAGTCATGGAGTGTTTTTTTTTTTTCCCTCTGTGATTGTAATTCTGTTTAAAGCTAGGGCAGATGGGGACATGTGTCTCCTCTGCTTATCACATCCTAAGGCACAGGTGGATTGGTGAAGCTAGGCCATGCTCTGGGGAGGGACTCCCTGCTGTGCCATTTTCCCACATTTTGAGACCTGAGAGCAAGGTCATGACATCATTTTGACATTTTTCTATAGGGAACTGTATCAGTTAGTTGTTGCTGTGCAACAAACCCCTCCAAAACTTAGTAGCTTAAAACAAGACCATTTACTTAGCTCACAGATTTGTAGGTCAGCATTTTGGGCTTCCCTCAGCGGGTTGGTCCCCTGGTCTGGGCTGGGCTTGGCTGGGCTGATCTCAGGTGGGCATGGTCAACTGGTGAGTTGGCTTGGTTGGATGACTGAGGTCATGGCATGGTGGGGATGACTATGATGGCTTTGGCTGGGATCACTGAGGCCACATGGGCCGTCTCATCCAGCAGGCCGGCCTGAACTTGCTCACATGGTGGTAGGATTCCGAGAGCAAGTACAGGAGCGTGTAAAGTCTCTTGAGGCCCAGACTTATAATTGGCATGATGTTACTTCCACAGAATTCCACTGCTGAAAGCAAGCCTAGCTCCAATGCTAGGACTGGAGAAATGGACTCCACCTCTTGATGGAAAGAGCTTCAAAGAGTTTTGGCCACATTTGCAATCTATAGCAAGGAGTGATTTTCAAAATGTGCTTTTCAAGTTGTAGGGCTTCCATAGAAGAGCTGCAGGAGCCCACATAAGGTCAAGATTCAAGTTTGGGCTGCCCCTCCCACCTTCAACCAGAGTAACTCACTTTTATCTGCAGCTTATAATGGACGTCCAAGTAACGTTTCACTTAAACAAAAGTTGTCATGGTGAAAAGACATTTAAATACCAATTAGTTAGAAGTAACTGTCAGGATCTCTGCTGTATTCCTCTGCCCTCTGTGACTCTCAGAACTGCACTTCCTGCTTTCTGGTGAAAGAGAAGTCGTGCCGAGAAGGAGGAAGAGTCTAGACTTGGCCATTCACTCATCCTTCTTACCATTTCCAATCCCAAGCAATCTCAGTTTAAAGAGTAGGTGGAAGACAGTAATGCATAATAGACGAGTCTAGAGCCTGAAGCCAGACTTTCAGGGTTCCTTAGTTGCACTATAGCCTTAGGAAAATTACTTAACCTCTCCAAGCACCTCTCCAATTTTCTCATCTTATCAAATGGGAATGAGAATCACAGCATGTACTTCCTAAGATTGTTGTATGGATTGAATCAGATAACATAATTGGTATAGCATAAAATTTACTCAATACATGTTTACTATATGGTTATTGTTATTATTATTATGTAGTCTCTGAATTCCCTTAAAGTTCCAATAGACTATGCATCTGTGAGATTCTAGTTGGCAGTGTTTGTTTTTACTCTAATTGAGAGCCCAGTTCCCTGTTGCTAGGTAATCTGGTTTGGGATTTTTTTTCTAAGAAGGCATTAAACAAAACAAAACAAATCTCTGCCTACTGACCTGCTACCGAATGGTAAAATTTAGCTGTTGGAGATTCACTCCCCTGGCTTAATAATTTAGGTGTTCTTATTCATTAATACTTAGTATGAATTGGTTGATTAGATCTTTTTTCTTCTGTGAATATCAGGCTGAGCCTAGGCACTGAGAAAACGTGCAATTTGATGAAAAGTTTTGAAAAGGAGGGAGATATAATGTGTATGTGGGAGAAGAAGGAGATAGGTTGGACTGGCCACCTGGGGAGTGGAGGAGGATCAAGGAGCAAGGAGATTGGTGCCTGGATAAAGGAAGAGACCCGTTAGGTTGGTGGGAGAAGAGCCAAGAGGCACTGGGCCTGCTTTCCTGCTGTGTCTGGAGCTCATGGAAGGATAATGCCTCCTCCAAACTCACCTCACCCATCATGATCCTCAGATGATTCAAGCCCTCCCCCTGAGACCTTGCAAGAATATTCAAAACCACCATGGCCACCGTCCAACAGGAAGACACTCTATGACCCTGGATGATGGAGGAGCTGGGATTTTCCCATACTCCCATGGGGCCTGTAGCTTTGGTTTCTCGGGAAGAGTCTGCCCCGCAGTGAAACTGAGCAGGCTGCCCATCAGGTTGGCCCTGCCCGACAGGATCTGTCACAATCACTCAGCCATCGAGGCTTCCACTCGGTTAGGCCTTAGTTAAACAGGCTCCAGCTTGCCATGCTGGGCCCCAGACTGCAGGTCTGATGGAAAAGGTAGGGCAAGGTGGGCCCCAGACTGACTCTTTAGATGCTATACCTAGACTGGGAGTGCACAGAGTGGTGGTGCCTCATCTTGAGATGACAAGAGGTGGCCAGGAGAATAGCTTGGACTCGGGTTGTGTGACTGTCGAAGCCAGCAATTACCTGACATTCTCAGGTAACAGGTAGAGGGGCGCCTGGCTATAAGCCAACCATCTAAATGGAAATATCCCACCCCTCTTTAAAACTGTACTTTTGTGCCACACATAAAGGGGAGCCATGCTGACCTTTTCTTTTTCAGGATTTGCCTTAGAATTCCTTTATCTGGCAAATTCTCCTATAACTTTTAAGAACTGCACATTTTCCTTTTTTGGGGAGTGTCTATCATTTTTGTTCAGCAAGTAATCTGTGTGCATTACGGAAAAATCTGAGATAGAGCAGATAAATAAAAGTTTTGTTTAGTGTGAAAAATTACTTGTAAATAATTACTTTTAAATTCTCTCTCTCTCCTCCATTGCTTTCTGTTGAAAGCATAGCCTGTCATTTGTTTATATAATGCCCTATTGTTGGGCATTTAGGAGTGTGGTTTTTGCAGGCTTCCAGCACCTGCAAAAATCCCGATGGGATTAAGCTTCAGTTGCCTCCCCTGGTTGCTGATGGATAACTCACCCTTTGTTAACTGCCTGCCCTGCTTGTCTCATTTCTCCATGTCCCTGCTCATTTCCCCCTCAGCTCCCAATAAACCACTTGCACTTAAATCCTTGTTCCCAGGGGCTGCTTCTGAGAGAACCCACACCAGTGCAGTGATTCTCTCCCTTCGGGTTTGTAATATGCCTCCCTTTTCCAGTATTTGACTTGCATACCCCTTTTCAGGAACAAGTCTCTTGTCTGATGTGGGGTAACCAGAGGCCAGGCTCTGTGGACTCTCTGAGGCCAGTTTGGCTGTGTCTCCTGGGTTTGGCAACTCAACCTTTGGCCTCCGAGTTTCTCATTCTTTTGCTGCCCAATTTATGTGAGACTTCCGCCAAGGCCCACTTGTCACTGATGACTAATCCTTGTTTTTCCTCTTGTCACTTTGTCCCCGAGTTAATCCTCTCTTACAATTCTTCGATCTCCTCGCTAGGCTTCTCTTCTCAATAAACCTTTACTGCTCCTCAGCCTTAGCCTGGAAGCAGGAGGCCCTGTCCACGCTATGACATAGGTGAAGAGTTTGTTTGAGGATTCTCTTTACCCTGCTCTAAAAGCCCTGCTTTTTCTTATAACCCTCCCTGGAAAGAATATTTTGTTATTGGGCTGTCCCCTGAGGTGCTACCTCATCTAAGCAGAGAGTTTGGGGTTCTTTTTTTTTTTTTTTCCTCAAAGCATTGCTCATATTCTTTAGCTTTGGTCTAAGGAGGGATGCTTTCCCCTCCATCTCCCCATACTTGCCATTTTGATGGTCCAAAGTCTCGGAACCCTGCCAAAGTGTGCAAAGTAGAACATACTAACATACGTGAGAGCTTGGCATGTCTTGATGCTGTCCTTGTTGGAGGACATTTATAATCTGGGGACATTAATCCAAACACATGAATGTAAAGGTGGGAATTTCAGGCGCTATGGTAGGAAAAGTTTTGAGTGACCCTCCAAATAACAACATTCGCATTTCAGCAGGCGAGTGCCTCGGCCTGGGATAAAAATTACAATGCGTTCCCTTCCCTCACTCCTTCCACTCCTTCCCTCCCTCTTTCCTTCCCTACCCTTTGTCAAGAAAGGTACTATGGTTGACGTGACCAGTTACTAGCTCTGTGATTTTGGGCAAATTATTCTTTATGTCTATTTTCCCACCTGTAAAATGGAGATTATTCTTATCCTGGTTCTGTGACGATTAAATGAGCCAATACTTGTAAAGCATTTAGGGCAGCACCTGGCACAGAGCAGCCCTTCAAAACCTGTTTGCTCTTTTTATCGATACACTTGTAAAATAAATAAAGCACCCACTTCATGGCAGGTCCTGAGCAACAGGGTGAGTCAGACCCAAAGAGTCAAGTGAGGAAAAAAACTTTAGAACGCATTTATTCAACTTGCCCTCAGGAAACCACAACTTTATGTTCTTCTTTTTCTTTACTACCTTAGAAGAATTTGGCCTGTTTTAGGAAGGAAGGCAAGCCCTCCTCCAGGAAGCTATGTGTGACCGAGTGCAGGCAAGTATGTCATCTCACTGCAAAATGGTGGGAGGAGGGAAAGCAGGCACAGCTTTCTGATAACTAATGATTTGGGCACTGGTTTTAATGGCTTCCAAGGTCTATCGGGAACAAAACAGGCTTAGGATGTGACTAAACTAGAAGGGTTAGAACAGACAGGAGTGAGCTTGGGGCCTTGGGATGGATGTCCAGGAAAGGGGTTTGGGTAGGGTTGGGTAGACAAGAGATGGAGCCCTGCGAGGGGCTCTGGTCCCATACTCGGCACTCTGTGAGCCTGCTGTCTGCTCCAGCCAACTGGTCCCCTTCTCTGGAGCAAGTGCAGCTGGTTGGTTAAGAGCATGAACTCCAGAGCTTGACTATTAGGTCACATCTCTGCTTTATCCCTCACTGTGTTGGACTATATCTTCCAAAATGGCTGCAACCCCCCATCCCCCGTGCACACACACGCACACACTACATGTGGCTCTTCTCACAATGTGACTGGCACTTCTACTGAGAAGAATGGCTCTACCCCCTCTCCCTAGACACAAACAGAGGCTTGGACTACCCTGTGACTACCCTGACCAAAGGAGGAGGCAGAGGGGATGCTGTGTGACTTCTAAGGATAAGTCGTAAGAAGGATCTAGGTTCCACCTGGTAATCTGTCTCTCCAGGGACACTTGCCCTTGGAATGCAGCCACCATGTTGTAAGGAAGCCGAGGCCACATGCAGAGGCTGCATCCGGGCATTCCAGCTGACAGCCCTCGCGAGGCCCCGGGCAGCAGCCGGCGTTAATCACCAGGCATGTGAGTGAGCAAGCCTTCGAATTATTCCAGGTCGCAGCATTCGAGGCTTCCAGCTGAGACCCCAGACAGCATGGGGCAGGGACAAGCTATCCCTACTAGGCCCTGTCTGAACTCCTGATGCACAGAAACTGTAAGAAATAATACATAATTATTGTTGTGTTAAGCCCACTGGGTTTGGGAACAATTTGTCATGCAGCAGCTGATAACTAACATACTGACTATGTGACCTCCAGCAAGGTAAATGATTTTTATATGCCTTAGTTTCTTCCTTTATAAAATGGGGTTAATAACAATATCCAGCGTGCTGGTAAATCAGCTCTCCTCCCCTCCGCCACCACCCCCCAAAGCCATAATTTTTAGCATTTGCTGATTTCTGTGGTATAAATACTCCCACAGTGGTCAATTGCAAGCAATCAATGGTTTAAACACCAGATGGTGAAATTCATAAATATTTAACAATTGGCTCTCATGAACCAGTACAAGTCACCTCCAACACATTACCAAAATATCTACCTCATAGCAGTAAATGATTTATTATCGGTAAATAATTTAGACATAGCACAGAGTAAGTGCTACGTGCCTGCTCTTAAAACTCCTGCTCCTGTTTTTGTCATTATCACACATACCCCAGTTGATCTGCGGTTATCTGCAGCATTTTTCCATCTACAGAGGGCTTCCGCAGTATCGGCTGGCCATGCCCCCTCTGACAGAACCAGGAGAGCTCTGTCCTAGAATGCCCCAGGTTAGCCCTGAGTCGAAGAGGAGCTCTCGGCATTTAGTGGGTGATATTGTGGTGAAGGGCTAGGCTGCAAAGCTTTCACGCCCGTACTTGTTAGGGGGTACCTGACCTGGGCAGATGTGAGAGTCCTGAGTAGGGTGGTGGTCGGTGATTCCTCATCACACACACGGCACAGTACAGTTCAGTAGATGCTCAGATGGGCTATACTTGGGGCGCTATGGGAGCCCACAGTGGGAGCTTCTGTCCATGCCTTAGGGGGCCATAAAAGGTCTCAGAGAAGTTTAAATGGGGATTTCCCATGTGAAAGAGAAAAGAAAAGTCATTCCAGGTGGAAGGGCTAGCTCAAACGAAAGCCTGGTAGAAAGAAAACATCATTTCTGGGGATATGTGCAAATCTGAGTGTGGTAGGTAAGAGAGTGTAGAATGACAAATCCAAGGGGATTCTCTGGATGTGCAAATCTGAGTGGGGGAACAAGTGTAGTTTAGTGACAAGTCCAGGAGCATTCTCTGGATGTGCAAGTCTGAGTGTGGCAAGAGAGTAGAGTGACAAGTCCAAGGGCATTCTCTGGATGTGCAAGTCTGAGTGTGGCAAGAGAGTAGAGTGACAAGTCCAAGGGCATTCTCTGGATGTGCAAGTCTGAGTGTGGCTAGAGAGTAGAGTGACAAGTCCAAGGACATTCCCTGGATGTGCAAATATGAGTGTGGCAAGAGAGTAGAGTGACAAGTCCAGGGGCATTCTGTGGAATGACTGATCTGCGCTCTTCAAAATGACACTATCATGAAAGAGAAAGAAAGGCTCAAACACAGTTTCTGATGAAAACAGACTATACAAAAAATGACAGCTAAACACAATGCATGATCCCCAACTGGCCCTCCACCCCTCCTGGGTGGGGAGAAGCAGGAGCACTACCATAGACGATTCAATCAGTGAAATCTGAATATGGGCTGTATATTAAGTAATAGTGTTACACTGATATTAGATAAAATCCCATTTTCTCTTAATTGATGCTGAAGTGTGAGGAGTAACGGGGCATGGTATCTACAATGAACTCTCAAATGTTTCTGGGAAAAATTCTGGTTAGACAGAAGGGGCGATAAAACAAAATGGCAAATATTAACCATGGCACATAGGACAACAGGGTAAGGGAGTTTCTTCTATTCTTGCAATTCATCCGTAAGATTAAAATGATTTCAAAATAAAAAGATTCTTTAAATGAGTGGAGAAAAAGAAAGTATAGGCTAAGAGTCAGGGAGGGGAAAGACAGAAGTCTGGAGGTTGGGTTGCTCGTTTTATTAGAAAGGGCACTAAGCCATGGACGGGCTAAATGGCTGGCCGAGGTTCAGTGAGCAATTAGCATGGACTTTGTGCCCCTAACCCTTATTTCTGAGACTCAAGTCTTGGCTCTTTCTAGTAAACTGGAAGATCCCAGAGGGGGAGTGTGTGTGTTAATATATGGCCTCTGATGTAGAGAAGGCCTCAGGGGTATAATTTCTGCTTGCCGTGCATGAGTTATCCACATAGCTCCTATTATTTCAGATTATCATTAATGTGAGTTGTGACCTGAATTCCCCGTATACTGCCCTGAAATTTGCCCCATATGTTTGTAAGGTTGATTATATCTTTGGGACCTTTTTCTAATGTGAGCAGAAGCTATAAAGTTTCAATTGTCGCAGCTTGTTGGGATCAACCATAAAAAGGCTCTGCATCTGATATCTGACGTCAAACAAGCATGCATGAGTAATCTATTGATTTCAGATGATGTGTAGTGCCATCATCTCTTAGATAGGAAATTAGGAGCAAATCTTTCCTTCCCCTTTTCAAAGGAGAACAACTCAGTACAGAATAATGGAATCCTGGCTAGCTATGGAACTAGAACTAAAAAGGAGTCCTCACTCTCACTTGCTTTCGGTGGAAGTATAAATTGGTACTTTTTGCCCACTCTGGGCAACTACTTGACAGTAACTAATAAAGCCTACTGTATGCTGAATAAAGCAATTCAGTGCTTGTGCATTTATCTAAGAGAATATGAGTGCATATGTCCACCTGAACACATGTACAAAAATGGTCACAGGATCTTTCATAATAATAGCAGAAAATAAAAAACCACCAAATGTTCATCAACACTAGAATAGACAAACTGGTGTATACCACTGAGCAATGACAAGGAATGAAATGCTGAGCTAACGCAACAATCTCATGGCCACACGGACACAAGAGAAAACATTCTGTGTCATTCAATTTATTTGAAGTTCAAAGACAGGTGAAGTAAATTTAGGATGATAGTTGTCGGAAGAGTGAATATTAAGGAAGGTGTCTAGGGTGAGAGAGGGAGCTGTCTAGGGTACTGGAAATGTTTGCTATCTTCATCCGGGTAGTGGTTACATAACTAAGATTTGAGCACTTGGCTGCATGTAAATTATACACTATTAGAAAAACAATTTAAAAGAAAAAAAGGGAGTTTCTTTCCACTGGTAGGGTTATCTTGAGGGGCTGCAGAAAGAGCCATCCCAATAACAATGCCTGGTAGTAGCAACCTACTCCAAATGCTATTTCCGGCCCCATTTGGAGATAGCCAATCACATGTGCTCTTGCTGAAATGTGCTGGGAAACAGTCCCCAGTCAGCCAAGGCTCAGCTGATGCCTATATGCCAAGCCAATGGTATCTGGACTGCTTCCTTCTGCAGGACAGAGCTTGAGACCACTCAGACTCCAATGTGAATCACCTGGTCATGTTCAAAGGCAGATTCTGTCCATGTCTTACATGGGGTCTGAGAATTGTCATTTCTGGTAAGTTCCCAGGTGATGCTGTTGCTGTCAGACTGATTTTGAGCTTCAAGGCTCTAGAGGCAGATAGGCCAGGTTAAGAACTTGGATCTGCCACTTACAAGCTCTCTGATCTCTGCGGAATTCCTCCATCTTTCTGAAGATCTCGTAATTTCTTCTGTAAACTTGAAGAGGGGGAAGGGAGGGGTAGGTGAGACAACAGTCCCCCAGAACAGTGTGGATTCAAAGGGGTAAGATGCAAAAAGTGCTTAGCACAGTCTTGGCCTATAGTAAGTACTCCCTGATTGGCAGCTCTTGTTATATTTATTATTGTTAGTAAATAAGAAAGTTGGGGCCATGATTCGGGGAAGGTGAGTGAGTGTGGTTTCTAAGGGTAGGAGCTAGCCAGCATTTCCCTAGTAGCCTGTTGAAGGAGGACATTTTTTTCTCACTTCTCTTCTCTCCCAATTCATCCCATAATCCTTCCCTTAGTCTCCATTATCAAGATGGATTTTCTCTTCACTCTTCTTCCCACACCAGTCCACCCCAGATTTAGTATAGATGGAAGAACTTAAGCAGAACTGAAGCTTGAAACCAGGCAGGTTGTCAAATTGTCAAATTGTGCCTGGAGGTGATTTTGTTCAAGAACTATCCTCCCCACTTGGCTCTTCCTAGAGGGGTGGGATTGGTCCCTGGGACTTGAGGTCTGCAGTTGGCTCTCCATGCATGCCTATGCTCACCTGCCCTCTTCAGAATCTTTCCATGCTTCTTGGTGCCCAGGGGCCCCTCTGGAGGAAGACATATAGTTCCTCAGTCAGTTGGTGTCTTTTTCAGGAACTGAATTAACTTGTTGTCCAAAAAGGAAAAAGGAAATGCTTGGTTCTGTGTTGTCTGGACAGAACCTGGACTGGACTGGACTGGGTCTGGACTTCAGGGGAGCCCTCCTCTTCAGTTGGGAGGTGAGAGCGCCATTTGACTGGAGCCTTGAGTAGACTGGAGGCAGGCAGAGCTCCAGATCACAGCATAGTATAAGTCTATGAAGTGAAGCTGTGTTCCATGAGGGCCAGCCACTAAACCAGGCACCAAAGGCTCAAAACTAACCAGCCTACCAAACGTACTCATAGTGGAGCAGGGAAACAGAAAAAGAAAACATGCATAGTGCCATGAGAGAGATGCTGAGCTAGGGGCATACATGGATCCCATGCGAGCACAGAGAAGGGGAGAGACAGGAAAGTGGTAGCCAGTTTTCAAGATGGCCTCCCAGTGACCCTCACTTCTCAGCGTTCACACCCTTGTGTAGGCCCTCCATGTATTGAATTTGGACTGGCCAGAGTAAGCAATAGAAGTCAGTGGAAGTGACCCTGTGTGGCTTCTGAGGCTTAGACATAAAAAACCTAGCTTCTGCCTGGGTCTCATGAACACATGCTCTGGGAGAGACCAACTATCACGTAAAAAGTCTCACTATGCTGAGACCACCATGCTGCGAGAGATCCCAACCAGCCCTGTGAAGGCAGAGAGATACCCACCAAGCAGCCATCTCAGCCAAGCAATGGACAGGTGCATGAAGACAGAGAGATACCCACCAAGCAGCCATCTCAGCCAAGCAATGGACAGGTGCATGAAGGAGCAGTCTTGGGTGCTCAGCTCAGTTGAGCCTTCAGACAGCCCCAGCCCTGGTCATCTGGCTGACACTGCATACAAGACCCCAAGTGAGACCACTCGGCTGAGCTCAGGCAACCTACAGCACCTTGCATAACTGTGAACAATCATACTAAATTGTTGCTTTGAACTGCTAAGTGTGACAGTGGTTGATTATGCAACAGTAGATTTCTGGAAGAGAAGAGTATGTGGTAGAAAGGGCACTTGAGAGCAGGGAGTTGAAAAGCAGATGACTCGCTGGGGGGGAGGAGCATCCCATGGAGAAGTATGTCTGGAAAAACAGAATGGTCTACTGAGAAACTAGGAGCAGTTAAGTATCAACAGAGAACAAAAGGCCAGGCAGAGAGAAGTGGGGGCTGAGCTGTGAGAGGTGGGCAGGGGCTGGACTCAGAGACCCAGCACAAGGGCTTGTGTTTGCAGGAGCTTTTGAGAGGTGGAGATGCGACCATCCTCTAGAAATCTCTCCCTAGTGGCTGTTGTCCTCGGCAGCTGTGACAAAAACCACTCCAAACGCTGGGTACAAGCAAGCGCTCCCGGGCCTCATTGGTTCAAAGAAAGAGGGGAAAGGGTTAAGCTCTATTCACAGCTCTTCAGCTGCTCTTGCCAAGTCTGAGAAATGCGATGTGTCCAGGAAGTTCTAGATTCTATTTTAGCAGAAGCCAGGAACCACTTTCCTTGGATCGGCGACATAGCCACAAAGTACCTACGCACAGAGTTGGGAAATGTGTGAATTAATTTAAACTACCACCAAGCTGGGTTTCCCCTGAAGTCCGGGCTGTCTCTCACTTATGTCCACTCCCACCACCCCCTCCAGCTAAGAAGGGAAGAGCCAAAGGGAGGGCAATCCCCACAGCTGCTTCTTCCCCTCTGTGAAATGGAAACAATAATGCCTACCTCGCTGTTGGCTTAAGAGAATTAAACACAATAGTGTGAGTCCGGTAGGCAGCCCGGAACACACCCACATGATATACTCCACAAAGGCAGGCTATTGTGAATGTCATCCTTGTCGTGGTGCAATGATCTCCCCCTGAGCCTGCTCTTGGGGTAGCAGATACAGAATAAATGAGCTGTCATTGGCCGACATGGCTAATGGACCAGGTCACTCTTTGCCCTCGTGTGCAGACAGCCTCTCAGTCTCTGGCTGCCACTAATCATAATTAATAGCTAATATTTCTTGAGATCTCACTATGCTACAAATGAGTTTTTCCCTTTAATCCTCATAAAAATCCCTCACTCTGGGAACATTTTACAATCACAGAAGTTGAGGTGGAGTGACGGTAGCTTGCCCAAAGCTTCACAGCCAGGAAGGGCCCAGGCTGGGTTCTGAACCCTCCAGAGGCTGCTGCCTAACTTCTGCCCTGCACTGCCTCCCAAAGGAGCCGTCCGAGAAGGGAGCCCCACAGGATGGAGATGTATACCACTGCTCACTGTTCCCAGAAACGGAAATGACCTGAGCTTGGTCTTGGCTTAGGCACAGCCCTTTCAGCTAGCATGTCCGGCGGCTCTGTCTTTTCCTCCCAAGTCCAGGTGTAAAAGGGATGAAGAAAGAATCCTTTTAATCCTGGTTCCCTGTAATTACTAGAGGGAAAAAGCCTCAGAAAATTCCATTGCTTTTTTGAGGAATGATGTGGCGCTTATGCCAGAAAATTAGCCCAGTGACGGGACTCTGTTTTCTCACCATTGTGTCATCTGTACTTAGAGAAGTGCTTGGCCCCATAGTAGGTGCTCAATAAATATTTATGTAATGGGTGCAGGGCCGACCTCTCCATTAGGCCCAGTAGATGCAGTACCTAGAGCCCAGAAACTGTTAGGGGCCCATGAAAATGTTGCAACTTTCATGTCTTATGAAAACAGAAGAGAAGAATAAATAATTTTAATATATAATAATGAATCCAGCCCAGATTACGTTTATCTTTATACCAATGCAGTTATGAAGTACAACTTTTAGCATTTTTTTTTAAATGGAGGAATGGCCCACAGAGTTCTAATGCATCCCTGAATGGGTGAAGATTATGTGTAAATGCCCAGAGTCTGGTAGAGGGTAGAACTTAGACAAGGTTCATTTCCTTCCATCTGTGCTTTAGAAAGTAGAAGTGCCACCGCACACACATAGGGGCTCAATCCATGCCCACAGGCTCCTTCCCCCCCTTCATCCTGCTAAGGGGCATGGCAATGTGTGTACCATAGGCCCCCTCTCCTGTGTGCCATGGCTGATTGGACCAGAGGGCACTCTTGGCCAGGGACAGCCAATAGGAGCTGCTCAGGGGAAGGAAATGCTGTCCAAAAGATTCTACCATGACCAGTGGCCAATCCAAAGGATTTGAAGCAGAAATATAAGGAAGGAATTGGCGGGTAGAGAGAGGAGAACCTAGAGAAGACACAGAGAAATGGAGATGGAGTCGATGAGTAATGGAAATGATGGTAAGGAATAAGGATCCATCAACTCACCCTGTGGGTAGGGCTAGGTGATCTGGTTCCTGGATGAACTTCAAGCACAAAACTCACGTGCCTTTACTGAGCACCTTCCATTTTCCAGGCACCGGGCTAAGTGGCTCATATATATATCATTGCATTTAGCCTCCAATAGCCCTATAGAGTCTGTTTTATCTTTATCCTAGCTCCCGAATTGGAAAGGAAGTTTAACTCATTTGCTCAAGCTCAGGCAACTAGTAAGTGAAGAACCAGATCTCAAACCCAGCCTGTTGGATTTCAGAGTCCATAGTTTAACCAATAAACCATCTTGCTTTGCCAAATCTCAAAGTCCTTTCCAATCGCCATGAGGCTCAACAATTCACCTTTCCTGGGTTCTCTTAAGATCCCAGGCTCCCACTGTGTTGTATGTGTCTTTGCAATCCACTCCCCACGCGCCATGACTGGACATAGTCATGTCCTTTGTCTTCAAAAGACAACAGCCCAGGGGAAGGTCAAGAGGGAGAGAGTAGGTGGGGTGAACAACAGGGAGTAGACAGGAAAAGAGAAGCCAGTGAGAAGCAGTGTGTTGTGAAGAAAGATAGCCCCAGTTTGCCAGGTCGTTGTGAGAACGAGCTTCAGTGGATTAGAAAATACCAGATCACGAAGAGCCTGCAGGGCAAGCAAGACCAAAGAGGTTGTTTTTCCCCTATAGACAGTGGCTTAAATGGCAAGAAAAGTGTACAAAGTGGATTTAAGAAGCTTCATCTGGTGGCTTAATGAGGATGAATTTGTCACAGAAGGGACAATTTTTACAACAGGAGAAATAGAACGTTTGAACTTGGGCGATAGTGGGGGGTGGGGAATAAGGGACATTGAAAAGAAAGACTGCCCAGGAGTATGTATGTATGCATGTATGTATGTATTTTTTAAAGATTCTATTTATTTATTTGACACAGAGAGAGCACACAAGCAGGGGGAGCTGCAGGCAGAAGGAGAGGGAGAGGGAACCTGATGAGGGGCTCGATCCCAGGACCCTGGGATCATGACCTGAGCTGAAAGCAGAGGCTTAACCAACTAAGCTACCCAGGTGCTCCTGCCCAGGAGTATTTAGATGTAGGCAGAGTGGGAAGCAGAGGGAGGAGTCTTCTGTGATTATGTCCAGATGAGTGCTCTGAAAGTTTGGAAGCACCAGATAACAATGGCTGGGATTCTTAGCTGTCTGCAACATCCTTTTGCCCCTTCTTTAGTATAAAAGCTCAACCTTTCAAGCAGGGCCGATGGTTGCCCAGGAGACACACCATATTCTTCAGCCTCCCTTGCAGGGTGATGTGGTGATGGGACCGTTTCCCACAGAAACGGCCCTGTACTAGTATCCCAGCCATACCAGCCATCTGCTGAGAGCCCCAGGGGAAGAGAGGTCTTGGCACAAGGTGATGGTAGATTCGGAAAGCAATAGCTGGGCCATCAGCCCATTGGCCTCCTCACAGCAGGAGATCTGAATGGAGCATTTTCATAGCCACTGCATGCGTTCTCTTCGTTTTTTGTTTTTCCGTTTGCTTCTCCTGCGCTGGTTCCGTGCTTAGGCAGCTTACCCCTTCCAGACGGGAAGAGGGCTGCCACAGTTACAGTATCACACCTCACCCCATAAACCAATGGGAAAGAGCATTTGCCATTTTCCCAATAGGCCTAGCGAAAGCTTTATTGTGTATCAATTGTTCTAACTGTGTCACGTGCCCACCTCTTACCCAATCACTATTAGTTGGGAAATATGCCTTGCTGATTGGCTAAGGCCCAGACCACCAGCTCCATTCGCGAAGGAGGAATGACCCTGCACAGTCAAGTTCCTGGTAGGTCTCCAATCAACAACGGAAGAGCAGGGAACCGATGTTGGAGAGACGACCACAAAAAAATGTTTTCGGTAATAGCATTCAATGTCTTCGCACTTATTTCATTCTAGAAGCCTGTTTTCAGAAAGCATTTTGCAGAGTTATGTCTGCAGAGCACAGAGCGAGAAATGCTGCATCTTAGAAATATAAGAAGTGTATTATATCTGCACAATTACACCTTCTGGGTAGTCTTTGGAAATGGGTCATTTGAGAGGGATGTTAGCAAAGAGAAGGAGAATCTCCAAATTAAATGAGGTCACACGGTTTATTGAAACATTCACTTGTCCTATCTCGATACATTCTATTCTCTTAGAGATCGTATTACAAAACAGATGCAAAATTTGCCAGATGTTATGTATTTTTAAGGAGAAAGGATACTTTGACCCCATACATTTCCTCCACAGTGTCCTTAATCACTTTTCCATTGTATCCTGAAGCCTCCAAAGTAGGAATCAATTAGGGGCCTTCATTCTCCTCTTATCACAGATGACACCTATGGGAAAAGGGGTCATGCCCTTCCCTTCCCTCCTTCCTCTAGGGAGTAATGCCCAGATGAGTTCCTAACAGAAAGAAGCAATTCGGATCCAGCAGATGTGAGCCAGTAGGACTAGGTGGCCAATATTTCAACATGCTATGTCCTAGGCATGTGTGAAATTTTATCTTCATTAGCTCTGAAGAGTTACACGAGAATAAAAGCATGTTAAAAAAAAAATCCGTCACAGAGAACTGTACTTAGCAGATTCCATTTCAAAGTTTTAAGAGGGGCGCCCGGGTGCCTGAGTCGGTTAAGCATCTGCCTTCGGCTTGGGTCATGGTCCCAGGGTCCTGGGATGGAGCCCCGCATTGAGCTTCCTGCTCAGTGGGAAGCCTGCTTCTCCCTCTGCCACTCCCCTGCTTGTGTTCCCTCTCTCACTGTGTGTCTCTCTGTCAAATAAATAAATAAAATCTTTAAAAAAAATAAAGTTTATAAAATACAAATAGTACCATTCTTCAT
The DNA here is from genome assembly GCF_037043125.1 of Eumetopias jubatus. Taxonomy (NCBI): domain Eukaryota; kingdom Metazoa; phylum Chordata; class Mammalia; order Carnivora; family Otariidae; genus Eumetopias; species Eumetopias jubatus. Next base: position 178,798,499 of record NW_028274807.1, read on the forward strand.
GTTCTGTAGTTTCTCTTTAGAAGAAATGATAAGATTATCAATAATAAGAAAAAAGATATGAGAAACAGCTATCATTTATGGAGTCTTTTTCTATGTGTCAGGCACACTACTGAGTACTTTATATGCATTATCTTGTTTAATATTCACAGCCATCCAATGGGGTAAGTAATGTTACTGTTTCTCATTTTAAAGATGAGGAAATTGAGACCTAACAAAATTAAGGGGCAAGTTCAAGACCACATAACTAGTAAGCAATAGCGTCAGAATTTGAACTTGGATATTTATAGTTTCAATGCATGTGTTCTTTAAATTAACATGCTACCCTGCCACTTAATGAAGGGATCTTGTCTCCACCTTGCATAGCTATCTCATAGGGATGCTGGGAGGATCAAATGCATTAATATGCATGAAGACATTAGATACTTCCTTACTTGCAGGGATTGGCCCACTAGAAGCTATGGGTTTTATTGGGATTAAACATTTTTTCTTTATTATCATCATCTTTTAACTTATGTGGAATGGCACTGCCAAAGATCTCTGATGCTCATGTCTGCCTTGAGCTGCCAGACCAGCACTAGAGACAGGTACCAGGGTTTTGTCAGCTCTGGCCCCCACTTATAAGTCAGGACGCTGACTTCTTACAGAATCTCCTCCTAATGAGCATTCATAGAAATCACCACGTGCATGTGCTCAAGAATATGACCAGTCAGTACTTCATAGCATAAGCCATTCTATGTTCCTTCTGCTCTGGATCCCTTTTCCTGGGCACCCTTTGAGTGCAAGGTACCATTACTGCTTCCTCCTGGTGAGTGGAGGGCGCTCTCACTCCCTCTGTCTAGTTTGCTGGTGTTCTCCCAGGAACCAAAGCTGCTGTGTTCTCCATTGTCCTCAAAAGGCCAAATGGAAGTGGGAGAGTGTGAAGAGAACGTTTTTGGGGTAATCTTTACTGAAGTCTAGCATGCATATAGAAAAGTACACAAACTGTAAGTGTTCAGCTCCAGAATTTTTTATAAAATGAACCCACATGTAACCAGCACTGAGATCAAGAACCAGAGCCTTTCTGGAGCCAAGGACTCTTCCTTGTGCCCCCTTCCAGTGAGTAAGGTTATCCTCTGCCCAGGTGTAACCCCTATCCTGACTTCTAACACTAGACATTCATGTTGCCTGCTTATAAACTTAATCTGAATAGAAACCATAGAGTATAGGCTTTTAAAAGTTGAATTTCTTGGGTGCCTGGGTGGCTCAGTTGTTTAAGCGACTGCCTTTGGCTCAGGTCATGATCCTGGAGTCTCGGGACCGAGTCCCGCATCGGGCTCCCTGCTCGGCAGGGAGTCTGCTTCTCCCTCTGACTCTCCCCCTCTCATGCTCTCTCTCTATCACTCTCTCCCTCAATAAATAAATAAAAATCTTTAAAAGAAAGTCGAATTTCTTTTGCTCATAAATTATGTTTGTGAGATATATTTATATTAATGAGTATAGCTGTAGTTTATCATTCTCATTTCTGTATAGTATGCCATTGTATAATAACACACTTTAGCTATCCATTCTACTGTAGATAGATATTTGGATAGATTCCAATTTTGGACTATTATGAATGGTGCTGCCATGCCATGATAATCATATCTTTTGGTGAATATATATATTCAGTGAATATATGTGTGTGTATATATAGATAGACATGGAGATGAGATATATATTCAAATGTATGCATTTTTGGTGTGTGTGTGTGTGAGGGAGTGGAATTTCTGGGTCATGGGTTATGCATATATTCAGCTTTAGTGGACAGTGTCAAACTTAGTATCCACTAAGTTTGAGTGTTTGTATCCACTAAGTTTGGCAAGGCTTTCAAAGTGATTGTACCAGTTTACACTCTCATCAGTGGTATAGGAATTTGGAAAAAAATTGTATTGTATTAGGAACTATTTTTATTTTTGTCCAGGGGTCCCCCAAATACCTACATTCTGCCCCAGACCAAGCTGCTCCTCTCCCTCAGCCTCTTGCGTATATCAGTTAGAGTTTGTGGTTGCAAGCAACAGAAAACAATTCCAACTAACATATAGGAGAATGATGGAAGGTAATTCTCCAAAGGCAAATCTGGATGTTGTTAGAATGGAAAATGGGTTCCCAGCCAAAGGATAAGACATGGATATGGACACGAAGTGGGGCCCCTTGAGAGGTTGACAGCATGAACTACAGCAGCAATCTCCAAGCAGGTCTGTGTTAGTATGCCACTCTGGATCAGATGGCCTCCCTCTCAATCCTTCATGATGCAATAATTCAGGAAAGAAAATCCAGTTGACCGAGCTTACACAGTGGGCCTGTTCTCTGGCCACATTAGGGTAGGGAGAGGGAATGACCGTATGTCCCTTTGACTTTTGTAGTGGGAGTTGGTTGCCCAGAATTTCCCTGCATCAAGGAGAAGGTAATTTCTCCCAAAGAAATCTTGGTGTGGCTGGAATGAAAAATGGATACGATGTAGCCAGAAATTGATGGTTCTTCACACATCTAAGAGAGATGTATGCACGAAGAATTAATTGCCAATAGGAAGCAAAGTCATACTTTTTGGTAGCTGGGGCTGGCGTCGCAAACTATAACACAGACAACTCTAGCAGCTCACGTGTTCTAGGATCATGCGGAACACCTTTTTCCTAAACTGGTGTGTGAGTTTCTTAGGGCTGCTATAAAAACAAAACAAAACAAAACAAAACAAACAAACAAAGACCACACACTAAGTGGCTTAAAACAACAGAAATTTGTTCTATCAAAGTCCTGGAGACTTCATAGGAATATGAAATCTAGGTGTCAACAGGGCCACCCCTTCTCTGAAGGCTCTAGGGAAGGTCCTTCCCCGCCTCCTTGTCTCTTCCTAGCTTCTGGAGTTCCCAGCAGTCCTCGGCAGTCCTTGGCTTACAGCAGAACCACTCCCAACCCTCCCCTTCGCCCCTGTGAGTACCGCTGAGTGTCCTCTCCTCTCTTATAAGAGGCCCACCCCAATCCAGTAGGAGCTCACGTTAACTAATTACACCTGCAAAGATCCTGTTTCCAAATAACTTGAGTCTGAGGTTTTGGTGGACATGAATGGAAGGGGGGACGAACTGTTCCGGTTTCAAACCAGAACAACTAGTCGTTTCTGCCCCTTTTAATTCCCCCGCTACCTGCTGGTACCCAAGTCTGATATTTTTTTTTTTTTAAAGATTTATTTATTTATTTTAGAGAGAGGGAGTGGGGAGGGGCAGAGGGGAAAGGGAGAGAGAGAGAATCCTCAAGCAGACTCCCTGCTGAGTGTGGAGCCCAACACGGGGCTCGATCCCAGGGCCCTGAGATCATGACTTGAGCAGAAATCAAGAGCCAGCCGCTTCACTGACTAAGCCACCCAGGCGCCCCCCAAGTCTGATATTTTTTTGCATCCTTGCTGCATGAAAGGAAACAAAGATAGGAATTACAATCATGCCCTGCTCTTTTAATGACCTCTTGTAAACCTACCGGCCTGTAAACTTGATCCGATCAGATCCAAGAGCTGACCAGTCAGATCTGTATGGCTCCGTGGCTAAGGGCCAGAGGCTGTAGCCAGACCGCCCGGGGTTCAAGCCCTGGTTCGACCTTTCTACTATCTGGGTGACACTCTTTGTGCCTTGGTTTCTTCCTCTGTAAAAGGTAGTTGATGAAAGAAGTCCTATTTCATGAGGTTGTAGTAGTAAAGGTTAAATGAGCAAATGGGACTGCATTCTCAGTTGAGTGCCTGACACAGCATCAGCACTAACTACATGTTCTTCATTTGTGTCTTCTGGGGGAAGCAGGTATGAGAAAGGAGGCTTAAAAATACTTTCCTCTCTGAAAGGCCTTACCCCGACAGCCTTTGCCCCCTCCTCCCTCTTGTCCCAGGCTGACCCAAGCCCATGGGACACTGGGCTGGAATATGAAACCTACAAGACCTCCTGGTCTCCATGCCCTTCTGAACAATCAACGCTTTGTTCTGGGGCCAGACTTAAGGCTCCCAGCTCTATTGTCCCTTCGGGTAGGTCATCTCCCCGAGGCTCTCAGAGCTCACGAGCAAATAGACTTCCAGAGGCCCATCCCATCAATTTACCAAGCCCACTCAGACAGGGCTGGGGCTCAAGCCGGGGCCATGGCTGGGCCCACTAACAGCTGAACACACACCGCTGCCACTAGGTTATCCCTACCTTGGGCTGGAGACACAGCCGGGCGGGGGCTCCTGAGGCCCGAGCAACTCCCAAAGTTGTAAATCAGGCCCTGCCAGGATCAGCCAGGAAAGGATTTGGGGCTGCCTCCCGTCTGAAGGCTCTCACCCTCTGCCTGCTTTTGGTGAATGGCAAATAAGACTGGCTTCTCCAGAGTAGTGGGAGGCTGGCGGGGGGCCAACTTGCTATTGATTTTTCCTGCTAGGGTCTAGGCCAAGACAAGAGGCTGCTTTTTGCATCAGCTGCGTGGGCCAGCTCGGGAAAGGCCGGGGGCGGGGGTTGTGTGGGGAACTCCTTTGCGAGACCCTGGGCCCCTGGCTGATGTCAGGGGAGAAAAGGGCACAGGGCACGTGTCAGAAGCAAGAAAATGACTCTGGAGCCGTCGTGTGTCTGGTGCAGTGGGGGATGGCCAGGAAGACGCTGCCCTGCTGCACTCCAGCCAAGGGGCCAGTGGGTTTTTTGTTTTTTTATAGTTGGCAAAAATACCCTTCCGGGTCTGGCCTCACGGTGGGAAAGGGATTGACACTTCCAATGGCCCTTCCTTCTGCCCAGATGATGGCCGCTGAGCAGAGCAGAACAGAGCAGAACCTCAAGCTCGGCGTTCAGGCTCGGTCCCTCATATTGTGGATCCTGGAGCAAGAGTACGCATGGGGGCTCGCATCCATTATCTCTGAGCATTCTAAAATTGTAAACCTCGCTAGCAAAATGTTATGTAAAATCCATGCTACCCTCCAACCTTGACAGATAATACCTTCCCGATCCCTGCAGCACCAGGACTGAATTTAGATTTCTCGGGATCCTTGGCGTTCCATGCCAGAATATGGAACCTGGGGAGAACCACTCCCTAGCGCCCTGCCCACTTGTCTTGTTTCACCCCTGGCCCCTTCCTAGGTGGTGAAGAGCCTGGCTCACGCCCTTGCTTGCTTATGGACACTCCCAGCTGCACCATAATCAACTCAGGCTTGGAGTGTCCGTGTTGTTGGCAGGTTTGGTCTCCCAAAAAAGAAAGAAGGGAAGGCATGTGCTCACATCCTGGAAATAGGGGCAGGGCCACTGGGCAGGACAGTTTGGAATCCCAGGTACCCAGAGTGGGCACTAGAAGGGGCAGGGCACGGGACCCAGATGGGCACATCCCCTCATTCCCGGCGACTCTGTGGAGGGAGGCAGGAGGCCAGGGGCGCCCTTTAACACAGGGGCCAGGGCACGACCCTCTTGCCTCATTTTAAAGGCTGTTCCGTCCATGCTAACAACACTGCGAAATTCCAATCCCGTGCCAGTGTGGAGACAAGGCTCGTATGGCAGGGAGCGGTGATTTCTGAAGTTTGGGGGACACGAATCCTTGACTTGCCTTCCCCCCAAGGAAAAGAGACCAACTCAGAATCAGGGAAACCAGAGACCAGCACAGCAGCTGCAGGGCGGAGAGCACCCCGAGAATGGCCTGTGCCTTCCTTCTGGCCTGCTCTGGTCGGCAGATCCAAGACAGCGCCTCCCTCCCTCCACCATCCATGTGTTTTCTGTTGTTTCCTAAGCCTCAGCTTGGCAGGCCCCTGAGGGCTGCATCCCTAGTTTTGTCTGCTCTTTTGTCTGATGCGTTTCTTCCTACCTCCCTGAGCTGGCAGCAGTCAGCCCACGAAATGAAGCTCTTGCACCTTCACGAAAAGATTCATCATGTTCTTCTCTGAAAAGGCCTTTCCAGCCCTCATTTTTCTCCCTCTGGCCTGCCATTTCCCTTTTCTCTGGGTCCTATTATATATTTTTTAGCAGCCTTGGTGTTCCTGCATTTTTTTACCGCGAAGTTGACGGTTACATAACAGTCTCATGGACCTGCCTCCCAGAAGCTGAAGTGTCTGTTGCTATAACTACAATGCTCATAAATTCAGCCTCACTTAAAATTATGCATTTTCCAAACTCCCCACGTGAAGACTTAGAAGGGTTGGGCTAGCCGGATTTTTAACCGTAAAGTTCATGTCTAGCCCCCCAGATCTGCGCTGTTTAAAGGGAGCTGGGTTTCTCTCCATTCCTGCAGGTGTCTTCCAGGCTAAGTTTTGTTTCCGTATCTGGAATCACAGACTTTCAGCACTGTCCAGGAAATAGATGTAACTTTGCCACCGGATCCTATAAGAAATGGGATCGATAGGGCGGGAGAAGAGGAAATGTGGGATTTTTTGAACGAGGCAGCAGGTTGTGTCCTCAGTCTGTTTTCCTGCTACACCTGTGTTTCTGACTTGGGCTCCTGTTCGGGAGCTCTGTGTGGGAACCAGGTCATGTCTGAGGGGCTGAGGGGACCTTGCCAACCGAGCAATTGTTACTGAGGAAAAGGAAGCCGGTTCTAAAAGAACTATGGGGTCGGGAATCCATTCACTACCTGTCATTCCTGCTGCCATGGTCCTGATCTAAGACTTCAGCTTCTCCTCTCAGGAATACTTCCATGGCTTCTAGGAGACAATGCTACTTGGCCAAAAATATGCATTCTCCTCTTCCTTTATAGATAACCCCAATCCAGTTGGTAATGGCAACATGCCACACTGAAAACTACCTTCACAGCTTCTCTCAGAGATTAGGGAATGCATTTGCTATCTGTTGCTGTGTAACAAACCACCACAAACTTGGCCCAAAACAACACACCGTTGTTATCATAGGGTTTCGACAGGTCAGGGATCTGGGCATATTCTCCCTGGGTCCTTTGCCTCATGCTCTTTCCCCAGGCTGCAGGCAAGGTGTCAGCCAGAGCTGGGGTCAATGGAAGGTTCCACTGGGGCAGGCTGTGCTTCCAAGCTCACATGGCTGTTGGCAGAACTCTGTTCCCTTGAGGGCTGTTTTGATGAGGGACTCAGTTCCTTGCTGACTGTTGGCCAGAGGCTGCCCTCGGTTTCTTGCCACACGAAGAAGGAAATATTCTCTCCAACAGGGCTGCTTGCATCATCAAAGTGTGCAAGGGGAACAGGCAGTAGAGTCTATTAGCAGGACAGAGGGTAGAGTCTCTTGTAAGCTAATCATGGAAGTGACATCCTATCGCCTTTGCCGTGTTCCACTGTTTAGAAGCAAGTCACTTCTAGGCACCATGGTACGCTGCTATTGTTTAAGCTTCTGGACTCAGAAGCTATGTTACAATCCTTGGACTTTCCAGCTACAGGAGATAATAATCCTCTCCCCCTCTTTTAGACTTAAGCCCACCTGAGCTGAATTTTCCATCACTTGCAACCAAAAGAGAATATCCTCATACTGTAGGCTTTAATGAATATTTGATGAGTGAATTTAAAGGAAGTGCTGAAGAATTGATAAGCAATTTTAGAACTCTGAAGGCTGGAGATCCTAGAAATAACACCCAGGGGTTGGCAAACTTTTTCTGTAAACAGCCAGCTAGTAAATATTTTAGGCTTTGCGGACCACACGGTCTCTGTCACGACTAATCAACCCTGCCACTGCGGCACGAAAGCGGCTGTAGATGGTACACAGATGAGCAGGGCTATGTCCCAATAAAACTTTATTTACAAAATCAGGCAGCAGGTGAGATTCATCCCGCAGGCTGGAGGTTCCTAACCCCTGGCTTAGGGCACTGGTGCGTGTGGCCAGGACTGTTAATTGTATCACATTAAAAAAAAAAAAAAATCTGAGTGGACTAGTGACCTTGGGGAATGTAGCTGCAAGGTTAAGTTATGTTTCTTCACAGTCTCCTCCTATCCATCAACCCTCTCTTCCTTGCTTGGTGCATTTGGTACCTGGAGTGATTTGGCAGGAGGGAGAGGGCAGCCAGTCCTTTTCAGCCCCACGTTCCGCCTCCATCAGGAAGTTGGCCACGAGAACCATCATCCTGAGCCTTTCTCTCTTCCTTCCCTTCCTCTCTCATACACAACGTTTGCCTTCTTCCCTCTTCCTCTGCATGCACATTGTGTTCCTTCTCCACTTCTGCCCCCTTCTTCCATCCAGATAGGAAGAGGGGGGCCTTCCCCAAGGCCTGACCAAACCTTGCGTGCTTCCCCTAAGTCTGGGGGAGTGAAGAGGCATCTGAGCTGTTCTCCAGGGGAGAGTTGGGGAAACACCCGGGAAAGTTCCTGACAGAGTGGGCCCTTTCCCCTAGAGCGTAAGTTGCAGGAGGGCAGGGGCCGTGTCCACGGTCTATCCCCAGGGCTCAGCGCAGTGCGCACCGCACACTCAGGAGATGTGCAGCAAATAGTTGGTGAATCAATCAATGGACTGAGCCCTTGCAGCTGGTATTCTGAGTGATTTCTCAAATGAAGGCTCACTTTATTTTCAGGCTGCTAAAGACTCTGCTTCCTTAGCTTAGCTCCAGGCCAGCTGCAAAGTTTCCCTAAGCTGGAGGTGGGAGGGGCAATCCTGTCCTCTGTAATCTTTTTAAGTGACTTCTTTGGAAAAGGCTTTGCATGCATTAAACACTGGGTTGGCAGAGTCTTAAGCATCTTTCAGAGACAGTGTCAGGCAGCTGCTGCCAATAGGGACCACAGGAGGCTGGGTGGAAGATGGATGGGGGATTAGCTCCTCTCTCTAGAGCCAAGGAGGGGCAGAGCCAAGGGCTGCTCAGAGCGCTGTCCAGAGTGATCAGGCCCCTCACGGTTTCCAGAAAGTTACGAGTGCCCCTCTTTCTTCGGTATCAGGCACAGTGTGGCCCTGCCATCGGGAACACAGTCTCGGTACGTACTTGGCCTCGGTTTACACTTCTCCCACCTCCCTGATGAGCTGTGTAACCCTGAGCAGCTTGTGTCCCCTCTCTATGCCCGGGCTCTCTTGTCTTTGTGATGAGATACTGTGCCACGGACCTACACTGTAACACAGGGGTGGATTCTACGGTCAGCTGGAAATCATGTGTAGTCCAAAATACCCTTGAAAAATGACTTAAATGGCCATAAAATTTAGTCTATGTGATTTTGTGTATCTACAATGCTGCACAGAATTTTCCAGGCCCATTAAAGGACCAATGGAAAATCTGAGTGCAAGTTTTTGGGAAGTCAGATCTTTCTGCCTTCCAGATAATTATCAAAACCCTGGCAGTGAGTGGAGGTCTGTAGGGTGGGTGGGGTGAAGATTTCTCAAGGGTTCTGGCTCGCCTGAAGCCTTTTCTCCACTCTGGTTTCTAGTAAGCTTCTACAGCCATCGTACATGTTAATTGTTTTGTTTACAATTGGAAAGATCAAAGAAATAGTGGTGTTGTGTGGGCTGGGGGTGGGTGGGAGTTAGGAAAGTTGAAAAGCCCCCAGAGAGTTGTCCCATAGATTAAATGAGGTACTGTGTAGTTACTGTGTAGGGCACTGCTTGGCACAAAGCAAGTGCTCAGTAAGGAGAAGTTTCAGCCTCACATTATTATGGTTATTATCCCCTAAGAACCTCAGTTCAGCCTGGCCTATAATTATTTAGAGAGCAGAGTGGTACTAGTCAGCGAGGTATCTGCATCCATACACCCGGATTTCTTTGCGCTTCTCCTGTACCCCAGGTCCCCTGGTCTCACTGGCCCCCAGCCTGCCCCAGAGCCCCCGTGGGACTCGCAGGCCGTCCTCAGGCTGCTGGAGCCAGCTTAGGCTGTGCCCTCAGAGAGCTGGAAGTGCCTGGGGACTTCTGCCCCACCTTGGCCCCTGGCCCTGGCAGTCCCAATAAGGACAGCTCTGAGCTGCTCCTTGAGGGATGCAGCCCCTTTGTCCCCAGCCCCAGTTCTCACCCCCCCCACTTCCTCATAAGTCACTTTCACATGAATCTTCATTTTCATGGTCTGCTTCCAGGAACCCAGTCTAAGACAGAGAGGGACGGGGATTTTCCCTGCTGTAGGGAAGGCAACCAGAGTGAAGAGTAGTGGGGCGGGGCGGGGGGCGGGGGGGAGCGGGAGAGGAAAGCCAGAAGTACCTGGAGAGAAAGGGAGTGGGGAACAGAAATGTTTGCAGTGGAGGCGACTTCAGGTACTAAGACACAATGATCTGGACTTGACAAATGGAGAAACTGAGGGCCAAGAGAGGAGGTGACATGCCTGAGGACTAACAGCATCACTAGGGCAGAACTTGGCATGGCATCTGGCCCATAAAAGTGCCTCCAAAAAGCTTGTGGAATAAAAGAGTGAGTGGGTGAATGGCCAAGACTGCACCCCAGGCCCCTAAGCCAACAGGCTCAAGTGCAGCTTCAGATAATATCCTGTCCTGAAACAGCTACCCTCCAGTGCCTCTGGGGCTCTGCTCCCCACACTCCTGGTTCTGGGAGCATGCCCCAGCCAAAGACCTGGCACGATGTCCTTGTCATCAGCCCAAACATGCAAGGAGGTCATCCCTCCTTCCTTCCTTCCTTTCTGGGCCAGAAGGGCATTTCACAGAGATCAGAGATCATCAGCCCTGAGCGCCTCAAACCCATGTGCACCTGCACCTCCTGGTTGTTCAAATGCAGATTCTGATTCAGTGGTTTTGGGTGGCCCTGAGAGTCTGCATTTCAAACAAGCTCCCAGACGGTGCTTGTCCCCAAACCCTACTTTGCAGAGCAAGGTTCTAAGAATATGGCTTTGTTTGCCCTGTCCCCTCCTCCCAAAATGACCCTTTCCCCTTACCCATCCTTTGAGGTTCAGCTCAAATGTCACTCCCAATCCCCTTGTCTTCCTTCTTCTTTCAGTGGGAAGAAATCTCTTGCCATGCCAGTTCTTCTGTGCCTCTTATAACATTAATGCCCTCTCTTTAGGGCATAGTTACTTGTGTCCTAAACCGGGAGCTCCTCAAAGAGCTCTGTGATTTTGTTCTGAAATTCCCGTAGCTCTTACTTTACTCCCTGGCACACTGCCGCAACTGCTCACTTGTTACGCCAGGCGCCAGGCTCAGTCCCTGGTGGGCAGGATCTCAGTAGTCGTCGAAGAGTCTTGGGAGGTTGGCATTAATATCCAGAGTCTCACAGAGGTTGGGTGAATTGTCTGAGGTCATAGCTAGTAAGTGACCAACCCCAGTGAAGGCATCTGTCAACTGCCAGAGCCCAAGCTTTTACGCATTTTGTATGTGTTGAATGAATAAGTAGGTGGATGGATGGATGGATGGATGGGCATTTCAGATGCAAGGACTGATTCTGGGTGAAATGTTCCTTGTAAAGTTAGGAAATTCACATGCTTTGGCTCGGGGCAGGGCTGAGTCTCCCTGATCCCTCCTTCTTTCCAATGCTGCGATTCCCAGGAAATTCTGATTCATAATGAGACCCCGCCTACGAAGAAAAGGAAACTGACATACTCAGCCCCTATTGCACTTTCCTACACCCTCAGGTTCAGTCCTCAGTATCTCATCTGTCACCAAATGGGGTCTCCCTCCTCCCAAAGGGTGCAAGAGCGCTCTGCTCCCTGCCTCCAGGGGCTGGGGCTGGTGGGGGTGGGTGCCGAAGCACAGAGCAGCCTTTGAGAAAAGCACAGCGGCTGACGTGGAAGCAGGCAGCTGTTGGCCTTTACTTCACTGGAGCAGCTTATCTCAGATCATCTCCTCAATCACAGGCCCTTCAACAGCTTCTGACAATCAATTCATATCCCCCTGCGGCAGGGAGGTGGAAAGAATTACCGTATTTACCTGTGTATAAGCTGCAGCTTTCCTGTGGCCAGTGGCTCCCTGAGGGGACCCACCTGCTGCCCCTGCAGGTTGGTAGGAAAGCCAGGTCATTCCTCTTAGTCCTCTTTGATCCTGCCAAATCCTCATGATGGGCCTGGAACAGGGTGGAGTTGAGGACCGAGTGAGATCAAGCATGGAAGGGGTCAGTGCTTCCCAAGCTGGCAGCTGGAAGGTGCTCAGCAAACGAGAGGGAGGTGTGCTTGAGACTGATTTCCGGGGAATCACAGTGCATCGGGCAGCTTCCTTGAGTTCATTCCTGTGCTTCCTACTCATCCTTCAGGAATCTTCCTCCAGGGAGCTCCTCAAGTGGGGTCAAGCAGCTCCCATGGCTAAGTTTCTCTGTCTGCATTTCAGAGCATCTGTCTCTCCTGCTTCTCTCTGCTTCCTGCTACTGTCGTCTCCTTCTCCAGGTCCATGTGGGACATGTTGTGGGATCGCTGTAAATACTTGTGTAAAGTATATCAGATGCCCTCCAGTGAGGGCAGAGGGGCATGGGGAAGCACGCACAGAGGGAAAGCACTTTGGGTGGGGGTTGGGGCGGAGGAGGAGGCTGGAAAAGGTCTTTGCGACCAGATCCCAAGGGACAGGCTGACACCTGTATGGAGTTAGGACTTGATGCCTGGGAGAATGAAATGAGGCCAGTGAGAAGCTCAGCGCAGGGTGTAGGAAGCTCTTTGGCATCTGTGTGAAGGATGCACTATGGGATGTGAGGGACAGAGTGGAAAGAGGGAGAACAGATAGGAAACTGTTGCTAGAATCAGGATGAAATATTTAACTATTGGTCCCAGAGCAATGGGACAGCTGGTAGGTTATGAGATCAGCCAATCAGAAGGGGCTGGAGCAAGGTGTTGGTGCCCCTGCTGTGTTCAGCATTAACTCTTGATTGGCTAGACAACGGCAGTCTGGGGATTCCAGGAGAGGGGCCTGGGTGGCCTGGGTTGGGAGGACTCAGGTCAGTGGATACTTACCAAGAGATACAGCAATAGCGCAATATTTTAACAATGGCCATGTCAGTGCATATGTGGTGGTGGTCAGCGCTGGCTGGTGCCCGGGGCTTGGAGAGGCAGAGACAGATTTCAGAGAGATTGCTCAGATAAAATTGACTGGAAGGTTCAGTGACTGCTTTGGTTCCCACGTCATCATAAGGCAACTGCCTTGTTCAGAGTTTTCAGGAGTAGGCAGAAGGCATGGCATCACCCCCATGGCCATGTTGGTTTTTAACCTGTGCCTGTTCATATCCACACTTCCTTCTTCTGATACCAGCCCCTCATTTACCTTTGGGGAAACATCCTTCTCCCACTCTTAATCCATTTGGTCCCAGAGTTCACATGTTACTAGGTCTGGCCCACCATCCGCTGGACCGAGTGACTGGTTTAGCGATGAGTTTGTGATCCTGGCCGGCTCCATAAGAGTCAATCCTAGGAATTTGATTGGAACTTCTTGCAGAAAGAAGTCCTCTTTCTACTGCGACTGCCAAACTGGAGGATCTAAACTTAAAGGGAGCTTGCCTGAGAATGAAACCCACACAAAGCAAAATAGGGCTAAAAGTCAAGAGTTCCCAATGAAAGAGCTTGAGCCCTTGGATCCTACTATGCCTGAAGACTACACCTACCTGTAAGTTACTTGAGCCAAGAAATTTCGTTTTGTCCTAAAGCCAGTTTGAGTTGGGTCTTCCATTATTTACCAATCAGATTACTCTCTCTTGAGAATTAGGAATTGAGACAAAGACCGAAGGCCATTTATATTGGCTTAAACTAAAGCCAATGATGCCAGGTCAGAGTCGCCAGGTGCTCACCTAAGCAGAAATCCCAGAGAGAGAGGAGAAAGGAATAAGAGCAAGAGTGAGATGGAACAGATGGACAGAGGGAGGTTAAGATGAGAGCCCATGGGGCTTCACAGAGAAAAATGAGAAAAGCCTTCTCTCTCCTCTTGGGGGGTGGTGGTGGTGGGGTGTCGGTCTTCATGGTCCCTGCTTCGAACCGGCAGGGATCCTTACTGCATTTCCTACCCTTGGTTCCTTCCCCAGCCCTCGTTCCTTCCAATAAGTTGGCCTCCTGGACTTGAGTTAGAGTGGATTTCTTCTCCTTGCCCTGAATGAATTCATAAAAAAACAGAGCAGCTGATGTGATGGGGCTTGAGAAATTGGACAGGGAAGAGAAATGGACCAAGGATGATATCAGGGATGATATCATGGGGAGAGGAGAGAAGAGGCATGAGGTTGGGGCTGGGGGAATGACCCGGAATTAAAGCTGGTTCAGAATAGCCCATTAAGCTTCTTCGTGAGCCTGCCACAAATAATGCAAAGTCCTCCCCGCTGGAAACCCAAGGGTCCAAGAAGCTCTAACAACCAGAATTCCGTGATCCTGCCCTGCATGGACACTCTAAGGGATGTTGGTGGGCCCCTGCCCACAGCTGTGCTGCTCTTACCCTGGGTTTTAACCTTCCCTTCTAATGGCTCCTGCCCTCCACCAGCAGCTGTGAGGTTGCCCTCCTCCCTTTGCTCCCTTTGCCTCCTCATCACCATCCCCACCCATCATCCCACACTCACCAGCCTCCCCGGGAGTAATTGGCCTCAATCTTTCATTCCCCAAGTCCTTGGGTAAAGACATCCTCACAGCTCTGTGGCAGCTCTGCACGGATCCCCTTGGCATTCACTGTTCTCACATACATGGAGGGCTTCCTGTAGCTCGTGCCTGGCACTCTCTGCCAGGGAGCCTTCTTTGGCCAGAGCATTCTTGAGAGCAGGGGCGGGGCAAGCCAGAATGCTGGGGAGTTAACCCCCAGAGGAGCAGCCTCGGGCCAATGCTAGGCAGGAGTTGGTGGGCAAACACCCCAGCTTCTTTGGTCCTTAGGTGGGACAACTCTAACACCTTCCCACGCCGTCTCTCATGGTCTGCTCCTGGGAGAGCCCTACTTAAGTCAGACCAGTACATCCCTAGTTCCAGCCACGGTCATTTCTCACCTGGATTCCAGTCTGGCTGCCCTCCAACCCATCCTGTAGCCACGGAGCTTTCCAAAATGCCAAGCTAAGAATTTCCCTTCTGTACTCCCCATTGACCTTGGGCAAGTTCAAACCCCTTAGGTGGATGACGGACCCTGCCAGTCCCTGGGCACTGACCCTTCCAGCTTAGTCTCCCCCATCCCCTGTGGCTTCTCTCCCCCTAAACTCCAGCCACATGCAATTCCTGGAAAGTCTACTGGCGATGCTCATCGTCAGTCTGGGCCTTTACCTGAGCTGTTCCCGTCTCCTAGAATCTCCTTCCCCTTTCTCTTTTCCTAACGCCTTGCCCCGGCCCATACTAACTGGTATTTGTAGGTCTCAGTTCCTCCCGAGAGCTTTCCCCACTCCAGTAGTTAGACCCTTGTATGCACAACCCCCTGCTCCTGCTCTCTTCATCCTGGGGCATTGCTGTTTGCTGTCTGCCCTTCTCTGGGGAGCCATGGTGCTCAGCCCTGATCAAGCATCGGAAAGAATGCAGACCAATTAAATTGGAATCACTGGGGGTGGGGCCCAGCATCAGCGTTTCTTAAAAGCTCTCTTGGTGATTCCAATGTGTTGGCTGCAAGGAAAACCACATTCTGAGAGCAGGATCTCTGTGAAGGTAGGGGCTAGGTCTCATTTATTCATCTCCAGTTCCTGGCACACAGTAGGAGGCCGCTGGTAAACGTTGGCTGTGAATACGAATGACGCCTACGGACACACTGTCCTTGTGTGCCAGGCACTATTCTAGGAAGCTGGGAGAAGGCATATAAGGCCTACCACACGCATATGAGAACTGGGGGCTCCAAAGAACTGTCTGTCACTAAGACGTCTCATTGTCTAGCAGGCAGAAGCCAGCCTCTTGCCAAAGCAGAGATGAAGTCGTCATCTAGTTCTGGGGCATGCCCGCGGGGGTCCCTGCTGAGCTGCCAAGGCACCCGCAGGTCCCCTCTGGTAGCAGCCATAGAGCCGGAAACTGGAGGCTGGGGAGTGGGCCCCTGATTTAGAAGTGAGTTTGTGGGAGAGGGGTCTTTCCAATGCATCGTTTCTGGGGTTGCTACAGAGTTGGGTCCAGCATTGGACCCATGTATAAAATATGCCCCCACCTGTACTGGAGGGCACGGCATTGGAGTGGGATCATTGGGGGGGGGGCGCACTCCTGCCAGGGAAAATGTGCCGGAGAGAGTACACCAGAGAGCCTCGAAAGTCCTCTCCCAGCTTCGCTGGCAAGAATGAAAATATATGGTTTAATAAAAACGGCTGATTCAATTTCAAACAAGTGGCTCCTACCCACCTCTAAGTAGCTGCTGGTAAAAATCCAGGCTCTGGCCTTGTTTTAAATGAAGCCTGAGAAAGGGGAAAAAAAAAAAAAAAGGCCGATGCGGTGGGGGGAGGTCATGGATCTTTGGGTGAAGCTTGTTTTAGCTTGAGTTTTTTGAAATGGAGTCAAAGCCAGGGGTTCTTGTTGTTTATTATTTTTCCTCCCGCACAAAGCAGGCTCTAAATGGCATTAGCTGTAATGAGGCTGCCCCCTGTGCTGCCAGATGGGGGGCCTGGGGTGGGGGGAGTGGTTACAGGCGGGGGTCCCTGCAGGGCTGGTTGCTGTCCTGGGAAGGGGGGGCTCTCTGAAGTGCTGGGGGGCTGCCTCCCTTTGTTCCAGCTTTCAGGCCAGACGGAGCCTGGGCGGAGCAGGGTGGCATTCCTCACGCCTAGCCCCAGCTGCCAGTTCCCTGGTTATCTGAATTGAAGAGGTCAGAGGTTAAGTGAGAGATCAGAGTCCTTGGGTCAGGGAAAGAAAAACAAATCCCCAGAGCCTTTGGCTGTGCTCTTGAAGCGTGTAAGCCGTGCCCTCCAGTACAGATGGGGCATATTTTATACATGACCCTGTCCTTTTCTGTTACCATGTAAATTGATTGATTTTTTTTTTTTCTTTAATCGAGTTAGGGGAATTTCATGGAGGAAAAACAAGGGCTGGTGGAGCATTTAGATTTTGTTGGAGGCCAGGAGGGGCAATTCCAGTCTGGCTCCCGCTTCTTGAGAGGAAGCCATCCACAGTTGCGTCCCTCAGTTTCCCTGTTTGCAGATGACAAAGCCGAAGAGGTGATAGGACAGAAAAAGGATCTGAGAAGCCCAGGAGCTGATTCAGAAACCGGGAGGTAAAACTGGCCATTATGAAGGAAAGAGGCACATTTAAGAGCTTGTTATTCTGTGGTTCTAATAAGCTCCTCGTCGCTAAGGCTCATCAGTCAGGAAGCAGTTGGGGAATCTCCACTGGGTTCTTAGCCTTGTGCAAAGGGCTGGAAGGGGTACTGAAGGGTAAGACAAGATAATGCCTCGCAAGGGGCATGGTACGTTCCTTTAGAGCCAGAAAGACTCCAGCAAGTCGTGGCGCTGCCGGTTCCTAGCCGTGCGTCCTTGGGCCAGCTTCTCCAAGCCTCACTTTCCTTATCTGTAATATGGGAGCAATAAGCCCACATCAGTGCACCCCAGTGCTTGTGTTTCTTCATCTGAGGGCTTTCTCTGGCTGCTTGCTCCCACGTCATCTGCCCCGCAGGGGCCAGAAGTGCCCAGGAATGAATGCCTCAACCAACCCAGGCTCTCAACCAACCCATGTCTGATGGGAGCTGGTGAGTAAGTCCCCTGACTCCTTGCCCCGTGGGTATCATGACTCCGAGGTGTGTGCATTCCACACCATTGCCCAGGATTTCCCCAGCGGGATTAAGCTCCAGCTTCCCAGGAGGTTAACTTGCTTGATACCACGCCTTTTACTGACTGCCTTCCCCACCACCCCGCCCTGATTTCTTTCAGTTCCTGAATGAACTGCTTGTACCAGAGCCCCTGCTCAAGATGGGCTGCGACAGTGGGGGCAATGATGAGAAGAAGCAGGGTTATCGTGGGGGTTGTTGTAATTAGTAAGCAGCGCCGGTGTGTATGGAGAACCTGACACAGACTGAGCCCTCAGATAAATTACTATTATTGACAAACCTCTTAACAACTGATCTGCAAGAGACGGTGCTTTACAGTGAGCACGCTTATTGGAGGAGGACGCAGAGGACTCAAAAGACAGGAATGCTTAAGGAGAGCCCCCCAAAGAAAGTGGGGTCTGAAGACAGAGGGCAGTCATTATAAGCAGTCACATCCAATGGCCTTGAGAGAGTGGCCAGCTCCTGGAAGGTGCTTAGTACTGCTCTATATTTTGGATGTTTTTTAAGCTCTCAACACATCTTGAGGCTCCCTCTTAGCCCTGGGGAAGTTTTGGCAAATATTTGAATAATGTCCGTGTTTCTTGTTAGAGTCTAAGGCTCCAAAGGGGGCAGACAGGCCAGGTCTGGTCGGCACTGTGTCCCCTGCACCTAACACACAGCCTCACATATATATATCTTAGGTCTGTAGTAAATGAGCAGATGAGTAAGTTAAGAAATGAAGAAGGAATGGACAGGCACAGTCAGGCTGCTAAACCGAGCGAGTCTAGAAGCGGGCTGGGGCAGGCCGGGTTAGGGTACTAGCAAAGGGACCTGTCTGGCAGGAGTGAAGAAGGAAGCATTGTGAAAAAGGAGACTCAGGGCAAATAGTACAGGGCTGGATGCTGACTTAGGACACTGGGCTTTTATTCTGACGGTAAGTGGGAGTCATGAGAGGTATTTGAGCTAGGAGGTGACATGGCAGGAACAAATCTTGTAGGAAGACTTCTGGCATTTTCCTCAGCGATTAAATGAAGTTTAAATACCACTGAACCATTGAGTTTCTGAGAACTTAAATGAGATCATATATGGGCAGTGGTGAGCACAGTGCCTACTATCTATGATAGCAAGCACCCAGTAAATGTTAGCTAGGTTCTTGGTTGGTTCTCCTTGGTAGTGATTTATAAAAAGGAGATTGGCAGAGCACCTGGGTGGCTCAGCCGGTTAGTGTCTGCCTTTGGCTCAGGTCATGATCCCAGGGTCCTGGGATTGAGTCCCTCGTAGAGCTCCCTGCTCGGTGGGGAGTCTGCTTCTCCCTCTCCCTCTGCCACTCCCCCTATTCCTCACGCTTGCTTGCTCTCTCTCTCTCTCTCAAGTGAATAAATAAAATCTTAAAAAACAACAACAACAAAAAGAAGCTTGGCAACAGAGAAGAGCAGGAGGCCATAGGTGGAGGCCAGGGGTAAGTGGGAGAGAAGGTAGGTACAGTGAAAGCTGTCCTGGGCCACCCACATCCCCCCCCCCCACCCCACAACCCCGTTAGGGAAGGCTTGGTTCTCCCCGCCACTGGGATTGCTGTCAGAATGCCCTCTGTTCACCCAAGCCCTCACCCGCTGCCAGGGGCCGCTCCTATCCAGGGGTTGATCTACAGAGACTGTAAGAATCTGGCTCTTCTGCTCCAATCTGAGGCTCTGAAAGTCTGTACCAGCAGCTCCCCGCCTCTGTGTGGGGCTGGCTGAGGCCTTTGTGGAGACTGAATCACAGCTTCCCAGGGCCAGGGGCTTGTGGGCCTCGAGCTTGGTAGGAGGACAGGGGCCTGCAGGCCTTGGAAAGAGAGAAAGCCAGGAGGGGCTGGGGGGCAGGACCCAATGTGGCCCCAAGACCAGGAGAAGCAGACCTGAGAAAGGTTATGGGACTGAGCCACTAGCAAGCCAGCAAGGACCCCAGAGCCAGTGATTCCAACTAACGGGAGAGGCAGAGAAGAATGACTGCAGGGTGCAGAGGGTCTGCAAGGTGGGCCAGGAAGCGGGGGGGGGGGGGGGGGGGGAGGGCTGTGAGAAGGGAGCCTGTCAAGTCGCCTCTTTACTTGGCTTGTATTACATCCCATCATGGATTCCCATCAGAAAACCCACTGGCCAACGCTCAAGAGACATCAAATACCTCTTTAACCGTGAGATTTAAAAACAGCAATTTGTTTGGCAGGATTGCGAATGCAAGCCTTAGAGCTGTCATTGTCCCAGCATTGAAGAGACACTGCCATCCCAATTCGGGGCACTCTGTAAAATGACAGTGGGTGGCAGCCCTGCCAACACGTTTCCAGTCCTCTCTCTCACAGGCTCTTTGCTTTCTGTCCTCAGAACCCGAGCCCCATGCCTCTTCCCGTTCAGCCTCCCCTGACCCTCACTTATTCATTCCACAAATATCTATTGACATCCGCAAAATTACATCACCAGAGCCGCTCCTTAGAATTCTCGTGCCCCTCTGCTTCTACAGCCTCTCACAGGCTGGGCTCATGGGAGCATGGCCCGCAGGGCCCACCAGCTCTCGGATCAGACGGGCCCTCCCCACTTCCCCGTGAACCCCTGCTGGTTCGCCCCTGTTTCTAACCAGCTCTGCTCTGCAAGATGCTTGCCTCCAGGGCAACCCTCCTAGGGACTTCTCCCCGGGTTTTAAACGAAGTTGAGACCCTCACACCCTGCAGTTTCGCAATTTTTTTCTTTCTTTCTTTTTCTTTCTTCCTTTCTTTCTTTCCTTCTTTCTTTCTTTCGTCTTTCAAAGATTTTATTTATTTATTTGTCAGAGAGAGAGAGAGAGAGAGTGCACACAAGCAGGGGGAGTGGCAGGCGGAAGGAGAAGCAGGCTCCCCACTGAGCAAGGAGCCCGAAGTGGGACTTGGTCCCAGGACCCTGGGATCATGACCTGAGCCAAAGGCAGATGCTTAACTGACTGAGCCACCCAGGCGCCCCTTGACAGTTTCTTAGAGGTTAAACACACTTACCACATGATCAGGCCATTCCACTTCTAGATGTTCACCCATGAGAAAGGGTAGCGTATGTCCGTACAGAGACCTGAACGTGAATGTTCATAGCAGCTTTGCTGCTTTTTATTGTTATTATTTATTTGAGAGAGAGAGTAGGGACAGAGGGAGAGGGAGAGAGAATCTCAAGCAGACATCCAGCTAAGCGCAGAGCCCGATGCAGGGCTCGATCTCATGACCGTGAGATCATGACCTGAGCCAAAACCAAGAGTCAGATGCTCAACTGACTGAGCCACCCAGGTGCCCCTAGCAGCTTTGCTTCTAATAGGCCCAAACTGGAAATAATTCAAGTGTCCATCAACCAGTACATACATGAATAAAATATGATTCATCCTTGCAATGGCATACGACTCGGCAATCAAAAGGAATGAATTGCTGACACTGACAACAATGTAAGATTCTAGAGAAAGCAAACTAAGCTATAGTGACAGAAAGCAGAGGTGGTTGCCTGAAGGGATGGGAAGGAGAGAATTAGAGGGCATGAGGAAACTTCTGGAGGGAATGGATATGTTCCTTATCTTGGCAGTAGTTATAGTTACACAGGTATATCAAGGTATCAAAACTCACCAGACGTGCGGTTTATTGTATGTCAGTTATACCTCAATAAAGCTGTTCAAAACAATTTTTTTTTTTTTAAACCAAAGTCCAGGAGGAGGAGGTCCACATGGTTTACTTAAAAAGTAAAATCTCTCTCAGGGAGAAAGCGCTTTGTTCGCGGGTTGACATGAGTTGATGCTTCAGCCTCTTCTTCCTGGAGACTTGACTGGGTGGTATATCCTTGGAATCACCCTTACCCTTTTGGCTTTAAGTGGATTTGCCTCCCACTTGATACTTATGTTCTGAAATAGCCAGCCTAATAGGAAATATTAGGTTTGATGAACTGAATAAACAGTAGTAACATGAGTGATTTTTAAGAGAAGAGAGTATCTGTTGGTCAAAGTCCTAGAGTTGGCTGCATGGCCAACTAAATTGGGCTTACTTACACCTGTAACTCTTTCCTTAATGTTTACCAGGATTCATTTCCTCCTTTCAAGATCAATGTGCATTGACG
This sequence comes from Eumetopias jubatus, assembly GCF_037043125.1. Lineage (NCBI taxonomy): Eukaryota > Metazoa > Chordata > Mammalia > Carnivora > Otariidae > Eumetopias > Eumetopias jubatus. The sequence continues at coordinate 178,820,009 of NW_028274807.1, forward strand.
CTGCTTTAAATGCACACGTCGCACTCATTTGGACGAGCCATGATTTCTGTAGCTTTTCTCGACTAACCTTCTTGTCGGATGTTTCAGGTCATCTTGGATATTTTCTCATTACACATCAGAGTAGACAATTTGGTCAGAAGCAATTTGGCCAAAAGTAAATTCTTTAAGCTGCCAGTGTGGTTGGAATGTTCAATTCATTGATAATGAAAAGTTTTAGTCATTCTGTTTATGCAAAGAACAGATTTTTGTGTGCCAAGGGGAAATTTTGCCTGGAATGATTTTGCAGCTTTTTATGCATCTCTCAGCAATTCCTCTCTGTACTTTCTTTTTTTAATGTGAAGTTTTTGTTTGTTTCATACTTTTCTACTTTTAAATGTCTCCACATTTCCAATCAGGGATGCTCTGTTTGGGATCGGATTAAGAAGGAAACAACATAAGCTACCGTCACCTGCAGGCTGGAAACAATGTAAGTGTTCGTCATTGCATGCCTTGTATAGAGCCCTCAAGGTTTATGACTGTGCACCAGTGATCGAAAAATCAGCCTTGGTTCACTTTGCTAAATAAAAACTTTCGGGAAAATATGGTTAAACAAACAGAAAGAATCAGTTGCTAAAAATAAAGCTGGTCTTTTTTTTTTTTTTTTTAAGTGCAAATAAAGCTCCTACTCTCTTCCCTATCTGGGTTGAGAAAAGAAAAAAGCAACTTCTGACATCCGGGAACATTCACAGCGAGGCTATATTGTTCTCCTTTTGGACAGACCCAATCTCACAGAACACCAACAGCAGATAAGGTCACTCTGTGGCCGTAATAAAGTCAGCCAGAAAACATGGTCACTGTGCAACTCACAAAATGCCGAACAGCCCCCTCTCTCAGCTGACAGGAGTGACTGCTGATGCTTTATCCGTTATAGCTTTAGTCCGCCTTCCATATAGATAGGATTTATGGTTATGCCCAATCATAGAATTGCCCCTGCTCTCTGAGTGAGCTTGCTTCCTTCACCTTCCCCCAAATTACCCATCTGAAGCCCAGATCCTACACTAGGTTCTTTCTAACATGCATGGTGTGTGTTTTTCCTCACCGCAACGGTAAATCCAGCTTCTTCAATGACAGGTGTATTCCTGGTGGGCTGGGGCTAAAAGGCATTGGCAAGATTCTTTAATTCAATGTTTCTTTTATGTATTTGTTGTCCTTCAATAGCAGAACCTTCTCTTTACAGGCAAAACAAAAAAAACAGACAAGGAAAAAAGAGAGAGACCAACAATTATCCAACCCTCCCCAAGACAACTATTGTTAACATATTTGTGTGTATCTTTCCTGATTTCCTTTCTGTACATATACGTAGTTATTTTTATTTTTAAAAATAGGCCTAAATTATTCTATTTTGTGACTTGATTTTTTTTTCAACTTACACCATGACAGTGATGATTACATTTGGTATCTTAACTTGGTTAGGCTATGAAACCCCGGTGTTTGGTCAAACACTAGTCTACTGTGTTTCTGTGAAGGTATTTTGTAGCTGTGATTCATATCTACAAGGAGTTGACTTTAAGGAGATTATCCTTGATAATTTGGGTGGGCCTTACCCAATCAGTTGAAAGGCTTAAGAGCAAAAACTGGGATTTCCTGGAGAAGAAGGAATTCTGCCTTGAGCCTGTAATATAGAAGTCTTGCCTCAGTTCTCAGCCTGCCCTACAAATTTCAGACTTGGCAGCCCCCACAATTCACGTGATCCAATTCCTTAAAACCCTCTTTGTTTCTCTGGAGAACCCTGACCATCTTTTGATGTAAACAGAGATATCTACCATATCTCTACCATATTACATATAATAATAAACATTCACTTCATGCTTGTGTAGTCATTTAACTAACTTGTTTTCTGCTTCATCTTATTAGCAGCCCAGAAGCATGTTGGCTAAAAGGGAATTCGAAATTTTAAAAGTAGAAAAAAAATAAAACCCTAATATTTCTGAAAAATATATAAATATTTTGTGTCTAAAGATACGAAAAGGTCATAAAGACACCTTACTGTGAATCAAAATTATTCATACCCATGGTTGTTGATATTCTTTCCAATCAAATTGTCAGAGATGAAACCACAATTGCAACCAATGTGTTTTCAACCAAATCAAATGAAGCTACTGTAAACAAGGCTATGATAGAATGTTTTTGTAATTAAATTTTTGCATATGTCAGAAAATATTTCCTTAAATTCTCAGAAGTGGAACTGCTGAGTCAAGCAATATGTGCTTTTAAAGTTTGAGGTCTGTAATTCTCCCCCTGGGATTTATTCCAAATCATGTATTTATAAGACAAAATTTTTGAGTACATCCTATAAGCCAGACTACATTAGGCCCAAGATACAGAGACAAATGAGCTACATCCTTGGTTTCAAAAGGCTCGTGGCCGAAGCTCATTTACCTTTGTGCCTAGCACAATGACCCAAAGGAGACACTCAACAAGTATTTGTTAACTGAACAAATGGACAAATGAATGAATGAATGAATGAGTGTGTATCAGTTAGCTGTTTCTACATAACAAAGTACCTTACTGGCTTAAAACAACAAACAGTTGTTATTTTGTATGATTCCGTGAGTCAGTTGGGTGGTTCGTCTTGTTATTTTGTATGATTCCGTGAGTCAGTTGGGTGGTTTGTCTTGTCTGGGCTCCCTGACTACTCTCTGCTGGGGCTAGCATGGCCTCACTCTCATATCTGACAGTGCTCAGGCTAGTTGGTCTTGAAGGGCTTTGGGCTGGGATGGTTTGTCTCTGCTCCCCAACGCCTCATATCCTCCCGTGGGCTAGCCTGGGCTTCTTCACATGGGGCTAGCCTCGGGGTTCCAAAAAGCAGAAGAGAGCAAGTGCTAAGTCACAGGCACTTTTCAGGTCTTTAGTTGGGTCACACTTGCTCCTGTCCCATTGGTCAAATCGAGTCTCATGGCCACACCCAGATTAGCATGGACAGGTATGGATCCAGGACTGGGAACACCAGCCGGTCGGAATAGAATTGCTTCTGAGTCTAAGCCCGTGGTCTGTATCCATTTACCTAAATGCCTGCGTTGGAAACTCAGTTCGGAGTTTCTGAAATTACACCTTGGGCCCTGAACTTTTCTACTAATGTGTGTTTAACCCAGTGTGTCCTATTCTGGAGACCACGGCCAAGAAAGGCGTTTCTGGGGAGACTGAATGTGAGCCTCGAATGCATGATCACAACCCTGCGTTCTGACCTTTTTCTTCGCAAGTGTGAAGAATGATAACTCAGTGGTGCTGGGGCCACCAGTGACTCATTCCATCTCTCCTCACGAACACAGATAAAGTTCATCTGTTACCTGGGTCCCCAACCACATAGCCTCTTGGCTCCACGGACCTCATTTTTCTACTTGCTCAGCACTTGGAGGGTGATTTAATGTGAAATTCCTTAGCATCAATTAAATGCTGGCCTCCGGATGGCACCGTGAGGGACTGCTTGGGGAGCAAAGCGGTACCTCTCATTACAACAACTTTGTGCGGATTTTCAAAGAACAGTTACTGAAACGATGCCTTCGCTACCACTTCTGTCCTGGAAATCTCTGCCGCCTTTTAAATGCACATGGCATGTTCAAACCAGGAGAAAATAGTTGATGGCAATCTCCTGCATTCTTTACTTGCGAGGGCACAGAGGTTAATTCGCAAAATAGTTCTCTAATGGAATCCAGATTTGGGGAAAGTGAGGAAACAAATTTAAAAATCATGTCTCCTGGGTGGGGGAGAGGGACACATTTGGAGGGTGTGGGTCCCCTGACATGGGTCTGTCTGGGTCAGTTAGGCAAATAGGATGATCTTAATAGCTACAATTTATTCTTCCTTTGGGGGCTCAGGGTTTCGCCGACTGTTCTATGAGCTGTTAATTGTCTGAGCTGTTGGATTCTGAGAAAGTTTCTTTGAGGGCATCATATGGGAAAGAATTCCCTGCAAACTCATATTCAGGCAGGTTTTGCTTCTAATCCTTCTCTTTCCTGTTTTTCCCCCACCCCACAAGCAATACACACACACACACACACACACACACACACACACACACACACTCCACATTATCTGTCCCCTTCTCCGCTTCCATGTTGTCATCCTAGGAAAGGTGTAGAACAGCGCCTCTCAAAATATCTGGATAAAGGACCATTTTTTAAGATTTTTAATCCACTGCAGACCAATACTTTCATAAAAGAGAAAAAAAGGTATATATGAATATACATAACAAAGGCATACAAAATACAAGCCCAGCATTTCTGCCATTCGATTGGGCAGGCATGAAAGTGCTCCGTTAAAGTGTTGTAAAGGTTTCTGGAACACTTACTCTCCATGTCTACACTGACTTTGTTGCAAACTGGTAACCGGTGGGCCGAGCACACTCCTCACAGCTCGGGCGTAGAACCCCGTTTCAGCGGCGGACTGAATGCCTAGCGTTCGTTTGTTTACTCATCCTGCACACACTTACAGAGCCTGTGCCCCACACCAGGAGCTCTGCGAAACAGTGCCCGTTAAAAATAAGACAGAGAGCCTGTCAAGGAGAGGGTGGCCCCAGGAACAGGCAGTGATCAGGTAGTGGTGGTGGTGGGAGGAGCATCTTACCCAAGTGTAAGGGCTCAGGGAAGGCTAGCTGGAGAAAGTGGCGTCTAAGCCAAGTCTTTTTTTTTTTAAGATTTTATTTATTTATTTAACAGAGAGAGAGACAGCGAGAGAGGGAACACAAGCAGAGGGGGTGGGAGAGGGAGAAGCAGTCTTCCCACGGAGCAGGGAGCCCGATGCGGGGCTCGATCCCAGGACCCCGGGATCAGGACCTGAGCCAAAGGCAGACGCTTAGTGACTGAGCCACCCAGGTGTCCCTAAGCCAAGTCTTGAAAGAAGAGGAAAAATGGGTTCAATGGAAAGAGGGGTCTAGGGTGGTAAGAGGGACTGGAAGGGAGAAGTCCCTTCCCCGGGAGAGGGAAGGACATTTGCTGGTGTCTCGGTGTGTTCAGGGCAGAGCAGGGAATTGGGTTTGCCTGAGTGTGGAGGTGGAGGAAGAGAGAGAGATGAGACTGGGAGCTAGAGCACAGGGGTTGAAAGGGGAGCTTTGAGGCTGTGCCAAGGAGTGAGGGCTTCATCCCAAGGAGCACAGGGAGTGCTGCAGGCATTGGGCAGGGAAGCCCCCAGGAGCAGTTACGCATTTCAGGAGGCTCCCAAGACTGTTGTACGCAGAGGTTACGGGGAGGTGAGGGCCAGCCGGGGGCTGCTGCTGACACCCAGCTCCCTGTGACTGGTCCTGGCCCAGTTTTGTCCTGGTGACCCTGAGAGGAGGTGCCCAGCCTGCACGGATAGATGCAGGGCCCGCAGGACTCAAGGCAAATTGTTTGTAAAAGGGAGGGAAAAGAACCTTTGAGGAGATCATTGAGCCCAAAACAATGTTGGGTGTGCGCTGCATAGAGCTGGCCCAGTGAAGGGTAGGGCTGAGCTGACCTCCCACCCCCAGCCCGGCACTGGTGGACCCCATCGCCTGACCCAGACGGGATGGCTTTTCCCGAGATTCTTTTTAAAACCTGCTAGACCACCCCCCCACCCAGCCCCCAATCCAAATTATAGGAACGCAGTGAAGGCATGACCAAAAGAAAGGGATTCACTCCACATCACGTTGGGAAAAAAAACAACAACCCAGAATAAGTAGGTTTGCAATCCTCAAAGTTGTACCTTCTGCCTCTCTCTTTGTTGTTGTTGTTGTTGTTTAGTAACAGCCCAAAGCCCAGGGTTTGATGTCTGTAATGTGTGCCACAAGGGTATCTGTCTTTGTTTCCTGATGGACAGATACTATGACCAAAGACCAGCGTTTGATGCTGAGATCACACGACATTCTGCCAAAATCAGTTAAATGAGGAATCTCATACAAATAATTCATTTGGTGTTTAGGAGGGCATTGAGCCAGATTGTGGTGATGTCTCCCTTTTTTTTACATGCTAAGGGGGCAACGTTTCAGAGTGCCAGAGGTAGCTGGGCAGAATTGGGGGGGGCACCTGGGTGGCTCAGTCGTTAAGCGTCTGCCTTGGGCTCAGGTCATGATCCCAGGGTCCTGGGATCGAGCCCCGCATCGGGCTCCCTGTTCCGTGGGAAGCCTGCTTCTCCCTCTCTCACTCCCCCTGCTTGTGTTCCCTCTCTCACTGCGTCTCTCTCTGTCAAATAAATAAATAAAATCTTAAAAAAAAAATGGAGGGGGATGTGATTTCTGCAGGTGGACCTGGGGAACCCTCCTTCCTCTGGGGCCATCAGGGCTCTCTGCAGGTGCCACCCCCAGAGAAGTCAGGGTCTCAGGAATGGAGCCAGGGTACCTCCTTCTGCTGCATTTTCTTCTGGGAGTCTGCCATTCACTGAAGGACATTCTCAGGGTCAGGCTCACAGGCTGAGGTAGTACCCTGGGTGCAGGGAGGGTAAGGGGACGGAGGAGAGGGGCTTCTCTGACCAAATGTAAATGATGGGCCCACTCATTATGTGTCCCTGCAGCTGGATTTCAATGCCTCATGACCCATCTGGAGCAGTGAGGACGTTTTTTCCTTAATAATAATAAAAAAAATCCTAACAACAATAACAACAACAACAACAAAAAAGATAAGAGTTGCTTGAGGGCTCATAATTTTTGCCTCAGCCCCATGTTAAGAATTAGGACCACCACATGGTAGGTGCTTAGTAAAAGTTCGAGGACTGGATGAATGGCTGAATTGTCATTTCCCCACTGTTGTCAATTTCTGTAGACTCAGTTTTTATTTGTCTCCCCACTTTTTATTCCCCCTGTGGGCGAGGGGATTATATCTGTCTTAATGAAGATTCTTTCCCCAGCACCTAGCCCCGGGCCTGGCCCCGAGGTTGAATGACTGGGCAGATGGATGGATGGTGGTGGAGAAGGCAGGCCCTCCCGTGCGTGGCCATGCCCAACCCAAATGCCAACTCCTGGGGAGCCTTTCTTGGGTGCTGCAGCCTTCCCTGCCCACACCCATAGGGCAGCCCACAATCTGGGACTGCTCTAGTGTAGATAGACCCTGGCTCTCTTCTGGGAGGTTCTGCACAGCTCCAGTGTTCCCCAGTAATGTTTGGCTTGGTAACGTTCTTTTTATTGGCTTCCTCCTCTCATCTTGCTTCCCCCATGATCACCCCCAAATGAACGACTTGCACTTGAAGCTTTATCTCAGGATCTACTTCTGGGGAAAACCAAAGTAAGACAGATGGACCATGTCCTGCCTCCCCGTGACGTTAACCTCACTAGGAGAGAGAGCGCACGTCTCCTCCCAACGTTTCATTTAGAAAAAAAGCAAACCAAAGGAAAATTGAGCATTTTCAACCAGCTTCACCAGTCAATAACATTTTCCCACAATTGCTTTATCTCTTCTTTGCCCTCTTCCTCTCTCTCAATCTTTCTCAATATATATGTTTGTATTTTTATAAATACTATGATTATATAATGTATAATTATATTATACTTTTATTTTGTTTATTATAATTATATTATACTTGTGTTATATTTTATAATATATTCAGGAGAAACGTGTTTAGACTCCTATTGGGAAACGTTTGTTAGATAAACATGCCTTTTTCTTACAAATCTGATATATTTTATGTCTCCATATATGTACATATATATATTTTTTTGTAACATCTGCAAATAAGTTTCAGACTTCATGAAATTTCACCTGCAACTCCTTTAGCATGTGTCTACCAGAAAAAAAGGGCACTCTCCTTTGTAACCAGAAATTCCATGATCACACCCAAGAAACTTAACGTAGGTATAATAATACTATCTCATATATAGTTCCTACTCAGATTCTGCCACTTGTTCCAATACTGTCCTTTATAGGTGTGTACACAGTGTACACACACAGTATACACAGTGTATACACCATCCCACTGGCCCTGACTCAGTGCCCTGTGGACACGGTGAATAGCCATTACGTTGAGGCCAAATGAACAGAATGGAATGGATTCCCTAACAGTAAGAGGTGGAGAAGTTTTGGTCATGTGCTTCTGGTGGAGGGACAAATATTGCCACCAGACGGTGGGGCCTTGCAGGGCTCCCTGAATCCTACGTCACATAGCTGAGGGTGCACGGCTGGTCCCACCACAGCCCCCGACCTCGATCCTCGGACTCCTTTCCCAGAGAGCCTGGGAGCCGGCAGGGGCAATTCTTCTCTCTGTGCCCACCACACTTGTACCTGTCGGTCCAGTTACTATTTTTTTTGGTCCCGTGGTTTCTGGAATTTTAACTGGAAGGAAAAGAAAGCATCACCGAAAAGCGAGGTCAGGGAAATCCCGTGGCTATCCATGGTTTTCAGGACTGGCTGCATCTTTCGCAGGGCCCAGTACAAAATGAAAATAAGGCTGCTTGTTCAGAACTTATTTGGGTTTTCAAACAGCGACAGCAGAGCATTGAACCCAGTGGCAGGGCCCTTGTAAGAGTGGGGCGCTCACAGGACACACGCACATGAAGGTGGGGGCTGGATTGACTGAAGGCCTTTTAGAGCTTACAGGTTGACACCAAGAGCAGGGAATACAGACCAAAGGCTTAAAAGTCTTGTGGAATTAGGGTCGCCTGGGTGGCTTCGTCGTTAAGCGTCTGCCTTGGGCTCAGGTCATGATCCCAAGGTCCTGGGATCGAGCCCTGCATCGAGCCCCACATCGGGTTCCCTGCTCGGCGGGGAGCCTGCTTCTCCCTCTGCCCCTCCCCGACTTGTGTGCACTCTCTCTCAAATAAATGAAATCCTTAAAAGAAAGAAAGAAAAAAAAAAGTCTTGTGGAATTAAAACTAAATGACTTAACCCAACGCCCAGGTGGTTAGCAGTGACTATAGCCCGTAGCCTCCGTGGTTCTTACAAAGGCATCTGTGGTTGTCACGTACTCTGTCACCTTGGAGCGCGGCAAATCTGAGAGTGTTTCCCGCCGTAACCTGGCTGGCTTGTATACCCGTCCAACAGGCATTCTGCTGCATACGACCGCCCCCGTCTCCCATTAGGCACGTCTTTCCTTGGAGCTGTTTTCCCTCCAAGGACTCAAAAGGACAGAGGTGCTGCCACTCTTTCCCTGGGAAGCCAGGACCCTGGGAAGGGGAGATCAGAGGGGGCGGCGGGGTGGGGGTACCGGGTAGGACTGGGAGCGGAGAGCTGTGGGAGGAAGGGGATCCAGGGAGCCCACAATGAGAAGGGGTTCCAAATGTCCGTTTTTATGCACCAGAGGATGATGTGCTGGGGAGAAGAATGTTTTGCTCTTCCTCTGGAGGCTACCCCTGATTGTGAGACTGCCTTTCTCGTGATGGCCTCTATGTACATCTGCCCCCACCCCCCCACCCCCCACTTGCTGGTTATAACCAAGAGGATGAAGCAGAGACACCCCCCGCCTCGTGGTAGTAGCCCAGATCAATGTCATCCCTGATCAGAATCTGTGGAGGGCTGGAGGCCTAGCACCCTCATGCAGGTGTGTGGTCAAAAAGCAACTGTGAGTTCCTGTCGCCAGGCCCTGTCCTCCGCAGGGAGCCATACAAAGCAGAGATTTCGACAGAAGTCTGGAAAAGTAAACATTGCCAGAGGGCGAAACTCAAAACTTCTAGTCAACAGGAAACGTTTCCCTTTTGGTCTGTCAGGAGCAGTCCGGAGCAGTCCGTGAAGCCCTAATTTTTCTTGTCTTGGGATGTGATAAAAATAGCCACTCTTTGGGTGTAAATAAGTGGCTCCTCCCCCTGCATCATCACCACTGTTTAGAGCAATAATGAGGACTGAATGCCGCTCTGAGCTGGACTTTTGCAAAGTCGTGTTGCCATTTTCGACTGTGCGGAGATTTCCGATGTGCTGTCCCTCTCCCTGGGAGTGGAAGGAATCTGGGTCTGGGACAGAGAAGGGGAGGGCTCCAGGGATTCCGAAAGAAGAGAGACCTGGGGGCAAACAGATGTTATCCCTGGATCCACAGCAAGACCTGCCCAGGCCTCTAGACTCTTCCTTTTGGAGCCTCTGCCGCCAGTGTTGTTTGCTGGCCGCTGACAGACCTCCACTACACCTGAGAGTCCCTTCACCTCTGAAAGCCAGTTGACCTCAGGAAAGGTGGGCAGTGAAGCCCAGGGGAGCGAGAGCCCAGACAGGTTCATAGCTAATGCACGAATGACGGCCAAGTTTATGAGAGGAGAGCCCGCACGACCTCAGCCACCGCGGAAACGTAATTCCATCCTATGAAGGAGAGGCATGCTCACCGTTTGCACTCCAACACTGAGGAACCCAACAGCCCTCAGAAGCCCCAGAGGCTGCAGAGGACAAGGGTGTGGGCAGAGAGGAAGTGGGTTGGGGGGGAGGGCGCAGGGATGCGGCGAAAAGATCGCAGGCACAGTCATTAGCTCCATGGTTCCCGCGTATGTAATGGCCAGGTTGACCGGGTCATGTGTTTCTTGGGCACCTAACAGCGCTCTAAGGTTGACTTCGAGAAGCAAGGCAGAATCCTTGCCCTCAAGATTCTTATACTCTGGGAGGGGGTAGGGAAGCAAACCTCAAATGAAAGATGCACCCCAATAGTCAATCTGCTGGTTATCGCAAACTTACTGACACCTACTATGTGCTGTCCTGAGGAGGGTAGAGATGGAGGGTGTGAGAACAGATAATAAAGATTTTTAAGTGTTTTAAAATAATAAATATTTTAAATACTAAATGTTTAAAACAATAAATATTTAACATTTAAAAAGATGAGTGTAGGGACGCCTAGGTGGCTCAGTCAATTAATTAAGCATCTACCTTCATCTCAGGTCATGATCTCAGGGTCCTGGGATCTAGTCCCGCGTGGGAGCCTGCTTCTCCCTCTGCCTGCCGCTCCCCCTGCTCGTGCTTGCTATCTCTCTCTGTCAAATAAATAAAAATCTCAAAAAAAAATTAAGATGACTATATTCCAGTCCCACCTGGATAGAAAGGAGGTGGCCAGTTATCACGCTGGGGCAGGCGGGCCCTGGCTCAGTGTGGAAACAGAAGCGAAGCTCATTGTGAGCGGACTTGTGCAGTAGTTTGTGTCCCGGGAACCTGCTTCTGTTCCCGGGCCGGCCCTGAGGACACACTCCATGCCTGGCTGCTGGGGATGGGCGGGTGCTGGGCCAGGAGAGACTGAGAACAAGAGCCTGAACTTCAGTTAATCACGGTTTTGTTCTGCTTTTAGTTTGTACTTTCCGTGTGTGTACCGCCAAAGTCTCTTCTGTTCTTCACCTGGTCTTTGCAAGTAACCAAGTAGAGGCAGATCGCAGATGATGACGTTTATGCTTATTGAAATCAAGGAGTCCGGAGGCGTGGCGGGGGGGGCCGGGGGGGCTCATTCGGTTAAGTGTCTGACTCGGTTTCCGCTCAGGTCATGACCTCGGGAGCGTGCGATGGAGCCCAGCATCCGCCCCTTGCTCAGTGGGGAGTCTGCATGAAGATTCTCTTTCCCTCTTTCTCTGCCCACCCCCCACCGCGCTCACACGAGCACTCTCTCTAAAATAAATAAATAAATAAATAAATAAATAAATAAATAAATAAGTAAGTAAGTAAGTAAATATAAATAAATAAAATCTGGCTCTGGGGGTGGGGGGTGGCATGCAGGTTTAGCCTCATTAATCAAAAGATGGTGAGAAGACCAACAGCAGGAGCGCTGCTGGGAGTGTGTTAGAAACGCGGAGTGTCGAGTTCTACCCCAGACTTGCAGAATCGCAATCTGCCTTGTAACAAGATCCCTATGCGCTGTAGGGATCCGAGATAGGCTGGGTAGAGCACAGGCTCGCCCATCAAAAAGTCATGAGCTGTATGACCGTGGACAATCCGTACAAGCTTTCTCAGCTGCAGTTTCCACATCTGTATAATGGGCATCGAAGAATAGAATCTGTCAGATAGTGTTGTCCTCAGTGAAATAAATGGCCCATGTGCAGCCTTTACCACAAGGTCCCCAGGATAAGTGCTTAAAATATTGTCGTTATTAACCAGATGATGACACCCTCTGGCCATGCAACTGAACTTGGGCCACTTTATCTTTTTCTAGGGTCCAGCTAAGAGCACTGTTTGCTGAGTCCTTGTACTAAGTTCTTGCTTCGTCATAGCCCGTTCTCCTTAGCTTAATGATTGGCAGAATTACAAAGGGCTGGAGCTGGAAAGAAAGCAAGTTTGAGTTTCTAGTGAGTCTGCCGTCTTTCCTTCCCACCTGAGGAAGCTGGGGCCCAAGACTTGTCCTGCCTGGAATCACAGGGCGAAGGGCTGGCCTGTTTCTGAATTCCCTGTTCAGAATCTCTCTCCATAATAAAAACAACAGCTTCTGTGCTTTGGCACCTGGTGCACCCCTGCCAGACACCAGACTCAGGGGTTTATCAAAAGAAGCATCTCATTTAATCTACACAACAATCTTCCACTTCAAAGACAAGAAACTGAAGCTCTCACAGTTATGTAATGTGCCCAAGGCCTCAGAACCTCAAAGGGCAAGCAGGGGCAGAATGGAATTCGGGGTGGGATCTGGTTTGCTGACTCCACTGTTCCCAGTGGACCCGCCCCTTCTGCTCCACCGTCCTCAGGAAAGCTCCCTGCAGGAAAGACAGGCGTGTGTGGGGGTGCTTCTGGATATCGAATGTACTGTTTCTTGGCCTGGGTGATAGATACAGGGGTATTCATTTTACTATTCCTCTGTAAACTCTGCAAAGATGTTTTCTCACACACCCGCACACATTGTGTACATCAAAATATTGCACACCCGTAACTTAAAAACAAATAGAAAAGATTAGGGGCACCTGGCTGGCTCAGTCAATTGTGCCTCCGATAACCAAACATATCAGGCTCAGGCCTCGATCTCAGGGTTGTGGGATTGAGCCCCGCGTTGGGCTCTACGCTTAGCATGGAGCCTGCCTGGGTTTCTCTCCTTCTGCCTCTGCCGCTCCACCTGCTCATGCTCTCTCTCTCTCAAATAAATAAATAGATAAAATTAAAAAAAAAAAAAGAATAGAAGAGGAATCTCACAAGTGTTTGAATACAACCCTGGGGTATCTCAAGGTAGGAAGAAGAGGGTAGGCTTGACATAAAAGCAGGAAAAAAATATCCTGGATTTAGCCTAGGAGCCTGGAGTTAGCACTTTGACTTGGGACCAGATAAGCTAATGCCTGGCAGGCCCTGATGGGGCACGGTAGGTGGGGCCTAACATTTAGAAATGTTTCTAAAACCAGGCCATGAAAAAAAATGATTTGTCTTTTGCTCCACACGTTCCTGGTTAGGACAGGTGGGTTAACGTATTCTCTTTCATTGGTTTCCCAAGACCTCAGGAGAAACTAAGATTATATTAATGGCAGGGTCATTTATGATCCTGGAAATTAGGAAACCACCTAGAAGTCCACCAAGAGGGACAAATTTAATAATGTATGGTGTCTCCATGTGAAGGACGGGCACTAAAAGTCATTTAAAAACCAGGACATAGTGAACATAACAAGGATTTTTACCTACAGCTGTGCTGGGTTGAGGGCCTTCTGAGTGAGGGGCACAGGTGCCCGTTCTGGTAACTCATTTGCACAGCGCATCCCCATTCTACAGATGAAGAAATGGAGGTTCAGGGAGGTGGAATAATTTGGTCAGCATCCCACAGCTGTGAGGTGCATAGAGGTGCATGACGTCTTCAATTTAAAAAGCAACTTATAACTCAGGGTGTGTGGGATCATTTCAGCATTGTGTGTGTGTGTGTGTGTGTGTGTGTGTGTGTGTGTGTATTCAGTGATTTTAAACTGAGGGTGATATGCGCCTCAGGGGACATTTGGCAATGTCTGGAGGTATGTTTGGGTATCACAAATGTAGAGGCCAGGGAGGCTCTGCTAAACACCCTAAAATGCACAGCATAGGGCCCACAACAAAGAATTATCCCACGCAAAATGTCAGTGGTATTACACACACACACACACACACACACACACACACACACACGCAGAGAGAAAGAAAAGTCTACAAGGAAGATTTCAGAATAACAATTGGTATCTTTGGGTGTAAGGAGATTTTTTTTCCATATCTCTATTTTCTAATTTTTTTTTTGTCAACAAGGAACATGATTAAGTGTGTGTGTGTGTGTGTGTGTGCGCGCGCGCGCCCGCGCGCGGGCTCGTCTGGGGGGGTGGTATCATCTAGTTACAATTGCCTTAGAAACAGCTCAGTTGAAGATGAGCAGCCGAGGGGAGGAAGGTTTGGGGTTAGTTTTCCGGGGGGGGTCAAGCCGATGACCCGTCAAGCCCGGCCTCCAAGTGTTCCTCTGATCCGAAGCTTGGGTTAAAAACCCAGCTCCTCCCCCCCCCCCCCCGACCCCCGCAACCTGTGGGGACATGCGTCTGAGTCTGAGGGCGGGAGGCCCTGCGAGGGGAGGCCACACCCACCCTCGGGGAGGTCAGCGCAGAGCGGCGGAGGTGAACTTGCAGGAGGCGCTGTGCGAGCACAAGGGCGCGAGGCCCCGGCTTTGTTGCCGGTACTAATGATGGGGCGGCAGTCCCCTCACCTGCTCCTCATGCTGTGTGACGGCTCTGTTTGCTCTTTGCCCTGTTCCGCGCTGAGCCGCAGTTCTGTAGCCACCTGGGTCACGGCTCCTTATGGGAAATAAAGAGAGAGACAATAGTGCCCCAGCTTAAAACAGAAAGGCCCCGACAGCTGCTGAGCAGCTCTTGTTGGAGGCTCCCTCCCAGGGCTGAGGAGCAGACATAAACCATCCCATATAAAGAGGGCAAGAGGGGCCCAGACAATGGCTGGAAACTCCGAGGGGCTCCTGGCAAGTTTCCTGAAAGCACGGGTGAAGAAGCAGACAGTGCTAAACAAAGGCCCACCCCCGGGGCCACCTCATAAACCCCGCTCCTCATCAAGGGGGAAGCATGTGCCTCTGCGCCGAGCCCCTTACTGAAGTGTTCCAACCTTTGAATCAGACCACAGGTTCCCAGGGCTAAGTGCTGGTCAAGTGCCCCTCCCGCCCCCCTGGGTCCCATCCCCCCTCCCATCCCATCATCCCCATTCACTTATGGAGCAGAGGATAACTCTGCTCAGTGCTTTCTCTGAGCACGCTGGAGAAATCTCTTTCTTGCCAAGATTTTCCAAATCAGTGTTATGCGTCTGAACTAAGCAGATTCCCGGACCTGCGGCTGTAGATCAAGTATGGCAAATAGGCTTCTAGTCTCTGAATGATGGGAGGTGGCTGTCTGCAGTGCCGGGTCAAGAAGCTCCCCGGGACTCCATCCAAGAGAGTGAGGACTGAGCTGTGATTGCTGAGCTCTGCCTGTCACGGGTGTGTGTCTGGGGAGCTGTGCCCGAGTGCGCCTCCGAGCCTGCTTTAGCCCTTGACCAGACTATCCGCGTGGCTATTCCCGGTTGTATATCGGGAGCTGCCTTTCCAGTGGACAGTTATTACCAGTTCCAACGGCAGGAATATGACAGCTCACCAGCATCTGAATACCCTTGGGGACTTGTCAAATGCAGATTCCTGGACCTCAGTAACCTGTGTTAGAGTATCCCGGGGGACTTACCTAAAAATGCCAGTTTCTGGGTCTCACTCTGGAGCTCCTAATATGGAATATCTTGGAGGTGAATACAGAAATCTTTGCTCTTAACAAGCACCCCCAGATGATCTATATGCACACCAGAATCTGAGAACCATTTATCTAGAGATATTGTTTCTACCTGGAACAACTAGAAACATTCTTAAAGTCGCTATTGGGTTATGGTGGTTCTAAAATGTGCACAATATTCTTTTTTTTTTTTTTTTAAGATTTACTTATTTGAAAGCCAGAGAGAGAGTGCAAGAGTGGAGGGAGAGGCACAGGGAGAGGGAGAGAGAGAATCTCCAGCAGACTCTCCGCTGAGTGTGGAGCCTGACACGGGGCTCAATCCCACGACCCTGAGATCATGAGTCAGGAGTCGGATGCTTAACCAACTGAGCCACCCAGGCACCCCTAAAATATGTCCGATATTCTTTAATAGTCCTCCTTTGAAAAGGTGGAACCTAATTCCCACCCCCTAAGTGTGAGCCAGACTTCGAGACTGACTTATGATGAACAGAATGTGGAGGCTGTGAGAGGTCATGACATCTTAGATGAGGGCATAGTGGCATGTGGCCTCAGGTCATAGGAATACCCTACAAAGAGGCCCCCATGGAGAGAAAATGAGGCCTGCCGCCCACAGCCATGTGAGTGAGCCAGCAGGAGGCCTCGGTCTAGCCTTCAGATGACAGCAGCTCCAGCCGACGTCTTGGATGGGACCTCATGAGAGACCCTGAGCTGGAGGCCTTAGCTGAGCAGCTCTCAGGTCCCTGACCCACAGAGACTGTGAGATAACAAGGGTGTCTTGTTTGACTCTTCTAAGTTTGAGGTGATGCAGCAATAGAGAATGATCATGTGAGTTAAAAGACAGTTTCCATTGATCTTTCACAGGGCTATGCTCTTCACCTCGTAAGCCAGCCCTGGACAAGTGAGTTTGACTTCCCCGAGAAGAAGGTGGTGTTTTCTTCCAGCCGATCTTCTGGTCAGAGCCAGCCAGACTCTGCAGGCAGGCTGTCCCCAAGCCATCTGAGACCCAACAAGGTGGAGGTCCTTGCAGGAGGCCCCAAACTGTGCTTGCCCAGAGTTCTGTTTGATATCCCAACTGTGTGGACATACCCTTTGCCCTGCCTCCCTGCAGGGGGTTTAAGCCCTTAATGAAGCTCACAAAACCTGAAATGTTCAGCCCCAGCCTTCTCCCCAACTCGCATCTTCCAGCATTTTGCTTCTTTACACACCGAATGCTTCCCTGTCCCCCCAGCACCCAAAAATCCATGCCTGCATGCCTCTGCTCACACTCCCCTCTGCCTAGGATGCCCTTCCATGCCCTTTGTAGCACCTGCTCTAGAGCTTTTCTCAGCTTCCCCGTGTCCCTTCCACGAGTGCTGGGACTTGGCCTCCGCTCCCCCAGCACTTTGCATACCCCAAGAATGATGCAGACTTTATTTTACAGTGTAAGTTTTACTTTGGGGGTCTAGGTAATAGTTATTTTAAAGGACAATTGTTTGAGCACGCAAATGCAGGCATAGAGAATTTCTCTTTGTTTCTATCTCAAGTCTAGCTCAGTGGTTCTCCATGTCAGGGTGCTAGGAATTCCTGTATGTGGTGATATATGCAATCTGAATTTAAATACCACTGTGAACTTTTTATACAATTGAAAAAAAATCACCTTCCCTCTAATCAACCCCAGCTCCCTGTGTCCTTAACACCTTGGGGCAATTTTGACTTTTATGATTTGCACTGTATGCATTTGCACAGGGCTGTGATCCTTGGAGGAATTCCACTATAGTAACTCATCTAGAATCACAGACTGCCAATGATGGAAAAAAACCTTTAAGATAATCTAGGCCTGTAGTTCTTAAAAAAAAAAGATTTTATTTATTTGTTTGACAGAGAGAGACACAGCAAGAGAGGGAACACAAGCAGGGGAGTAGAAAAGGGGGAAGCAAGCCTCCTGCTGAGCAGGGAGCCCGATGCGGGGCTCGATCCCAGGACCCTGGGATCCTGACCTCAGCCGAAGGCAGACGCTTAACGACTGAGCCACTCAGGCGCCCCTAGGTCTGCAGTTCTTAAATTTGGTGTTATATACTCCTTTGAGAGTATAATGAAAACAACGGACATCCTCAAAAGAAGACTTTGGCCCCCCTGAAATTCCTACATGGATTCCAGGTTTAAATCTGTAATCTAGTTTAAACCCATTTTGTGGATAAGGAAAAAGAGGCCTAGAGAAGGTAAGCACACTGGCTGAGACCTCACCAGCCAGTGGGAGAGCTGGGGCTAGAATCCAGATCTCTTTATTCTTCCCTCCCTGGTTTGCTGCCTAGATAAGGCTGCTTCCCGTAAGCATCCCAAGTCTCTGCTAACCTAGTCTCTACCTGTGATGTACAGCAAGCCAGAACCCTCACTTCCCATCTCTAGCCTGTGACACTTCACCCCAGTTTGGACAGCTGAGCAGTATCCTCTATCCTGGGACCATTTAATCACTCAGAAGTTTCAAATAGGGAGAATGTCAGGCCCTCCCATTCCTCCTTTGAGGGATAGGTCGGGCCCAGAAGTTCTGACCACCAGTATGTGGGCTCTAGGCAGAGGCTTCAAGCTGAGCTAAGATTGGCCTATTAGACCAGCTGGGATTCATGATGAAGAAATCCAAGACAAAAATAGATATCAGTGGTGGGACAGAGAGCAAAGAAATACGTGCTGATATAAAGTAGGAAAATTGTTTCCAAAATGAGCTGAGCAGGCTCAGACCAGGTTTTAAGGACATGGGGAGGGGCGCCTGCGTGGCTCAGTCGTTAAGCATCTGCCTTGGGCTCAGGTCATGATCCCAGGGTCCTGGGATCGAGCCCCACGTCGGGCTCCCTGCTCAGCGGGGAGCCTGCTTCTCCCTCTCCCACTCCCCCTGCTTGTGTTCCCTCTCTCACTGTCTCTCTCTCTGTCAAATAAATAAATAAAATCTTAAAAAAAAAAAAAGGACACGGGGAGCTGGGGTTGATTATAGGGAAGGTGAGAGATATGAGGACAGAGATGACCAAGAGCCAAATGATTCCCCCAGGAAGCTAAATTGTATCATTGCTGCTTTTTACATAGGTATCTTAGAAGTTACTGATTGGTGTCTGTTAGAATAGTTTTGCTTAAAACACACACACACACACAAAAACAAAACACCAAAACTATGTTAAAACCATAAAGGGTGGGGTGCCTGAGTGGCTCAGTTGGTTAAGCCTCCGACTCTTGATTCCTGCTCAGGTCATGATCTCATCAGGGTCCTGAGATCCAGCCCTGCCCCCCACCCCAACCTCCACCCGTTGGCTCTGCACTGGGTGTGGAGCCTGCTTAAGATTCTCCCTCTCCCTCTGCCCCTCCCCCTGCCCCTTCTCTCCTTTTCTTAAAACAAAACAAAACAAAACAAACAAACAAACAAAAAAACAAAGCAAAACCATATAGGGAGTTTATCAGGTTTTGTAACTTCCAAGTCCAGAGGTAGGTTAGACTTTAGGAATAGTTTGATCAAAGATCTGGCTCAGTTTCTCTGTAACTTTGTCAGCTCTGCCCTTCTTTGGGTACTGGCTTTGTCCTCAGACTGGCTTCCTCATTATAGCAAAGCACATATAGCAATCCCAGGTCTCATACCTATATACCATGCTTTCAAGAACAAATGCAAAATAGGTAGCCTTTCTTTCTCCAATCACTGAACAAAAGTCCTGGGTATCACTCTCATCAGTACTTGAATCAATCACTCTGGCAGGGGAGATGAGATTACACCGAAGGGTTGGGCCAGTCACAGCCCATCCTGGGGCTGGGGCTGGCTCAATTCCATGCAAGCCCAGAGCTGCCACACAGCAGAGCTCGGTGGATAGGTGGTGGGGAGACAGCCACAGTGCTCATTCCATGGATTTCAGGGGCTGTGGCATGATCTACTAGCATTGTGACAATCTTGTATTTCTCAGAAGTCCTAGTTTGATGTGGTCCACACCGTATTTCCAGAGTTTTCTTCCTGCTCCACACCATATTTCCAGAGTTTTCTTGTGCTCCTTCTCCAGGCCTTACTGAGCCCCTCTGAGTCCTGCCTGGTCCTCTTGTGAGTTGTGAATCTGACGCTGAAATATGCCAACTCAATGTTTTAGAATCATAGGAAATCAGAACAGGAAGGGGGTGGTTTAAAGTCATCTCATCTTCATTTTTAGGAAGGTGCTTCCCATCTGGATTCCATATTCAGTGCTCTTTCTCTGACCCACTGGGAGGCTCTACAGGGCAGATTTTGGAAGAAGAGGTGTGATCGAGTTCTGTGACTTAAGAGCTGGGCAAATTGCTTAACCTACCTGAGCCTCAGTTCCCTCATCTGTCAAGTGCAAATGGTGACAGTAGAGCTTACTTTATAAGGGAAGGTATGCGTTTCCTAGTGCTGCTGTAACAAACAGCCACACTGTTTTTTATTATTAAAAAATTTTTTTTTATTATTTTATTATTAAAACAAATACATACATTTATTGTCTCAGAGATCTGGAGGAATGAAGCCTGAGACCAGCGTACCCATATGGCTGTGTTCCTTCTGGCAGCTCTAAGGGAAGAGTCTGTCTCCTCACCTTTTCTAGCTTCTAGAGGCCGCCTGCGTTCCTGAGCTCGTGGCCCCTCCTCCATCCCCGGAGTGTTTCATTCCACCCTCTGGCTCCACAGTCAAATCTTATTTCTCTGACCTTGACCCTCTTGCCTCCCTCAGTCAAGGCCCTTGAGATGACATTGGACTCAGCCAAATAATACAGGATAATCTCTCCATCTCAAGATCCTTAACTCAATCATATCTTCAAAGTTTCTTCTGCCACATATGGTCACATATCTACAGGTTCTGGGGATTAGGATGTAGACTTTTTTTTTTTTTTTGGCAGCGGGAAGGACATTTTCTTTTTATCACAAAATAATGTAATCAACATGAAAGCGTGTTGCGTAGTGATGAGTACATAGTAAGCGTTCACTAAATGCCATTATTATCCTGTAGGTGCCACCTACTGTGTGCCCAGCACTGTGCTGGATGTGAAGCTACCACAGTGATCAAGACAGATGTGGCACCTGCCATTGTGGGGCTTGTCCAGTCTCATTGGTATTACCTTTGAGCTCTCAGATTCTTATGAAGAATGATATGCTTAAATCTATTTCAAATATGCTCAGCGACTGTCATCAGTCAGCTTTTGCTGTGTAACAAACTACCCCAAAACTTACCAACTCAAAACTACTTAGTTAGCTCTCAATTTTATAAGTCATGAATTCTTGTTCTTTTCTTCTGGTCTGGGCTGGACCTGGTTGGTTACAAGAGGGCTCAGCCATGGTCAGCGGGGGCTGCTGGTTTATAATGGTTTTGGCTGGGATGCATGTGGCCTCTCTCCGTGTGGTTTTCATCATCCAGCAAGTTCCCTGGGCTCGTCCACGTGTTGGAAGAAGGAAGCAGCAAGAATAGAGGTTGCAAAGCCTCTTAAGTCCCAGACTCAGAACTGACACACTGTCACATCTGTCCCTTCCATTGATCCAAGCAGATCCCAAGCCCCGATTCAAGGGGTAAGGAAATGGACTTCAGTGCTTGATGGGAGCAGCAGTAAACCATTGTGGCCATTTTGCCATCCACCATCCCGACATGGCAGGGAAGAGAAAGGGAGAATGGAAGTTATGTCCCTGTGGAACAGTAACCAGAGGAGAATGTTCCCCAGGAAAGGAGGCAGCAAGGCCACAACCTGTTCAGGAGTGGCCTCGGGGTGGCTAATTATTCTTGCGCTCTCCGTGAAGCACAACGTATTAGCATATTTCTTTCTCTCTGTGCTAAAATGCCAGGCCCCAAGATCTCTATTATAAATGACACAATTAAGTCCTTGGCAAGAAAAAGTCAAGTTCACCAACCTCTCTTCTCTTTTTCAGGAAGCTAGTGAGGACAAGCAGAACAAGTACACCAAAGTCTACACAAGCGACAAAAGACATATAAATTTGGAGACATTAAGAGAGGTCATTGGAACACTAGGTTTCCTTAAAACAAAGGCTTCTGTTTGTCATTGGCAAATGTGAGTGGAAAAAACGGGTATAAAACAGTTGATCCAGCCTTACCTTATCCCAACTTTTTAAAGAGAAAAATATTTCCTTATACATAGGCTTACAAAAACAACTGAAAAGACAAATACACCACAGTATTAACAGCAGTTGGTCATCGTTGCTGGGATTAGAGGTGATTTTTTTTTCCCACTTCTCTGAACTTTCCAGATTTTCTCTAGTAAGCCTGAGTTACTTTAGTATCAGGGAAAAAAATGTAATTAAAAATATCCACAATAGGTTGGTTCTAATTGCTCCAACGTTTAAAAACAAAGCTCTAAGTTATCTGATTGTGTTGTTAATGGTATTTGCTGGAATTGGGGCTTTCATATTCTTTCCTTTAAAATGATCCTGGGGCATTAATTTGTTCACTAAAGTCATGGACTCTTAATTTCAAGTTTATAAAATAAAATGTATTTGTAAGTTCCTTTCATTTGTTATTAGTCTCTCACTTCTCTAAATGCCAGGAACTCAAAGATCTTTAGCAGGTAAGATACCCAGAGGTCATTTACAGTCTTCACAAAAGTGACTCTATACAGCTATGATTTATATCTGACTCTCAGGGGTGCCTGGGCGGCTCCGTCAGTTTAGTGTCTGACTCCTGATTTCAGCTCAGGTCATGATCTCAAGGTTGTAAGATCAAGCCCCACGTTGGGTTCGGTGCTGGGCTTGAGCCTGCCTAAGGTCTCTCCCTCTACCCCTCCATGCCCCCCTCCAAATAATAATAATGTTAATAACATCTGACTCTCAGCTCTTATCAGGGTTGATATATATACAGAACAGGCCTGCAAAGAATAGTTCTGCATCTTTTGTACAGATCTTATCTGTATTTGGCTCATGGTACTTTCCATGGAGAGCCCTTTGGTAGATTCCCCTTATATACCTTATAAGGAAGTTTGGTTTCCATGATGCATGGCTGTGTTTCCCATTAGGAAACAGTGAAATGAGATTATTTATCTTGGTTTCTCTTTGCCTTTGCTGCTAGGAAGCTTAGAATCAAATTTTGTGCTCAATTAAGGGGACTTTCTTTAGCCAAGTTTTTCTATCTTGTTAAATTGTGCTGCCATCAATCCATCCCGCTGTAGCCAGAAATCCCAGACAACATTCTAGAATTTTCTGTCTCATTGGGGCAGTTATCCATCTGGGAGGTTTTTCCTTTAAATCTCTCTCTCTGATCCGTCCATCTGCCATTTTGTGCCTGTGTTGCGCAAATAGCCTGACTGGACTTCCCAAATCTTACCGTACCCTGCTCCTCCACTCACCCCCTCAGCCCAAACCAAAAGTCCATCTTCTACACCGATGGGTCAGTGGTCTTTCTAACACGCCAGCCTGATCCTGTAACCTCCTCATTAAAAGTCTTTACGTGCCAAGTCTCGCCTCCTTAGCTTCTCTTGTGTAAGTGTCCACCTGTCTCTCTCCACTGCCATCTTCCTTCAGTCTAGCCTCACTCAATCAGCAAGGCACACCCTGTCCAGTCTCTGGGGTTCTGCACATCCTATCCCCCTGCCTCGACTGCTCTTCTCTCTTCCCCACCCGTCTCTGGCATGGTCACTGCCGTGAATCTTACCTCGGAGTTTTCTTTCCTGAGGCCATCCCTGGTTCCTTCCCCCCACCCCGGACTGGTCAGGTGCCCCGCCTGTGAGTTTGTCACGCTTGCCCACCTTTCTCCTGACACAGCCTCGATCATAGTGAATTGAAGGGTGACTGACTGTCTCTATCTGTCTCTCAGTCTCTTGCTCTAACATGTCATCTGTCTCTTGCTGCATTCCCTGCCTGACCTTGCCACAGATGGCTTGCTGAATATTTTTGAAAGAATGAATAAACTAGTTTTCTGGCAATGTCTTCCTTCCCACCCTCTCTCATTCACCCTCATTATTTATCTATTGCTTGGCCCTATTGCTTTATATAGTGCCTCTCAGTTACCCTAAGCCAGCCTGTAGTAGAGAGTTTTTCAGAAATGGTCACAATGTCCCTTGCCTTGCAGCACATCCTACGGAGGAACTATTTTCCCACCCCTTGAGCCTGTGTAGCGCCTGATTAATAACATGCAGCTGATGGAATGGGGCTGCTTTGCCTTAGTTCAGGCGGTGTTGAACGCTTTCGTTCCTCTCTTGGAACTGACCCGCTGCCGTGTGCGCTAGCCCGAGCTGGACTGCTGGCGGATGGGACACCCAGCTCCAGAGTCCCTCCACTGTGCCATTGGGCCCCCAGATGCACGAGAGCGTCACAGACTCAGCCTCGGGCAGCTCCGCACAGATCGCCTGAGTGAGCCCAGGGGAGATCGGCTGACCTTGGCCCAGATCACCGGGCATGCCTAGTTTGGACAAACAGGCTGAGGAACAGTAGTAACAAAGGCTTGTTTTTGTAAACCCCCATGTGTGGAGGTAGTTTGTTACAGTATGTCTTGGTGCTGTTCCTGATCGCTGACCTCAAGTGACACACTCTCCCTCCAAACACAAGTTACTATATCGAAGTCTCCAGAGGCTTAGAGTCAGTCTTGTCTTGTTTTTGTCTAGCACCATAGGGCACGTAATCCAAATCTGTTTTTAAGGGCAGAATTATAAAGCATACCCCAACTTTTAGGTCACCAAAACCCTCTTATGCCACTCTTCTTCAAGCATCTCCACCTCCACCCCTAAAACCAAAGCAAATTTTAATTTAATTCCTCCTCCCTGGACTCTGCGTAAAGTATCCACGTGTTGCTTGCACTTTGATCCTTTGAACTAGCCCAGGGACTGGCTCTGAAGCCTGTGTGACCTGGTGCTAGTAACTGGGTCCTCCATGACCTCCTGTGAGTCACTTAACTTCTCTGGGTTTCAGTTTTCCTGTCTGTAAAGTGGGTGCTACAATTCTACCTACATCCAGGGCCTTTGAAAACATCCATTCCATGAATATTTCCTGAGGGCCTCCTGTGTGCCAGACATTGTTCTGGGCACTGGGGACATGTCAGTAAGCAAATGCAGGGGAAATAGTCTTTGTCCTGTGAAGCCTACCTTCTACCAGAGGGAGACAGACAATAAAGAATGAATAGAAGAAAATTATGGAGTGTGATTGAAAGTAAGTACAATTACAACACATAAATCTGGATGAGGAGGATCGAGAGGGTGGAGGGGGGCTGGCAGTGTGGGTCCTGGTTGCCATTTGACATATAATATTGTTAAGGTAAGTCTTCTTGAAATGATATTTGAAACAAGGCTTTAAAGAGGTGGCAGTTAGGGCGCCTGGGTGGCTCAGTCATTAAGCGTCTGCCTTCCGCTCAGGAGCCCCGCATCGGGCTCCCTGCTGCGCAGGAAGCCTGATTCTCCCTCGCCCACTCCCTCTGCTTATGTTCCCTCTCTCGCTGTGTCTCTGTCAAATAAATAAAATCTGAAAAAAAAAAAAGAGGTGGCAGTTAGCTTTGTGGGTGAGGGAAGAGCGTGCAGGCCGGGGACAGCCAGGGCGAAGGCCCTGAGACGGAAACGTGCCTGGTGTGTTTGAGAAGATGAGAAGCACGTGTGTGTAGAGGTGAGAACGAGCAGCAGAAGCAGGCAGAGGGAAAAGGGGGCAGGCAGATTGCTTGGGGACCCAGGTCTTGGGTTTTACTTCAAGCAAAATGGGCAGCCGGTGGAGGGCTTTGGTCAGAGAGCTAAAGCTTGTCGTGCCTGGCCTGGAATACGGCCTCCATCGTTTTAGAGCAGGCAGTACTGGGTCTAGGAGGCAGTAGGGTGCCTGTGAGGAATGCAAGGCGTGGGCCCCATTCCCCTGCCCGGGGTGCCACAGGACCTTTGTGTGGCCGGTAACAGCTCTGTTCCCCCTCTACCTTCCAGCATACACAGCTCCAGGGAGTGGGTAGGCACATTTGCCCGAGGGCCATGGAGCCTCGGGGGAGAACAAGAGAACACTTTTGAGGCTTAGCAGTAGTAAGCACTATATTGATGGCAGTGGTACCACCTGAGGTCAGCTCCCAGGAAAGATAGCAAGGACCCCCCCCCCAAGAGGACATCACCTTGGGGCAAGAGGGAGCGTCAGCCGCTTTCTGAGTTTAAGGTTCAGCTCTAGAAACCTGGAACCCCCACCCCTTGGGGCTTTCTGGCCAGGAGTGACTGCATAGAACCGTGATGTTCCCTCTCAAGAATCAGGGAGGCCGCTGTGGGCACCCGGATCCCCAAGGGCTCTTTCCAGCAGCAGCTAAAGACGAAACACATCAGGTGGGACCAATTTTCTAAATCAATCCCACAAGAGAAAACTATCCCACCTGGGCTCTGCGTAGACCCGTCAGTTTCTCCATCCTCCCCGGGGGGGGGGGGGGGGGCACTTAGGCACAGGTTTGATCCCTGTGGAGTGATAAGGGCCTGGGGTTCTTGAAAACAGGAGGCACAGAGAGGACAAAAGTGGGAGTAAGGTAATGGGCGTGCTGCTAATCCGACGGGAGGAAGCTAGGAAACAACGTGAGCATTAAGAGCTGATGTGTCCTTAATTCGTGTCTCAAGCTGGAGACGGTCAGGTCCGCTGATCATTGATGTTCCTGCTCTCACATGCGTTCTGGAAAGTGAGTTAGCCCTGTTATCACTTCATTACCCCTGGGCCCCCCTTCCAGCCTGCCTCACGGCTTGCGCAGACTCCAGCCCTCACTGTTAACCAGGCCGGGAACCACAAGGACCCGCCGAGGTAGCATGGGACTGGGAGCCGTTGCCCAGGTGAGGCTCCAGTAGCCAGGCGCTACTGGCCAAGGCATTTCGACGCCATCAGCGCCGAGGCCTCAGTCGGCAGTGCGGCGCCAACTGAGCGTGCGCGGGAATGCCCCGGGGCTGCTGTGCTGGCGGACGCAGGCTCTGGTTGGGCCAGTGCGTCCCGGTGGGACCTGAGCTTCCCCCGCGGGGATTCCCAGGTGCTGCTGCTGCAGGGTAAGAGCATCCTACTGAGGTTGCAACTCCAGCCGCACGTTAGAAACCCCGGGGAGCCGGGACCCAATACAATTTCAGGCCCCACCCTGGCAGATATTCTGATTTAATTGGTTTAGGATGAAGTCTGAGCATTACAAGTTTAATCTCTCCCAGTGATTCCGTCAAGCAACCAGGATTGAAAACCACTGGTTTGGCCCATGCTCCTCACCTGCCAGGGCTTTAGGTAGAGAACTATATATTTTATCTTCCAAGCTGGAACACGTTTTTAAAAAAGATTTATTTATTTATTTGAGAGAGACCGAGAGAGACTTCTCTGAGAACGCATGCATGTGAATGGGGGGGAGGGGCAGAGGGAGAGTCTCCAGCAGTCTCCCCGCTGAGCGTGGAGCCGGATGCGGGGCTCAGTCCCATGACTCTGAGATCATGACCTGAGCTGAAATCAAGAGTGGGGTGCTTAACCCATTGAGCCACCCAGGCGCCCCCTGGAGCACATCCTAGAGTGCAAGGGGTGGGTCATGGGTGATAATCACACAGACTCAGCAGGTGTAAACCAGGGTTATCCTGAGGAAACCCCCATGTGTAGTCAATTCCACTGTAACCTAATGGGGTCTCAGCCATGCCCAAGGGTCACAGAGGTGATTAATGATAGAACCCAGACTTGGAACTCCAGCTCCTGACTCTTGAGTTGTCATTTCACTTTCTCAGAACCTTAATTACTCAGCCTGTGAAATGGGAGTAAGAATGCCGATCCTGTCAACTCTAGAGTGACTGTGCTTTAAAAGGTTGAGCCGCTCTATGGAATGGGAAGGCATTTTTATTATTGTGAGTCTGTGGCCACCAGAGCCAGGCTGGGATCTACCCATCCTGAGTTAGAGCAACCACAGCTATTTGAATAATAAATAATAAATGGGGCATATTAGCTAAGATAACCTTGACAAAGTGGAAAAGTGGGGAGATGGGAATCAGAGAGGCATTGAATAGAGAGGAGTGTCATTCCCTGGATCCAGTTTGAGCAGAGACAGGCTGGGTGAGGGAAGATAAGAATCTTAGAGTGGCCCACAAGCTCAATGGGAATCAATAATGTTGTCTCTAAAAATGATGAAGTTAGTATGACACATAAATAGAAGCATGGTTTGTATAAACCATGAGATCATCCTAGTGGACCTCTCAGACCTGAGGGTGGTGTCAGCACGAGGAGGGGGGATATGACATTGTAACTGAAATGGTTGAGGTTGGGGTGGTAGAAGGTGGAGGGCTGCAGAGGAAAAACCTTCCAACCTACACATTTTGCAGATGAAAACACTGAGGCCCAACGACCAGCAGTTTACTGGCAAAGCTCAGACTGGGCTCAAGGTCTTGAAACAGTCACTCCAAAATCTCTCCCTATGTGTTTAGGTCAAAAGAAATACCATTTAGGACTTAATGAGTAATACTGACCACATGCCATTATAATATCCCCCAAACTAACAGCAATCTTCTATCATCGGCTAATACCCAGTTTCTGTTCAATTGCCCCCAGTCATCTCAAAAACATATGATTGGCTCCTACAAATCAAGAACTAAATTCCTCTCTCCATCCCCACGCTGCATTTGCTTGAGTCTGCTTTAATCTTTAACAGTTCCCCTCTCTTTTTTAATGCTATTCATTAGTTGAAAAAAGAAACCCTGGGGGGAGGGGGCACCTAGCTGGCTAGGTCAGTGGAGCATGCGACTCTTGATCGCAGGGTCATGAGTTCAAGCCCCACATGGAGTGTAGAGCCTACTTTAAAAATTTTTTAAAATAAAAAATACATAAATAAAGAAAAAAAGAACTCCTGGGTTGTTTGTCCTGTAGAATGCACCACGTTATAGATGTAACTGAGTGTATCCTGGTGGTGGCTTTGAGCACGCTTCCCTATTCCCTGTAGCTCCTGCAAACTCTGGAGCTTTTTTCGGGCTCAGTATCTGTGGCAACACTCCTAATCGGTGGTGCCCGGTGCTTTCCATTGCGTCATCTGTCATATCAGATGCTTATAATGTAATGTGGGACTGTATCTGTCAGAAATACTGGAGTATTTAAAAGAGAAACAGGGGTTCCTAGGTGGCTCAGTCAGTTATGCATCTGCCTTTGGCTCAGGTCATGATCCCAGGGTCTTGGGCTCGAGCCCTGTGTCTGAGCAGGGAGCCCGCTTCTCCCTCTCCCTCTGCCCTTCACCCTCTCTGTCTCTCTCTCACAAATAAATAAAATCTTTAAAACAAAACAAAAACCAATTACATGCTGTTATACATTTATCCAAACCCATAGAATGTAAAAGATCAAGACTGAATCCTTGTGTGAACTCTGGACTCTGGGTGAGAACGATGTTTCAGTGAAGGCTCAGCGATTGTAACAAATGTACTGCTGTGTGTGGGGGGGGGATGTGGTAGTGGGGGAGGCTGTGTATATGGGGGCAGGGGTTATATGGGAAATCTCTGTACCTTCCCTTCAATTTTGGTGTGAAACTAAAACTGCTCTAAAAAAACAAATTCTGTTTAAAAAAAAAACACAAAGCAGTGCCTTTATAATACTCTAGTGGGGCCAGCGAGGAGGTGGTGATCCAGGGAGGGCGACGGACTAGGAATGGCAGTAGCTGGTTGTTGCAGCTGGGCAACGGGGACGCAGGGTTCACTGCATGATTCTCTCTTCTGTTGTGTATTTGAGAATTTCTATGACAAAAATTAAACATGACAAAATGCTGCTGCAAATGGCCCTCAGAAGTTGTGGCAGACATGGTGGGTCAGCTTCTAACCCGGTAGTCATTCCCTGCCACCCTGTTCTCTCTCTTTTGCGGAGAACCTCAGTTCTGTTCAAGTGAGCGTGCTCTCTACCTGGCTAGCTCCGGCCTTAGCAGAGAAGGGGGTCTTCAGTGCTGGCCGAGCTCTGACATGGCCCACGGGATGCATTCAACAGAGGACATGCTCAAAAAATATCCCATATGTTCATCACAGTCCTTCATCTCCACAAAAAAACCAGTGAGAATATTATGGTCCCCATTTTACAAGTGAATGTGAGGCTTTGAGAAGTCCTGTAGCCCCGGGTCACTGGCCAGTGATCTTAGGTCTGTACAGCAGTACCAGAGTCCACATTATTTATTTATTTGAGAGAGAGAGAGAGTGAGATGGGGGAGGAGGGATGGGGGAGAGGGAGAGGGAGAGAGAGAGAGAACCTCAAGCAGACTGTGCGCTGAGCACCGAGCCCGACTCTGAGATCAGGACCAGAGCTGAAATCAGGAGTCGGATGTAAAACCCACGCTCTTAGCCACACTATGTCCCCCTTAGAAGGTCTGGCATTGCACATTTGCCACCACGTGTTCTCTCCAGGTTGGGTGAAGGTCACAGGAGTGTGTTAACTGCGGGACAGATTTGCTGGGAACAGTGAGACAGGCTATTTGACATTGGAAAGACACTGTGCTTTCTGGTTCTATTTCCCACAATTTTCTGTCTGTAAGAATCTCCTGGAGTGTTTGTTAAAATGCAGCATCTAGAGAAGGGGCCTGGTAATCTACGTTCTTATCAAAACAGCCTCCTCCCCTGTGTTATTCTCACAATCAAACGAGTTCGAAAAACTATACCTCATGGCGTTGAATACAGGCCCAGATGGAGAAGATTTACTAAATCTAAGCAGAGAAAGGAATCTTAAAGCTTTGTGGATGCCCCATGACCCATAGCCACTGGGCAAACGAGTCCTGATTACACAGACACAGTGGACCCATTGACTGGCAGGTGCTCCAGCCTGCACCTGGTAACTAACTGCCTGGTGACTTACACCTGATAACTAACCTTGCCCCTAGGCCCACAGTCGATTGGACACCTGATCGGGCTGACCCAGTCAAAACTTTCCTCCCAAGAATTTTAAATGAAAAATTCTAGACTGGGCACCTGATGTATCAATTCATGTGAAGTTATGGTCAGTACAAGCTAAGTGATGGGGAAGCACCTAAGAGAAGTCTTACTTTATTTTATTTTTTTAAATCTTTTTTTTTAAAGATTTTATTTATTTATTTGAGAGAGAGAGAGAGGGAGAGCACAAGCAAGTGGAGTGGCAAGCAGAGGGAGAGGGAGAAGCAGGCTCCCTGCTGAGGAGGTAGCCCGATGTGGGGCTCGATCCCAGGACTCCGGGATCATGACCTGAGCCGAAGGCAGCCGCTTAACCGACTGAGCCACCCAGGCGCCCAAGAAGTCTTATTTTAAAAAGACAGTG
Organism: Eumetopias jubatus; assembly: GCF_037043125.1. NCBI lineage: Eukaryota > Metazoa > Chordata > Mammalia > Carnivora > Otariidae > Eumetopias > Eumetopias jubatus. The sequence goes on from NW_028274807.1 coordinate 178,850,685, forward strand.
GAGGGGCTGCTGGGTGGCTCAGTCTGTTGAGAGGCTGCTTTCGGCTCAGGTCATGATCGCAGGGTCCTGGGATTGAGCCCCACATCGGGCTTCCTGCTCAGCGGGGAGTCTGCTTCTCCCTCCTACTCTCCCTCTGTTCTCTCTCTCTCAAATAAATAAATAAAAATCTAAAAAAAAAAAAAAAAAAAAAAGACAGTGGAGAGGAGCGCCTAGGTGGTGCAGTCGGTTAGGAGACAGACTCTTGGTTTGGCTTCGGTTGTGATCTCAGGATTGTGAGATCCAGCCCCACATGGAGCCCCACGCTCAGCACTGTGTCCGCTTAAGACTCACTCTCTCTGCCCCTTCCCCACCCCTCCCTCAAATAAATAAATCAATCTTTTAAAAATAATTTAAAAAAAAAGGCAATGGAGAGAGAGAAGAGGGGGGAGGGTGGGAGAGAGGGACAGGGGGGAAGCAAAGGAAGGGGGGAGGGCAGAGGAGTGGGGAGAGGTAAGGTGGGATGGATATACAAAAATGGGGGGTGAAGAGCAAAGGGAGAAAGAGTTTTGTGGCTTAAATAGTGGCCCCAAAAGATATATAGTCACCCAGGGCCTCCGAATAGGACTTTATTTGGAAAAAGCATCTTTGCAGATGTAATTAAGTTAAATATCTAAAGATGAAGTGACTATGGGTTTGGGGGACTGGTGGCTTCAGAGATGAAAGGAGAGGGAATTTGACACAGAGACGGCAGGGGGTGCGTGTGAAGACGGAGGCAGAGGTCCGAGTGATGTGTCCACAGGCCAAGGCATGGGGAGTGCCAAAGACTGCTGACGGCCTCTAGAAGCTAGGAGAAAGACAAGGGACCAGTTCTTCAGAACCTGCAGAAGGAACCAACTCTGCAGATACCTTGATTTCAGACTTCTAGCTCCAGAACTGTGACAGAATCAGTTTCTGTTGTTCCAAGCCACCAAGTTTGTAGTGAGTGGTGATGGCAGCCCTGAGAATCTAACTCATTCTAGGAGATGTTAACTCTTAACCTGGAGAGGGAGAAAGGACCAGGAGGGAGAGGGAAGGAAGGGCAAGGGAGAGGGAAGCAGAGTGAAAGTGGAAAGGAAGGAAAGAGCCAGAACAGTGAGATTGGAGGAGCCAGGGAGCCAGGGAACAGATGTGCCTGCCCCCTCCAGCCTCTCCTTGTGTCCATGTCCCTTGACCCTGGTTCATCTGAGGACTCCCCTCTAGGTTCCCGAGGAGCCCCCTGCATCCTGACATGATACCACCGGCATGAGAATTCCTTCCGCGCCTGCTGGAATACTCCAGAACAACGGCAGTGGGGCACTCATTTGAGGGGTTTACAAAGACCAAGTTCCCCTCTTGCTTTCTGTCTCATGGAGTACAAGCAGGGGCCAGGGAGGAGGTGAGCAGAAGGAGAGGGGGAGAGAGAATCTTAAGGAAGGCTCCATGCCCAGCACAGAGCCCCATGCGGGGCTCCATCTCACAACCCTGAGATCATGACCTGTGCTGAAATCAAGAGTCAGATGTTTAACCCACTGAGCCACCCAGGTGCCCCTGGAGTGTTATTTTTTATTAGTGACAGCAGCTAACCCTTCTGAAACCCTTCCCATGTGCCAGGCACCGAGCTAAATGCCCTACAGGCGTCATTTCCATGGGTTTTCCCGACCATTCCATGAGTAGGTTGGAGTGCTATGATCCCACATTAGAGGGAGCAACTGAGGCATATCAGGGAAGTAACGACCCTGCCCAAGGTCATCAGCAGGGGAGGGACATTCTTGGGATTCAAACCCGCAGGCTGATGGTTAACCACTGGACTCCCCTGCTTCTCTCTGTGAGCCTGCTTTGAATGAGGATAACCAGGAATTCCCAACATGTTTTCCTACTCTTTTGTTAACTTAGTGAAACCATAATAGATTTTTATTGGTGTTTCAGTTGGGAGAATGAGGACCTGAGTGGTTCTTACCTGGGCTTTTGGCCCTGGGGGCCTCCCCTCTGTTCCTGGGGTCTGCACTCCACTACCTGCACGGGCAGGGCTGGGAGGGCCAAGGAAAATGAGTGGGAAGAAGGAGGCTGAAGTTTCTTTACTTGACTCTGATGTGAAAGTCTGGAACGCCAAGCCCAAAGAGAAGCTCGTTTCTTCACTTGCCCTCTGCTCTTCCCCCCGGACTTCAGGGCCCATACTGCAGCTCCCCCCAGTCACCTCCAGTCTTCCTGCCAGCCTGGAACTCTCCCAGCCCAGCCTCTCCAGGGCCATTATGGTGTCACCTGTGGTTTCCCGCGTGGGGGGTTGGAGTGCGGTGGGGGGAGCACAGACTGGGCTGGAGCCCTGGAGGCAAACCCACCCTCCTGGCTGTGGGACCCTGGAAGAGCCAGCCTCCCCTCTTCTGGGCCTCATTGTCTTCATCTGACAAACCAAGACAACAATAATATCCACCTCACAAACTGCCCTGTAAATATGTGCCATTTGTTGTATGGCAATTCTATTTTCATAAAGAGATTTTCAGAAGCACAATCATCTGTTGTGTAGGGATGCATACTCAGGCAGACAGGACATGTTAGGAAAAAGAAAGACACTGGTCTGGACTAGTTTCTCCATGTGGAAAGCGGGGCAGTTTCCTGCCCTCTCTGACACCTAAATCTACACTTTCAGCACCCTTTCCCCTTTTACCGTCTCCTCTCTGAGCCTTCTAGATCTGAGTGCCCCCCAGTTGAGCATTTAGTCTTAGATCTTTCTCCCACCAGCTTTGTTTTCTACTAAATAACACAAATAAGCCTGGTTTCAAAAAATAATGCATGTAAATTGGCATGCATGAGTTTACGTGTTCCCCCTGCCTGAGTAGGTATTTGCATTTGAACCAGGCTGTTTTCATGACACCGAATCCATTGAATGATGAGAATTTCAGGCATCTTAGCCAATTGTAATGGGTGGTAATATTAGGGGGCCTATTTTCTAGTCACCTTCCCGGGTAGATGGTCCATCTCTCTGCTCCCTCATGCTTTTCACTGGCACTGCCTCCTGACATTATAATGGTCTATTCAGATCTGTCTCCCTTGCTAGATTATGAGGTCCTTGAGGGCAGAAGCTTTGAGGTCTTCTTTCTAGCCCCTGCATGCAAAAATGTTCGATGAATGAATGCATGTCTGTTGCTTATTATTGCAAACTACTTTGGAAGCATTTGAAAAAAAGCTGCATTTTTTTTTCTCATATCCTGGCAACTCTTTCTGATTCCTTAGAATTCCAGTGGCCACCAAACACATATGCTACTGAGCCACTGAAATGTGGCTAGTCTGAATTGACATGTAAAACACTAGACATCAAACACTAGATTTCCTTGACTTCATATGAAAAAAAATGTAAACTATCTCATTGTATTGAAAATATCTCATTAATATCTCATTTATAAATTTTATACTGATTTAGGTTAAAATGATATTTTGGTTATATTTAATAAAAATAGTATTAAAATTAATTTATTATTTAATATTTAATCATTACGATGATTAAAGCTTGTTTCCTCTTATCTTGTCTAATGCAGCCACCAGAAAATTTAAAATTGCACAACGTGGCTTGCATTATATTTCTACTGGAAAGCGTTGCCTTAAGTCCCTGATCACATGTGCAAGTTTTCTTCACTTCCCTGGGGAGTAATTCACCTGAGTCTGGAAGCAGAGACTTATTTCCAGGAGCAAAGGAGCACCCAACAGTAGCTTTTCCTCTCTTGGCCTTTATTCCCTCTAACACTGTCTTTCTCCTTCCAGTTTCTCTGGTGGGGAGGATGCCATCAGCCTGTAAATGCCAGCAGCTCAGTCCTGCTTGAGCCAAAGCATCATTTCTATCAGCACTGGGTCTGTAGCACAGGTTCTTTTCAGTCCTGGTTGGCTGAGCACGTCTTGTTCCTAAGCCTAAAAATCCCTATTCTGGGACAACTTAATAAGTGGGGTCGACAAGCATGAAAAAGTTAGCGGAGGAGGAGAGGGTAGCCCTGCCAGGAGAGTGGGTACCCCTTGGTGTGGGGCTTGCAGTGACTACCAGGAAGCACGAGGAGGCTTCCAGAGCCAGGAATGTGCTGATTCTTGATCCACATACCAGTTATGTGGGTGCTGTCAAGTTATGAAAAGTCTTTTTTTTTTAAAGATTTTATTTTTAAGTAATATCTATACCCAGTGTGGGGCTCGAACGCCCCAACCCCGAGATCAAGAGTCACATACTCCACTGACCAAGCCAGGCAGGTGCCCCTATGAAAATAAATATACATCTTCAAACTGTATACATCTATGATTTGTTTCCTTTCCTGTAGATATGTTTATATTTCATTAAAATTTTACATAGTAATAGCAATAGAATATGAGTGAGAATCCCACAAAATATGATAAGGAAAGAATTAAAGCCCTGTGAAAATAATTGTCTAGGACAGAATATGAAAAATCTTCCATTGTTTCAAATAAATCAGATAGGCTAAGATTAAATATGGCATTTGCAGCAGAAAGATTAAGATGGCCCCATGATCCACCTGTGGTTGTGCCCTTATGGATCCCCTCCTCCTGAGGTTGGGCAGAACTGTGACTAGCTTCTGAACAACAGAATATATGATTACATGTACATGATTACCATACATAAGATGCTGCTGCAGTCTCTGCATCCCTTGCTAGCTTGGAGGAAGCAAGCATCCATGCTGGGGGACTTCCTGTGGCAAGGACACACCACGTGGTGTTCTCTAGCAGCTGAGGGTGGCCTCTGACCAACAGTCAGCAAGAATCTGAAATCTTAGTTCTAAACCATGAGAAACTGATTTCTGCCAACAATGTGAAGGACGTTGAAAGCAGGTCCTTCCCCAGTCAAGCCTCGATTGAGAATGCAGTCTCAGCTGACACTTTAATTGCACTCTAGTGAGATCCTAAACAAAGGACCCAGCTGAGCCATGCCAGGATTCCTGACATACAGGAACTGGTAGAAAATAAATGTGTGTTGTTTTAAGCTGCTAAGTTTGTGGTAATATTGTTACACAATAATAGAAAACTATTACAGCAGTAAAGAAAACAAAAATACAGCTCAGCACCTGACCTGCACTAGGCTGTTGGTTGAAGCTTGTTGAATGAAAGAATTCTAAGATACAGGTTTTCAAAGATTCAATCTCTCTTTCCATATCCTTCTTTCTGTCTCTCCCTCCCTCACCTACACACACACACACACACACACACACACACACATACACACACATGAATGAGCTTCAGGCATCCCTTATGGATGGTTTACTGTGTAGGGGAAAAATCTATTTGAAAATAAGTTTTTAAAAAATGAAATTAATCTATATTGTAGACATGTTAGAAAGCACAGTTTAGCAAAAAAGAACGTAAAACCACCAATTTCTTCATTGAGCATGTATTAATTCTGTAACACCCATAAGTAACCATCATTGACATACATAAAGATGGTAATTTGTGCATTTGTAAAAATAATATATGTTCACTGTAACAAAGTTTAGAAAGCATAGTAAAATAAAATGAAGAAACTGAAAGTCACCAGTAATCCCACTCAAAGAGATAATCCCGCTTAACGAGGTGACATGCCATCTATATACATATGTGTATTAGTCAGCTCCGGCTGCCAGAACAACAGAAATTTATTTCTTACAATTCTGAAGCCTGGAAATCCAAGATCAGGGTGGTTGGGTTCTGGTGAGAGCTCCCTTCCTGGCTTGTAGATGGCCACCTTCTCCCTGTATCTTCACGTGGCGGGGCGGGGGCGGGGGCGAGAGTGTGTGAGCACATGAGCTCTCTGATGTTTCTTCTTCTTCTTCCTTTTGTTGGAGAGGGCGAGAGGGCAGGGGGAGGGGCACAGGGAGAGGGAAAGAGAGAATCCCAAGCACGCTCCAGGCCCAGCATGGAGTCCAATGCGGGATCTGATCCCATGACCCCAAGATCATAACCTGAGCCGAAATCAAGAGTTGGACACCTAACCGACCGAGCCAGGCGCCCCTGGTGTTTCTTCTTATAAGGAATTAATCCTTTTGTATTAAGGCTCCACTCTTATGACCTCACTGAACCTTAATTACCTTCCTGCAGGCTCAGTCTCCAAATACAGTCACATTGGGGTTGGGGCTTCAACTTGTGATTTTGGGGGGAGACACAATTCAGTCTATAGCAGTGTGTTTTTTTATTTAAATTTAATTTTTAAAAACAGATTTTAAAAATTAAAAGTGGGACTTTATTCAGTTTTCACTTAGCAGAATATCCTATTTCCTCACATCATTTGATATTCTTCTACAATATTTTTATTGGTGGTATAGTATTCCTGTGTGATAGCTGCATAATGGTGGTCCGGATGTACCAGTAGCTGTTTAATGGTTCCTGTAGGATTGGGTACTTAAATGGTCTCCAACTCTATTCCATTATAAAGATAGAGGAATTAATATGCTTGTAATTTAATATGCTTTGTGTATAGGCATGATTAATTCCTTCAGGATATATAGAAGGCATTATCTTGAAGAATTATCAAAAAGGAGTCCCTATATCTTTGCCTTTGTTCTAAACTATGTTACAGGGGAAAAGAGAAAGGCAGACTTATTTGGAATTTAGATCTTGGATTTCCCCTGTAGCTTTATAAGCCTCAGGGTGTGGCTCAAGGAAAAAATGTTATCAGGGAGCCAAGGAGTTACCCAGGAGACTGTGGGTAAGGAGGAGCTTCTAGGGGCCTTTGGCACGTATGTGCTTTGTGTCCTGAGGCCATGTGTGGGGGGCAGTCTTCAGCCCCTTTGGAGAGATGTCAGGGAGGTGGAGTGTCATCTTACAAATTTGAGATGGACCTGGCAAGGGTATGTTAGAGCCTTATACTTGTGTTCTAGATTATAGAAAGAAGCAAGGCCAGAAGAGAATCCATGCCAGCAAGCACATGGCCAGGCTCACGGGAACTATTGGTGTTGGGTGGTGTTAAGGAGATGGTTTTTGGCCAAGACATCAACCTATTCAAATCCTGCTTTGGACCACCTTTTCTTGGGAAAGATAAAGGCAGAGAGAACAAAACTAAGGAATATACTGTAGAAGGCCGTCTGTTGGTTTTGCCTTCCCAGCATTCACTCTCCATTCTTCTGATAACAGGACCCCAGTGCTCCTTTGGGGACCAGCCCTTGCCAACTCTCTGTCCAGAGGTGGGTACAAAGCCCAGATCTGACCAGGCCACAGTAGATGCAGTCATAGACTTGTGAGCAGGCCTAGCCAATGGAGGCCTGCCAGGCCTCCTGCCTGATCTAAGAGAAAAGAAGGGCTCCATTTCTTTCTACTGGTAGAATGGAAGCCTTGAGTTGATGGTGGTGCTTACCGCTCAAGAATGAAGGGAAGTGGAGGTGACAAACGGAGAAATATTGAGTCTTGATGAGAGTGCTGGAGTTCCTGAATGTGGCCATAATGGAAGCTTCCAAAGTGAGTGTCCCTCCGCCCTTCCTTTCTCCCCTCCCCTTATGTGCCTCACCTCAAGCCTGCTCTTTGTTTTTTAGGCCAATTTGAATTGGATTTCTTTTTCATTGGCAACCAAAAGGGTTGTGAATAAAATATATTTATATTTAACTGGGACTCCCCATCCATCTCAATGGAGAGTTCTGGTGAGCTATGCTATAGAACCTTTTTATCCGAGTTCATGGGGTACCTGTGACATAGCACCAAAGTGGCTCATATATGAATTTCCAGTCTTACCACCACAATGACAGGAGAGAGAGGGAGGGAGAGAACATTTGTCCAAAGGTAGAGTGAGGGTAGTTCCACAGAGGAGAACACCCTTGTGAAGAGGCAGAAGTGGCTGGGTTGTCCTTGCTCTTCTTTCTTAGCCCCATGGAAGGAGGAGACAAAGAGAGAACACATCTATGGGTGCATGACTTTTGGAACTCAGTCAGTGCTCTGTTATACCTTTGGGGACTGTGGCCCATCTGAGTCTTTGAATTAGACCCAAACCTCCATCCTTGCTCTGTGGGGTGGGGAGAGAGGAGGTCATTAGCTCCACTTAGCCAACAAACTCCACGGGCTGGAGGCCAGTATGGCTGAGAACATGGGCAGTACTAGTGACCTAGCCACCTGGTCATCCCCTCACAAGGGCTGCCTACTCTGAAGACTCTGTCCTTCTGGTAACCCAGTTTCTCAGCCCTCCTCCTGTTTTTGTCTCACTTCCTAACCACTGCTGCTGCCTTACTCTCACCCTGTGTTTCCCCTAAAGAGTAGGCTCTAACTCGGATAGTTAGCCACTGCCCACCATAGAGCTTCCCTGTTGGTCAGAGTTCTTGCACCTGGCCTCCTCATTGGCTGCTGGGCTCCCTTAGGTCTATCTACAGATGGCAATTTGGGGCTAGTAGGTCCAATTAGACTGTGGTCAGGGTGGAGGTGGTGGGAGGTGGCACGTAATGCAACGTCTGGCTTCAAATGGGACAGTGTCTGGTTTTTCCCTCAGAACAGAAAATCCCAAGAAGGTTCTAGAATGCTCCCCTTGGCCCATCTCTCCTAACCCAGGTGGAAAGAATATATAGTATATTATTACGTCTATCTGGGTGAGAGCCTGTACAAGCATTCAGATGTTCAGGCCATTTGACACCAGAGCTTTTTTTTTTTTTACATATTTTTATTTCCTTTCCCTCCCTTACCCCTCTTTTTTTCAAGTCGTCTCTAATCATGTAAGCCAGACCTTGTTGCTTCAGCTAGAGGTATTTTCTTTCAGGCTTAGTCTTCCTTCAGCCATCAAATGTAGGACCCTGTCCTGGAAGCTCAGCCACTGGTAAGCCATTTTTAGTCACGCCTCCTAGATGGTGCACCTGGTGAGAAGTAGCCTGGACACCAGACCCTTCCATCTGTCATAGCAGGCCACTGGAAAAGCCCCAGCCTAGCCATTTCACCCAGAAAGATGGAAAAGAGGTTGCCTTTTTGAGTCACCTTCCCTTACTTTGCAGAGCTGGTTCTCAAAGTATGATCCCCAGAGTAGCAGCATCGAGAAAACCAATTTGTCTGAAAGACACATGCTCAGTTCCCAGCCCAGATCTACTAGGTCAGAAGCTGTGGGTGTGAGAGCCAGGGATCTGTTATCACAAGGCTTTTAGGTGATTCTAATGATCTGTAGAGTCTGAGAACCCGTGGCTGACAGCATGGTGTCACAGGGGTTGAGTTTGTGTGTGGTGAAAGTGTTCACAGCTGCTGACATTACCTGTAGCGACGGCGCACGCCGCTCTGAGGTAAGCACCTTATGTGTATCATCTAGTGTAGGGGCTCTCACCCTGCATGAACATTAGAATCAATGAGAATATTTTGAACAATACGGTATTTCCCCCTTACCCAAGGTTTTGCTCTCTCTGGCTTCAGTTACCCCAGAGTCTACTGTGGTTTGCAAGCAATCGTCCGAAGGTCAGTAAGTAACCTGACGCTACATCACAAAGCCTCTGTCATTCACCTCAGTGCATCTCCTCACCCAGGCATCTCACTGTCTCACGTCATCGTGAGATGAAGTGTGAGTACAGTACAATATGGTAGTTTGAGAGAGACCACATGCACATAAATTTTATTATGGTATATTATAATTGTTCTATTTTATTAATAGTTGTGGTTAATGTATAAATTAGGCACAGTGAGAGATTAAACTCTATCATAGGTTTGTATGTACAGGGAAAAACATAGTAGATACAGGGCTCGGTCCTGTCGGTGGTTTCGGGCATCCCCTGGGGTGTTGGAACATAACCCTGAGGATAAGGGGGGGGCTACTGTCCTGATGCTTGGGCCAACTGCAGATGAACAGAAGCAGATTGCTGGTGGAGATCCAGCCAATGGGGCCTCTTTAAACTCCCAGGTGCTTCTGATTCACAGAGAAGGTTGAGAGGCACACCTCTGGCCCCTCTCTGACACCTTGCAGCTGTGTGACTTTGGGAACACTCCCATGGCCACCTCCCCCACCTTGATTTCTGAGTCTTTAAAAAAGGAGTGGTGATTCCCAGCCTCTTGCCCCCCAAGACTGTTATGTGTAATAAATGAAATAACAGATGTGAAATCTTGTAACTGCTCTTAAAATTATGAACAAGATGAGCTGGAACTCCCAGTTCGAGAACAGTGAGAGACCCAGAATTTCTTGCAGGAGATTGGGGCAGGTGCAGGGTCAGAGGAGAACTCCCCTCCCCTAACCTCCTCTGGCTCTGACTTTCCATTTAGATTTACTTCTCCATCTTTGCCTACCACACATGCTCTGTCCTACCCCAATTCTCCTCTGGCCAAACTTGTACCAATTCAAGCTCAAGGCTATGTGTAGGACAGACTCTCCTGAAGGTCAGGGCTACATCAAAGGCCTGTAGCAAACCATAGCAAACACTTCTCAATTGCTAGTCAGTCTTTATGTCATTCTCACTTCCAGGAGCTGGTTGCCGTTCTTCTCCATTTGTGCCCCAATAGCCCACCGTCTTGCTACCCCTCCCCTCTCCACCCTAGCTCCCTGCCTCCCCAGATTCACTTGTTCAGTCTGCCTATCCCACCACCCCAGGGTTCTTCAGCTCTTTGTCTCCGTTCTATCCCATCCCTGCCTAGCCTGAGGGGGGGATAGCTTTCTACAGGCTGAAATTCTCATCAAGGAGTTTTGCTAAATGGAAACACTTGTCTCCTTGAAAAGGAATTCTGCCCCAGTTTTTCTCCTCCCTCCCCTCCTCCCCCTCCCTTCCCCGCCTCCTCCCTCCCCTCCTCCCCGCTCACCCTCCTCCCCTCTTCTTCTTCTTTCTCCTCCTTACTCTTCTCCCTCTTCCTCGTCTTCTTCCTCCTCCTCCTTCTTCTCCTTCTCCTCCCCCTTCTTCTTCTTCCTCTTCTTCTTCTTCTTTTTCTCCTTCTCCTTCTTCTTTCCTTCCTCCTCCTGCTCCGGGTCCTCCTGCTCCCCACTATATAAGCGGATCTCTTAAGAACACCAGCTCTGGAGGCAGCCGTTCAGAGTTCATAGCCAAGATTTGACTGTACAGGGGTTATGTCACCCCTCGCTACTCCAAGTATGGTCCACAAGCCAACACTATCAGCATCAATTGGGAACTTGTTACAAGATGCAGACTCTCAGGCCAGCCCTAGACCTACTAAATAAGGATGTGCTTTTCAACAAGACCCCCAGGTGAATCATTTGCACATTAAAGTCTTAGAAGCCCCATTCTAATTTCTCTGAGCCTCAGTTTCCTCATTTGTAAAATGGAAATAATGCAGGGTTGGGGGCTGGGAAAATTACACGAGATGATGCATGCAAACATAAAGCATGGTGTCTTGGAGAGCCATGGATAAATGATAGCGAATATTATTAGCTCTTGAGCTGTAACAGCACTATGACTGCATTAGGGATTGTTTTTCTAGCCCAGTATACAACCTCCCAGGATGCCAGGACCCTCGGTGTACAGTGATCGCTCTGTGCTGGGGCCAGGTGGATGGGAATTGAGGGCAAAGCAACCCCTGAGGTTTCAGGACTTTGGAGTCAGGAAAGTGAGAAATCAGCCTGGACACTAAGCAGAAGACAAAGGTTGAGGAGTTTAGGCTCTGCCGACTTGCATCTGCACATTCAGGTGTGCTGAGGCAGATGCATAGCCATGGGGTCCATGCGTGGTGTCTTCTTGGTGGGATGTGTTTACTCATGGCACATAATTGAAAATATCATTTGCATGTTAAAAATGGGTAGAGAGTACACAGTGTGGTTTCATTTCTAGCAAGTTCTAGAACAAACTAAACTAAACTAGGGTGATAGAAATCAAAATATTGGTTGCTTATTGAAGGGTAGGTTAAAGGGTTTGAGGGAAATTTCTAGAGGGATAGAACTTTTGAGGGGGATAGATCTTGATTGGAGTAGTGGGCTAGTGTGCACTGCAATGAATCAAACTTTACTTCATTTTAATTCTTTTAAAACAAAAGCTGGGAATAGAAGGGAGAGACCACAGACAACCCCTCCCCTTTTCTCAGTCTAGGAATTAACCTGACCTCTGATAATAAAGGCCCTCTGCCCTAAGCCCAACCTCAGCAAATTACCTACAAGCTGGGGCCAGTGTAGACAATGCCCAGAGCCAGTGTGGACTACAGTGAAGGTGAAAATCCTTGGTGAGACTTCCCCAGCGGCCTTAGGCCAGATTTCCAGCCCCACAGGACTCTGGCTCAAACATCTCAGTGAAAAGGAGCATTAGACTTCTCCATATGCATATGTCCCACGCCATGCAGCCTGTGACTTCTATTTGTCCCCAAATTATTTTTTCTTTGTGTGGTTTTTTTTTTTTAAGATTATATTTATTTATTTATTTATTTATTTATTTATTTATTTAAGAGAGAGCGAGAGTGAGAGAGCATAAGCAGAGGGAGTGGCAGAGGGAACAGCAGAGGGAGAGGGACAAACAGACTCCATGCTGAGATGCTGAGCTGGGAGCCCAATGAGGGGCTCAAAACCAGGATCCTGACCGAGATCATGACCTGAGCCAAAGGCAGAAGCTTAACCAATGGAGCCACCCAGGTGCCCCTATTCATTTTTTTTAAGTAAACTCTACATTCCAACTCATGACCCCAAGATCAAGTACCACATGCTCTACCCACAGAGTCAGACAGGCACCCCTGTTTGTCCCTAAACTATTATGGCATAGCCCTCACAGAGTTGATTCTGGGAAATTTGCTCTTTTCGGTGTCCCTGTGGATTGGGAACATTTGCCAAGGTACCACTTTGCACCTCTGAGAATAGTCCTTCACATTTTTCGTCTCTGGGCTGCTGGCCTTCCCCCATCACTCCATAAACTTGGCCTCAAGTGATCGCTGCCAGGCTGTGCTGTGTTCCAATGGACACCTTCTTCAGTAGCCACGCCTTGGCCTGGAAAGGGGCACTGAATTCCCTGCCATCCCTTAACTCAGTCTGTGTCCTGGGCCAGCTCCTAACACCCTGGGGGACCATACTTTAACCTAACACAGGCCTTTCTTCACCTCAGGGTTTTGCCCAATAAAGAGAAAGTTTTCTCCTCTAACTCTTCATTTCCTGTCTCAGGATTAACTTCTTCCTGGGAGAATCAGCAGTAAGATGTCTATTCCTTTGAAACTCCATTGCACCTTCAGTGGGGAAAACCTCAGAGGGTGGCTGGATTATTCAGACCACACACACACACACACACACACACACACACACACAAGCATGCACACACACTTGAGCACAAAACAGGAAATGACTTCTATTTGATGGTTGATGACAGAGTCCCTACCAGAACACAGGTCTCCCGACTTCTAGGACAATTCTAGTTCATTTGATTGGGGCTGAAATTCAGCCTCCACCAGGGAACTTATTCTGCTTGCGACTCCACTGCACGATTCTGACAAGCCACTTAATGTCTCTGCAGCTCAGCTTCTTGACAGTAATTGGGGATGATAATAGTTACCTACTTCACAGGGATATTCAGCAGCTCAATTAGTAAAAGCTTCTAAAGTGCTTGAGTCCCATTATTACTTGTAATGGAGTATGTCTGCCAGGGTTGGCCGGGCTGTTGGCTCTTGGTGGGAAATGCTCTTTCCAAGGAGGAACCATAAAGATACGAGCTCTAGGGATCTGGGAAAATAGAAGTACAGCCCAATGCTTCTAGACGTTTCCAAACCCTCCATGTCATTTGACTATTAAGAGGAGTTGTTAGTGTGGAGTGCTCAGTGGAGGAATTTCTGCCTCCCAAAGTGATCCTTGAGTATATAGCCATGGACATACCCATCGTCAAATTGATTGCATTGCACTGCATGGATTCACAAGCATCAAATTGGGACAAGAAGGTGATAAGGAAGAGCTGCTTCAGGTTCTTGGAAGTAAAGTTGTGTTTAGAGTTATCCAAGTAAAATTTGTTCCCAGTGGTGGTAGATAGCCATCTGTATTCGTTAAGATACAGGGTAAGCTGCCAAACAAAGAGTTCCCAAAGCTTACGCAAGCTCTAAGTCATCTCGCTCATGTCACAGTGCAGAGGTGGCAATCGGGGATGGGGATGGGATGGCTCCATTCTCAACACATGGCCCCTGCTTGTGACTCCATTTCTCACCTCCCAACCAGCAGGAAGGGGGAAGGGACCAATAGCACTCAACCACTTTTTCCTAAAGATAAGATTCCAAATTGGTACCATCGTTGCACTTTCTAGCTCGCTGGCTAAACTTAGTCTAATGGACATGCCAAATTGCGAGGGAGGCTGGGAAATGTAGTCTTTACCTGGGCAGTCTTTACACTGAAAGGACAGGAGGCATGGGGGTGAGGGGGGCGTGAGGATGAGTAGTCTGCCGCACCATCCTTAAGAGAGACCAGGACCCTGCAAATGTGTAATTGAAGAGTGCCAGAACATCCAAAACTCTGGTGGTGGCCTCATTGGGAATAATCACAGTAGTAGGTTTGGAATGTGCTTATAATTTACTGAATAAGAAGAAAGAAGAAACGTCAGGCTTCCTGAAAGAAAATGTGAAGATAGAAACAAAGGGCGCCTGGGTGGCTCAGTGGGTTAAGGATCTGACTCTTGATCTCAGCTCAGGTCTTGATCTCAGGGTCGTGAGTTCAAGCCCTGTGCTGGGCTCCACACTGGGTGTGGACCTACTTAAAAAAAAAAAGAAACTAGGCCTATGCCACTGAGGCCTTTTAACCTCTTTGAAAGACTACTAGAAAACAGTGCTCCCCTGTGCCCAGGAGTCTGACTTGTGCAAGAAGCCTCCTTCCAGCTGGGGGTTTGAACTTCTAGCTCTTGATCCTGCATCAGTGTTGGAAGAGGAAGAGGAGGGGTACAGGAACTCTCCCAGAGGGTAGCATCAGTTATACGTTGAAAAAGGAGGTTCTCTACATTTTGTTAAAGGAGGAGGAAGAGAAGGGGGGAGGAGGAGGAGGGAGAGGAGAGAAGGTGCAGAAGGGTGGGTGGGGAGGAGGAGAAGGTGGAGACACCTCCCTGGGGCACTTCAGAACCCCTCCAGGCTGCCCTGCAACTTTCGGGAATAATGTAATTTGCATGTGACTTGAATGACAATCTGGTTGGTGAATTGGAATACCTGGAGAGAGAGACCAAGCCAGCCAGCCAGCCAGACTTTGTAAAGCGGTTGCCATTTGGGGGGGACCTTGCTGCTAAGATTGCTAATATAACAGCCCTCTGATATGTTCAGAGACTGCTTTTCCCTCAGCGCATTTATGCCTAAGCCCCTCCACTTTCAAAATTAGAACAGAAAAATGCCCTCCTGGAGAATTTATTCTAAAAGATTATAGAATGGAGCTGGGGAAAACAGAGACTGAATCAGAAAGATGAACTTTTTATTTGGAAAAACTTAACACATATACAATAAATCCAGCTACAGCAATCACCAACTGCTGACCAATCTTGTTTGCACCCCCAGCTTCCTGTCTTCCCCCTGGATTATTTTGAGTAAATCCCAGGATTGTGTCATTTTTATCTGTATATTTCAGTGTGTGTCTCTAAAAGATAAGAATTCTTTTACAAAAGACATAAAACCATAACGCATAATCACACTTTAAAAATCAATAATAATTACTTAATATAACCAAATATCTCATCATTGTTTAACTCTCTCCACGTCTCCCCGCCCCCCATTTCCAGGCGTGGGCGCGCGCTCGCACACCCCACGCGCATGCGCACACGCTCTCTCTCAATTGATTTGTTTACATCAGGATCCCAACAAGGTCTACTTGTTGCATTTGGTTGCTATGTCAGGTGTCTCTTTTTTTTTTTAAGATTTTATTTATTTATTTGAGAGAGAATGAGAGAGAGAGAGCATGAGAGGGGGGAGGGTCAGAGGGAGAAGCAGACTCCCTGCCGAGCAGGGAGCCCAATGGGACTCGATCCCGGGACTCGAGGATCATGACCTGAGCCGAAGGCAGTCGCTTAACCAACTGAGCCACCCAGGCGCCCTGTCAGGTGTCTCTTAAATTCATTTTAATCTACAGTTTCCCACCTCATTTATTTTCCCCCCTTTACAAGGTCAAGTTTTCCAAGGTCTGGATTCGCTGGTGTCACTGAACACATTCCTCATTCTATGCATTTCCTGATGATTGGCTATTAGATCCTGAGGCTTGGTCTTGGGGTCTCATGTAGGTTAGATTTGACTTCGTCAAGGTGTGTGTTCCTACAGCAGGAGGGCCATCGTGCCCGGTTTTCCCTCTGCGCTCTTAGCAGACAGTGATGATCATTTGCCCCAACCATTATTTCAGTAGGGATTTGCAAAAATGGGATATTCTAATTCTTTCATTCGTTCTTAATTATTTACTAGCTGGAATTGATTCTATAGACAGCTATTTGTGGTTACCCTGAGGAACAATTCATACAGGAAAGATAGGATAAAGACTTGATTCTTACCCTTTACTTACTAGTTTTCAAAATAATAAATTGTTTCCCTGTCATCTTCCAAGAGGACTGAGAGGGTTTTTTGTTTGTTTTTGTTTTGTTCTTTATGAGCTCATGAATTTTTACATATGCAGTGTGACTCAGTTCTTTGTGGTTAATTCTTTTTTTTAAAGATTTATTAATTTATTTGAGAGAGAGAATGAGACAGAGAGAGAGCATGGGAGCGGGGAGGGAGAGGGTCAGAGGGAGAAGCAAACTCCCCGCTGAGCAGGGAGCCCGATGCAGGACTCGATCCGGGGACTCCAGGATCATGACTGGAGCCGAAGGCAGCCGCTTAACCAACTGAGCCACCCAGGCGCCCCTGTGGTTACTTCTTATTAATCCTCAAATGGTCCTATTGTTGGCCCTTGGGATCTTCTCTAAGCTGACTCCTGAATCCTTTTGACATGACCTTACTAGTCTTTGATAGCTTCCTTGTTTTCTGTTATGAGTAGATGGCCAAGCTTATCTTAAATATTTCCTGCCCTAGACCTGAAATCAGTCATTTCTCTAAAGAGCTTGGTTTCTCTTAGTGGTATTTAGAGAACCAAGTCTGGGCAATTCAGTTTTTAAGACAATGTTTTTATTTAATTTGAAAATAAAGTATAAGTGCTGTAAACACAACTTTAATTCAAGGACTAAATGAAAAAGTTGAACAAGGATGCTCTAGAAAATCACTGTTCAATAGAACTTTCTGTAATGATGGACATATCCTTACATCTGAGCTATCCAATATGGTGGCCACTAAGGCATGTGACTTTTGAGAGTTTGGAATGTGGCTAGTGCAATTGAAGAACCGATTTTTAATTTTAATTTTAAACTAATTTAATTTTAAATTTCAATAATCACATGTGGCTAGTTAATACCTTATCAGACAGTGCTAGAAATCTAGAATCCCAGTGATTAAATTCCACAACTATGTTTTTTTTTTAAGCACCATCCCTGTGCAAGATAGAAAACTGAATAGTATACTGTCATTCCTGCAAGAATCTTCTAGTATATTATAGTAAAGGAAATAAGATAATCCCCTAATAATTTCAGTGTAACCAAAATGGTAATTGCTAGCCAAGTTGCAAGGCAATGAGAATTCTGAAAAGAGAAATATATGTTAATAATCTGGGATGGTAAGAAGTGGATTCATGGAAAAGATTACATCAAAAGATTTTTTTTTATAGGAACCATGACCTTTGTTATTTTATTTTTATTTTATTTTTTGGAGTTCTTAAAAAATGGACTTTGTTTTTGGAGACAGGTAACTGAGAGGAAAATTATAGAATTCTCATATACCCACTGCCCCAACACATGCACAGCTTCTCCTCTTATCAACATCCCCCACCAGAGTAGTACATTTGTCACAATCAGTGAACCTGCATTGACACATCATAATCACACACAGGCCATAATTTACATTAGGGTTCAGTCTTGATGTTCATTCTGTGGTTTTAGACAAATGCATATGGACATACATCCATCACTCTAGTAGAGTACAGGTATTTTCACTGCCCTGAAAATTTGTGCTGTGCCTATCAATCTCCCCACCCCTACCTCCAGGCATCCACTGACCTTTTTACGGTCTCCGTAGTTTCAGTTTTTCCAGAATATCATATAGTTGGAATCATATAGTATGTAACCTTTTCAGATTGGCTTCTTTCACTTACTAATCTGCATTTAAGATTCCTCCATGTCTTTTCATTGCTTGCTAGCTCATTTCTTTTTAGCGCTGAATAATATTCCATTATCAGGATGTGCCATTCAGTAGTTATCCATTCACCTACTCACGGACATCTTGTTTTGTTCTAAGTTTTGTCATTTATGAACTGCATTACAAAAGCTGCTCTAAACACCCATGGGTAGGTTTGTGTATGGACATAGTTTTCATTTCATATGAGCAAATAAGAAGTATGATAGTTGGATTGTATGGTAAGATTATGTTTAGTTTTGAAAAAAACTACTGAACTACCAAAGATGCTTTTAAAACTACAGTACTGGTAGTGGTAGTAGTAATAACAATAATAATAATAATAATCCCTTTCATTTGTTGAGTGCATGCTCTGAACCAAGAGCTTGATATATAATAACTTATTTAATTTAATCCTAATAGTCCTATAAGGTAGTTTTTTTTTTTTTTACAAATTTATTTATTTATTTCAGAGAGACAGAGAGTGTGCACGAGCAGGGGGAGAGGCAGAGGGAGAGGGTGGGAAACAGAATCCCCACTGAGGGCAGAGCCAGAAGCGGGGCTAAATTGCCCTACTGGGAGATCATGACCAGAGCGGAAACCAAGTCAGATGCTCAACCAACTGAGCCACCCAGGTGCCCCTAATGTTCATGCTTTTAACCCCTCACTTTACAGAGGAGCAAATGGAAGCTTTAAGGGAATAATGACTTGCTCAGGGTCCCCCCCCCCACCCCGGCTCCCAAGGAGAACTGGAATTCAAACCCAGGTCTGTCTCACTCCGAAGTTCTTGTCCTTCACTTCTGTGTCTAACTCTCTGAGCCCAAAGGTTACACAAAAACTTTAAAAATATGCCAAATTATCTTTTCTTCTTGGAGCCCTCCTGAATAAAGGTCACTTTCCTTCTGCACCTCTGAAAGCCTGCTTGCGAAGAAGCAGGATGACCTTCTTCCGAGAGTGAAGGGGAATACCAAGGTGGACATGGAGGGAGAGCCCACTGTAAATAGCAGAGCTGACGGCTCTCAGGGGCCCACGTGAGGCTGTGCACCCTCTGAACGCCTCTGTCTAGCCCCTCAGCACTTCTCTCCCAACCTCCGTTTTTCTATTCCCACGGCTGGCTTGATGCTGGGGTCTCTGGCTCCTTTCTAAAGCTTGTACACAGGTTCTACTTCCCTGCCCAACCCTGTGAGTAGGCCTTGGTGATGCTGTCTCCCAGTGCTTCTTCTGGACACTGTCCTTTCCCAGCTCCCTTACTGGCAACTTTGCCCCAACCCTGGGCCTCACAAAGGCTTCCTGCAGCCTGGTTTCAGTGGAAAGCCTCAGGCTTGTTTCCTTATCTGTAAAATGAGGATGTTAACAGTACTTGCTCATAGACTTCTTTTTCAATTGCTTTTTTTTCAATTTCCTTTTTTTTTTTTTTAAAGCAATCTCTTTGCCGAACATGGGGTTTGAACTCACGACCCCAAGATCAAGAGTTGCAAGCTCTACCAACTGAGTCAGCCAGGTGCCCTATCTCATAGATTTCTTGATAGGCTGACATGCAATAACACTTGTAAAACTCTTAGCTTAGCACCTGGTATGTAGTAGGCATTCAATAAATATTTGCCATTAATAATAATGGTTGCACAAACAATGATAGATGGCCCTTGGTTTGGGAGAAAGCTGGAGCAAGTAACATTGTAATTGGGTTCATGTAACTTGGTTACTTGAGTGCTAAGAGCTCTGAAATAACTGATGAGCAACTGGGTTCAAGATCATGGTCTTCTTTTTACCTGTTAGGTGGCCTTGGGTAGTTACTTACTTTTCTGGAGCCTCAGTGTCCTCCTGTGTAGACTGGGAATCATAACCTGCTGCCGCCTCCTGGCCTTTGCACTGCCATTCCCTCCCCTGGATGTTCCTGCCAGAACTCTGCATGGCTCACTCCCTTGCCTCATTCACGTCCCTGCTCAATGCCAGCTCCTCAGAGAGCCCCGCCTCCCCCCCCCCCCCCCCCCCCCCGCCAACACTGTCACTAAGCCTTGCTCTAACTCCATGATAGAGCTTATTATCATACAGGTGCCATGGGCGGTCTTCCTCGCCTCCTCCCAGAAGTCGAAGCTCAAAGAGGTAGGGACACATCTAGCTTGCTCACTGCTGGGGTTCCAGCTCCAAAGATGGCACCTAGGACACAGTTCACTCTCAATGAACATTGTTGAGAGAGAAAATTGTGTAAGAAGATCTTTTCAATGTATAGAGACCTAGAGCCATAAGTATTTGCAGCTAGTTTCTGGGCCATCTGGAGAACAGCGTGAAAGGTCTGCAGATTGAATTCAGCAAGGTGACACACCTAACATGCTCAGCCTTGCTGAGAGAGGCGGCTTTTTAGAACCATACCTTATTCTGTTGGTTTGTGATGGGCTTTAAGGAATCCTGCCAGCGCCAGAGGGAGACAGGGCAAACCGTGATGGAAGTGTTCTCGTCACCTCCTTGGGGTGCTGGCCAACTCAGTGATGTACTCCTCTCTCTTTCAGCCCCTACCTGCACCTGAGGGCTTGGAGAGGCCCCTCTACTCCTTCCCTTCTGGTAAAGGATTTATAGAAGTTTTCCAGGGCCGGCCTGGACTTAAACCATCATGTGATTATAAAACCCCCTACCTCTCCCAGGGAGTTTTGCTTTTATTTTATTTTATTTTTAAGTTTTTTTAGAGAGAGAGAATGCATGAGCAGGGGGAGGGGCAGAGGGAGATAGAGAAAAACATCTCAAGCAGACTCCCTGCTGAGTGCAGGGCCCAATGACAGGACGTGGGGTTCAATTTCACAACCTTGAGATCATGACCTGAGCCAAAACCAAGAGTCGGATGCTCAACCAACTGAGCCACTCAGGTGCCCCAGGGAGTTTGCTTTTAAAGCTAATCCCTGGTATATAATCTCATGACCTGTAGTCTTAACTGTTGTTAACTCTCATCTATGAGTGACTATTTTAATCATTAGTCAATTATTCCAATAACTGTCCAAAGTTAAATGTATGCCCCCAACTTCAGCAGTGGGGACCCTGAGGCTCTCCAGGCTTTGTAGCTTGCCGAGGACCGTAAACTTGGCAATGACTTCAAAGCCTGGCTCCTTCTTCGACTGTCCCTCCTTCTGCAGGCTGGGCAATGGAAGCTAGGCTTAGAGGGGAGAGGGCTGAGAGCAAACACACAGTCCTCTTTGGCTGCCCTTGCTCTCAGTAAGGGGATATGCTTCCAAAGGCTGCTGGCAAATAATTTTGAGGGTTTGGCTAGCCTGAAATAACCGATCTATTTAGAGGTTTGAAGACCAGGCAGCAGAGGCTAAATAAGGTAAAGTGTCTGTCAAGAGTGGAGGCCCAGGGAAGAGAATAGAGTATTAAAAAACTCATGGTTCATGTCATGTTTTCCTTTACCCAAGGCTCTTTTAAAAGTGTGCTGCAAATAGAAGTCATTGCTGTCCTCACCTTAGAATACACAAATTGTGATACAAGGCCAGATGAAACACACACACTATAAATGTCAATACAAATATAGATTTAAATATAAATACAAATTTAAATATAAACATAAACATAGCATATACATATTTTTGGTTTCTGATCTACAACTAAACAACTTCAGAAAAAGTAGGTTGATCAGACGTAATTTGGGGGAAATGGAGAATGCTTAGTCAAAACCTCATGTTCAGATTGTAGGTATAAGGATTCAGGGATTTCTCCTATGGAATGTTCAATTTTTAGTAATCATAGTAGTTGTCACTTACATAGCCCCTGTTATGTGTCAGGAACTGGGCTGGCCCCTTCCCACAGTTTACACTTAATCATCACAATCCTAGTTTCCATTTTTTCATATATCGATGAACAGGTAGAGGTTCAGAGAGATTAAGCAACTCACCCGAGGTCACACAGCTGGTAAGCAGCAGAGCCAGGATTTGAACTAAGACTACAGAACGTAAGGTGCACAAGAGTAGGAAAGCTGTGTTTGCCAGTGTGTTACCCGATGCCCAGAATGGAGCTAGTCATCACAAGGGCTTAATGAATGCTGAAATGAAAACTGAATGAGTGAATAAATGAATAAATGAACGGCTTCAACTCCTGTATTCTCAGCAACGCTGCTAAACTTCCTTCTCACTTTGCTCTGCACCTGCCAGCATCATGCTCTTTGCATCTGAGTGACATAAGGCATTAGGATTGAGTCCTCTCTGCCTCTGAGGTAGAAGAAATCAGACATAGGTGTGTTCTCACCTCCTTTTATCAATCTTTGGTGGGATGCAGTGGAGGGTGGTGAAGGAAGAGCCCAGCTGTGTGTTTGCTATCTGTATAAACTGAGCAGGGTGGAAAGTGTGGCTAGAAGGGCAGGTCCACTCTGGGCACGTCTGCCAGCACGTTCGCACACATGTTACCATTGCTGCTTTTGTGGAGAGAACTGAGGGCTCTGGACCTACAATGTCTGCTAACCTCAAGGGAGGGAAAGAGGAAATGACGGGCAGCTTCCACGGCAAGAAAGAAAAGCAGAAATTCAGTAAGAAACAGAAGTTCCCTGCCAGTGCCTTGTTTTAGTTCCTCAAACATGAACTGAAAGTCAGTGGGGTGTCCTAAAAATCTCACGGCACTGGAAATCAGGAGAAGGGGTGGGGGGTTGGGGGGTCTCCTCTCTGCTTTGTCATTGACTTGGATAAGTCATTTTTCTGCTTTGGATTTTAGTTGCCTTATCTCTAAAATAAACAATTTAGACTAAAACCCTGCCTTCAGGCATTTAGAATGATGGGTGTGTGTGTCGTGGGGCAGGGTGTGTGTGTGGTATTTTTGGTGGCTGTAATGATTGACGACTAGCATGGATGTGTGTGTTGTGGCGGGTGGAGAGGGGATGCTAAATGTATTCAGAGCTTAAGACCACACAATGAGAAACTGTCCCACTTAGAATCTGGAATGGTAATTATGAACTGCTTCATTGCTAAAATACTGTGATTCTATTCTAGCTACACTGATTTGAATCATCCAAGTCACATGACTGAAAAGAAATGAGATTCTGTGTAAAAGAAATCAGAAGTAACAGATATTATATATTTCTAAATGCCTGCCAATGTACCTTTGGTGAAGGTCACCACAGTCTCTTTACCTGGAGAGCATCTCTCACCATTGTCCCAGGTACACAGGAAGGAGCTGGCCCCAGATGGGAAATGTCCTAGGCAGTTGCTACCAGACAGGAAGGGTAAGCCAAAAGCCCTTTTTGGCACTGCAGGAACGCCCCTCCTCTAGAAGGCTGGGATTGGAGTGGGTGCCGGGTCAGTGGCAGAGAAAGGGCTGAGAGAGGCAGCCAGGGCGATGAGCCCAAGAACAGCACTTTCTCTCAGGATGGGGGGTGGGGGGGGAGGGTTTCCACCTGGAGGGGAGGAAGGAGCTGAAGTGCTCAGAGAGCAGTGGTCTGGGGTTGACAAGGGGCTTACAACAGGAAGCTAAGGCATAGACTTCACCTGTGGGTCTTCTATAAGAAGTGGAACCAAATACTCCTTAGCAGATATTTGTGAGGGACTCACACAGCACCACTACCCCCCAGAAAGCCAGTGAATTTCCACAGGTGGGACACTTCCACCCCCACCACCCAGAGCAGGTTAAGCTTCCCCCCGTATCCAGATGCTGTCTTGGTTGATGTTTTATTGAGATACAGCATACCCCCAGAGAATTATCCAGATCCTAAGTGCACAGTTTGATGAATGTTTACCCACCTAGACACCTGTGTACCCACCACGCAAATTAGGATATAGTCCATGTCAGCACCCAAGACAACTCTCTTGTGCTTCCTCCCAGGCTGTGAGCCCTGCCAGAGATAATCACTTTTTAACTTGACTACCAGAGCGTAGTCTTTGAACCTCACGTCAGTAGAGTCATACAGTGTGTTGTGTTTGTTGCCTGACTTTCTTCATTCAATATTCATCCACTGGAGATTCATCCATGCCCTTGCATTAAGAGTTCCATTTTTCTCCACTGCTGAGGACTATTCCACTGTATGATTATGCCACAATGTATTTGTTCATTCTACTGTGGAAGGACATTTGGGTTGGTGATAGATGCCAGCTTGAAAAAGAGTAAGAAGTACGGAAACCTCTCAAGATGAGAACACAGGCTGTTTAGGGAATTTGAACCTGAAAGAGACCATTTTAAGCTAGAGAAGCAGAATGACCTTCAGTCGTCAAGTTTACATTTTGCCTTACTATTAAACACCAACAACTTGGAAGAGATATATTTGAGAGGTGGTACATTAAAAACAGGACGAGTTCAGAGGAAACTATTCAGAAGATGTGGAAAATCTGAGTGAACACCTCCACTGGGGGAGCAGAGCTGGGCTCACAGAGGACTCTGACAGAACTGAAATCAGCGGTGCAACAGTTGTCAAAAAAAAACACCAGCCTAATTCAGAAAGGTGCACAATTAGTCACCCTGCAAGTGGTCAAGGGCTGTTCTAGTTGTTTTGACTAATTTCCACTTGTTTCTCTTAAGAGAAGTGGGAGGCCCTTGGAGGGGTCTCAAATTAAATAATCTCAGTGATTTAAGAAATGAAAAATGAGCCCAGGGTGAAAAAGCTAATGGAGTTAGGGTTGTTGTTGCTTTGACGAGAGACTTTGCTATCTGCAGAATGGGTGTTTCAGTCCGGGAAGGGAAGTGTTGGCATCCTTTTGCGGTAAAGGAGGCATAGCTCTCCCCGGACACCCTGATGCACATGATCAGATGGTAAGAGGACGCGGGTGAGAGCTGCGTATCGTCCCCTCTGTGGTGTGCGTGCTGGGTCCGCCAACGCTGCGGCCCCTGCTGCCCTCTGGAAAACAGTAGGATTGTCCTTTCCTGCCCACTTGATGATCAGCACAGTCATGGGACTGCCTTGGCTAATGACCTTGGAGCAGAAGTGACATGTTTGAAGCAGAAGCTTTATGAGCCGGTGTGCTTGTTTCTCCAGAGACTTGTTCCCCTCTGCCACGGTTCCAGGTAGTGGGCTCCAGAGGGATCAAGACACCCAGCCCACCCTCAACGACATGTTTGTGGATGAGAAGTACACTGCTCCGCCTTCAAGCCATGAAGATGATTTGTTAGCACAGCATAAGCTAGCCTCTCCTGAACTGCCAATGTTCCTTTGGTGAAGGTCACCACAGTTTCTTTACCTGGAGTGCATCTCTCACCATTGTCCCAGGGACGCAGGAGGGAGCAGGCCCCAGACGGGAAATGTCCTAGGCAGTTGCTACCAGACAGGAAGGATGAAGTTGCTTCCCAGAGTCCCTGAAAATGGTCACTTGATGTGCTCCTATGAAGGTAGCCTCTTACACCCGGCCATAAGCCACGGGCCTCTGAGCCAAGGCCAACCCACCGATTCTTTCTCAGGAATCGGAATGCCAAGGGATGACAGGGACTATCGGCCCTCCATAGTAGAGGCTACAGCTAAGAGGGTCTGAAGGAGAGTTGAGACGTTGGGCCATGTTGGGCCAAGGACAAGGCGAATGCAAGACAGCCGCCTGGTAACGGGGAGTGGCAAATGGAGGGACTGAGTTGAGGAAAGGAAACTGAGAAAGGAGGTACAGCCCCCAGATAGTCCCGATTTTGACTTTCCAGTTCATCCCTATAGGGCTGGTTGTGCTTTGTTTCCTGTTTTTAGTTTCTATGAGATCCCTGTAGACTAACACTGACTCCCAAACACACACCCCCTTTGCTTGCTTGAACCAGTCCAGGGTGCTTCTGTGCTTTCCAACAAGAAACTGCAGCAGGAAGTTAATAGTTGTTAATGCTGGCTAACGTTTACTGTGCTCCAGGCGCCATTGCCCGCGCTTCATGGGTATTAGCCCGTCTCACTCTGACAGCAACGTTATGGGATACATACTTTCAGCAGTCTCTCATTTACAGATAAGGAAACTGAGGCATGGAGGGGTTGAGTGCCTGTTCCCATACCACCTTGCTACTAAGTGGTGTCTGATTTTAGATTCCAGACTTTAAACCACTATGCTATAATGAACTTTTTTTTAAAAGATTTTATTTATTTATTTGACAGAGAGAGAGAGACACAGCGAGAGAGGGAACACAAGCAGGGGGAGTGGGAGAGGGAGAAGTAGACTTCCCGCTGAGCAGGGAGCCCCCTGTGGGGCTCGATCCCAGGATCCTGGGATCATGACCTGAGCCCAAGGCAGACGCTTAACGACTGAGCCACCCAGGTGCCCCGCTATAATGAACTTCTGAATGACGTTGGTGATGTTTTGTTAGGTAAGATGTTTTTGAAATTCTGCTTCAGCATGTTTAAAGTTAAAATGATTGTTATTAGGCGCCTGGGTAGCTCAGTCGGTTAAGCGGCTGCCTTCGGCTCAGGTCATGATCCCAGGGTCCTGGGATCGAGCCCCACATCGGGCTCCCTGCTCAGCGGGAAGCCTGCTTCTCCCTCTCCCATACTTGTGTTCCCTCTCTCCTGTCTCTCTGTTTGTCAAATAAATAAATAAAATCTTAAAAAAAATAAATAAAATGATTGTTATTTATTTAATTTTATTGTATTACTTTATTTATTTATTTTTTAAAGATTTATTTATGTGAGAGAGGGAGAGAGCGCCAGCGCCAGGGGTAGGGGTAGAGGGAGAGGAATAGAGACAATCCCAAGTAGACTCCCCCCCCCCCCCCCCCCCGCCCCGGGTCCAGAGCAGAGCCTGAGGCAGGGCTCCATCCCACGGCCCTGACAGCGGAAACCAAGAGTCAGGTGCTCAACCAACTGTGCCACTCAGGCACCCCTACTGTTATTTAGTTTAGGTGTGACAAGGATATTTTTAAGTGAAGTATTGTCTTTAGAAATGCCCACCAAAATGTTTATGGGTAAAATGCTTGTCCGGGATTTGCATCGGTAATGAGAGGGAGCAGGGAGTGGGTAGGTGGCAGTATAGATAACCCATGGTTAGACGTGAGTTGGTCATTGTTGAAGCTGGAGGGTGGATACATGGGGGTCATTATGTTATTCTCTCTGCTTTTTTATGTGTCTGAAATTTTCCATAATAAAATATAAAAAGCCAACCAACCAACAAACATACGAGGCCTGGAAGAGACTGCAGTTGGCACAAAATTTAAAGGCCACTTTTTATCTTATCTATATGCTCTTGTCCTTTTAGAGCAGGGGTTCTCAAACCATGACCAGCGGTCCAAATGTTTCTGTATAGCTTATAAGCTATGGATGGGTTTTATTAATTGAAAAAGTGCCCACTGCATGAAATTCAAAGTTTAGTGCTGATAAATAAAGTTTTATTGGAACATAGCCCCGCCCATTTGTTTATATCTTACCTGTGGCAGCTTGCCCACTACAAAGACAGAGTTGAGTTGAGTTGCTGTACTGGAGACCCCATGGGCCACAAAACTAAAATATTTACCGTATAGCCCTTTATGGAAAAAGTTTGCTGGCCCGCTTCTAGAAGGGGATTTATTCATGTATAACTTTGTTTTTCTTTTTTTTTATTTTTTTCTTTTCTTTTTTTTTTAAAGATTTTATTTATTTATTTGAGAGAGAGAGAATGAGAGAGAGCATGAGAGGGAGGAGGGTCAGAGGGAGAAGCAGACTCCCCACTGAGCAGGGAGCCTGTTGTGGGGCTGGATCCTGAGATTCCAGGATCATGACCTGAGCCGAAGGCAGTCGCTTCACCAACTGAGCCACCCAGGCGCCCTGCATAACTTTGTTTTTAAAAACCAATAAAAGGAAAAACAATATTTTCTTTTTTTTTATTAGGAAAGCAATACAAGACCATTGTAGACAATGTGGAATATACCAGAGTATGAGAAAGAAAATGAAAATTATCCACTGGGCACCCATTTCTAAAATCTTCCCTCTTCCCTCTCATTGACCAACTATTGACAAAATGAAAACTGTTCTAGTTTCAGGAAAAAGTAAGGATTGTCTTTCTGAGGCTCGGCTGGACAAGAATGGCAGGAAAACATATGCTGTTACAGGGAGACACCAGAAAGGATCTGAAAGAGGCCACCTGGGATCTTGTTGGATTTATTTATTTTATTTTTTAATTTTTTTTTCTTTAAAGATTTTATTTGTTTATTTGAGAGAGAGAGAGAGGGCATGAGAAGGGGGGGAGGGTCAGAGGGAGAGGCAGGCTCCCCTCCGAGCAGGAAGCCGGACATGGGACTCGATCCCAGAACTCCAGGATCATGACCTGAGCCAAAGGCAGTCGCTCAACCAACTGAGCCACCCAGGCGCCCATGTTTTTGGATTTAAATTGTACCATAACCTTCTCATCACATCTCTAAACTCCTGTATAAATAAAGCCTAGTGGGAGGGCCTTGTAGTGAACATTCAACATAGCAGTGAGAACTGATATTCAGGATGTGAATCCAGTTAACAAGCTCCTGGGGAAAAAAAATAACAACCTTTATTATGTTTTATTTATTTTTTAGAGATTTCATTTTTTTAAGTAATCTCTACACCCAACGTGAGGCTCGAACCCACAACCCCAAGATCAAGAGTCGCACACTCCACTGACTCAGCCAGCCACCCCCAAAATAACAGCCTTTAAAACTGACTTAGCCCATGTTCCAGCAGCACACTAGCCAAAAGGTAGAAGCCACCCAAATGTCCATCAATGGATGCTTGGATAATAAAATGTGGTATAAACACGCAATGGAATGTGAATTCAGCCATAAAATGGAAGGAAATTCTGGCACATGCTACAATGTGGATGAACCTTGAGGACATGATCCTAAGTAAAAAGCTAGTCATAAAAGGGCAACGATGGTGTGATCCCACTTCTAGGAGGTACCTACAGTAGTCAGATTCGTAGAGACAGCAAGTAGAAAAGTGCTTCCTGGGCCTGGAGGGAGGAGGCAATAGGAGCCACTGTTGATGGGGACAGAGTTCCAGTCTGGGAAGATGAAAAAGCTTTAGAGCTGCTGGTGGTGGTGGATGCACAACCATGTGAATGTACTTAAAGCCACTGAACTATCCACTTAAAAATGGTTTAAATGGTAACTTTCATGCTAGGTATGTTTTACTACAAGTCTCAAAAAATGACTTAAATTTCAAGCAGTTGAAAAGTGGTAATAATAGGGCAAAGAAGCTAAATTTTAGCAGGGAAGAGAGTTCAATTAACTGGAAAAAAAGTCTTAAGGCCGCATGATTAATATAATGCTTGAAGGTGCTTACTAATGAGGAGATGAGGTGGAGTTTCTGGGCTGGCAATGAGAGTTTGCTTCCTGTGTTGGAAGGTCCAGGAATAGGTCTGCCTCGGAAATCAGAAACTTGATTCTTCCAGTTCAGTTCATTTTATACTAATGCCAAGAGAATGGTCTAAAGGAAAAGTCCGAGCTGTCATTAGCGGTATGACCAGTGATCAGACTTTTCATTATTTGCATGCTGCACTTACAAGCCTGATTTCAGTAAAATGTGCTCGGTTTCTAATAACCCACCAGGATTGTGGCCATCGCCCCCATCATTTAAGGACCGAGTGTTGGCCCGAGCTTCTGGGCAGTTCACAGCTCCCCCAAGCCACCAAGCGTGTGCACTTCCCCCCTGCGAATGACGGTATGGTCAGATGAGCTAAGCAGGCACTCTGTAAAGACCCAGTGTCTGGTTTTCCGTGGGAAAGCCCAGGAGAATGGGATGAGTTGCTATCATCCATCACAAATACCAAGTTATACCCAGTCATCAATTGGGGTGGAAAAGATCTTCCCAGATGGTGATGAAGAGCAGCCGTTGACCATAACTGATGTGAAGCTGTGTGACCAGACGCCAATGATGGTTTGACAAAAAGTGACTCTTGGCGAGTCCTGCCTCCATCCTAGGATAGTGGGACATGTTATGTAAGGCCAGCGTCCTTTCTGATTCATCCATGGGATCATTCTGATTTGTGAATGCCCAGCTTGGCCAGTTGTTAAATATTTTTTAAAAATCACTCAGCCGAATCAGTGTTTGCTGGCAGCCTGCCGTATCTGAGGGACACCATGCTGGGGTTCAATTTTCTGATAACTTTGCTTTTAAAAAGTGGACTGTCCATTTAACCAACCTCTCATTCCCTCACACTTGGGGCTTTTGAAATGTGTTTTTCATTGGATTTTGTCTGAAATATCAAAAGGGTAAGATCACAACCAGAGCCGCAAAAAGAGTAAAAACAACAATTTACTGAATCTACTATTTATTGGTGACTTTACACTTGTGATTCCTAATTGCCACATGAAGAGTTAGGTCTGTTTCTTATTTTACTTACAATAGGACCCAAGGCTGAGAGAAGCAAAGTGACTTGCGAAAGGTCATTCATCTAGTACGCGGCAAACCTCACATTCAAATATAGCACTATAGTATTTTGTCTCACATTTGGGAAATCCACATCCTTGGAGCCGGAGAATAAAGCCAGTGTGGGGGAAGGATGGAGAAAGGGAGAGAGAGAGATAGGGTTCTGAGGATCTCTTGAAGCCTCTGAATCATACTATAAGTGAAGTGAGACCTGCTGCCTAAACTTGTGTGCAAGGGGAGCCTATTGATTATTTTTCTTGAGAGGGTTTGGTCATTTTATGTTTTCTGTTTCTTGCACCAGAAAGAATCTTATGTTGTACAGCGCATGTTCAGACTCATCACTGCCTGGCATATGAACCTCCTTCACTACTGGCAGATGTGAATAAATTTTGGATAGATAAGCAGATGGCCAAACAGATAGATGATAGCTAGAGAGATTATAGGCTGATTGACATAGGAAAGATACAAGTTACGAATGATCCATGCATGGAGAAAAGGATCAGAAAGATACACCCTCAACTCTTCACGTAGTTAGCACTCTAGGATGAGAGGTGGGAGATTTCACTTTTTAATTATTAACTGCTAGAATGTTTCCATTTAAAAGCAAGTGTGCATTACTTTTAATATTTAAAAAACTGCAGATCTGGAAGGGTGTGGATAGAGAAGCCTATGGAATGGTAGTGAGCTGGGCCCTCAACAACATGCCCATAGCATGTAAAATGAGGTATTGGAGGGCTGTTACTCTGCATAGCTGCCAAGAGGGGCTATTCTTGGGGCTACTGAGCAAAGAAGGGGCTGCCTTGCTTTCTTTCCTACAGAGCTTCCCAAATTTTTCTTGTCCTGTAAAGACAGCTGAAAGATGATAATGTCTGTATGGCTCATAGGATAAAAAATAAGGCCACATGAGTCCAGAAGTTTTTTCCTGGGCACTGTGTTGACCCCAGACCCTGACCAATTCTCCTAAGAGCTGAGGAGATCAATTTCTTTACATGGAACCCTTTCACTGAGCAACAGCCGGCCATGGTTATCAGACAGAGGCTTTTTCTACTGAAAACCCATGATCCCCCGGGGCACCTGGCTGGTTCAGTTGCCAGAGCATGTGACTCTTGATCTCAGGGTTATGAGTTTGAGCCCCATGTTGAGCACAGAGTTTACTTTAAAAAAACAAAGCAGGATTCTTAAAGTGCTTCTCCTTCATGCCTAAGGAATTTTATCTATCTCAAAGTTCAGAACCTTGACTAACATTGTTAGAGATGTTTATTTTAGTTTTAAAATACTCAGAACTTATGAGGTGCCTGGCCAGTTCTGTCGGCGGAATGTGTGACTCTGGATCTCGGGGATGTGGGTTCGAGCCCCACACTGGGTATAGAGATCACTTTAAAAATGAAATCTTTAGGGGCACCTGGGTGGCTCAGTCAGTTATGTGTCCACCTCCTGATTTCGGCTAGGGTCATGATCTCAGGGTGGTGGGATCAAGCCCTGTGTTGGGCTGCATGCTGGGCATTGAGACAGCTTAAGATTTTCTCTCTTCTTCTCCCTCGGCCCCTCCCCCGGCCCCACTTGTGCATGCTCTCTCTCTTTCTCAAAAAAAAAAAAAAAAAAAAGTAAATGAAATAAAATCTTTAAGAAATAAGATAAAATATTCATAGAACTTATAATTACACTCTTATTGTGCCTGAATTTTGCTTGCTTTCTCTTTAGTGGATTTCTTTTTAGAGAACAACTTTGGCAATCGTTTTGGGATATCCTTTCTCTTGGATACTTCCATTAGATCATGGATCGTTCCTAAATCATAATCCTAGGTGAATGCTGTTCCTTAAAGGAGGGCAAAGTCCCACATAGATTCCAGCTTTGCTGTTTAAAACAAGGAACAAAATTTTATGGCAATCTTGTCAGAAAACTCTTGAAAATTCTGTGATAGAATCAGTCCTCATCATTGCTCCTTTCAACTTGGGAAAAAAATAATTACTTCTCTATAGCAGATTCCATTTGGACCCAAATAAATTGTGTGCTAAAGCCTTCTAAAGCTATAGCTACTGAAACATTTCCCCTTGCAACTAGACTTTTTTATTTAATCGCTTTGCCCAGAGAAAATGAAAAAGCAAACTCCAAACTAGGGAAGGTTGAATAATCACAAATTCCAACTTTAAGGAATCTGAATTAATGAGATTTCATGGGATTTTTCTTGCCAAGAAAGAACTACCACCTTCCTCCCATGGGTCTGTGATGCTTATAACTTTACTTACAGGCTTACAATATCACTCCCTAGAGAAGGAATTATGGTCAGACTTTAATTTGGATCAACAGATAAAATTAGAAAATCTCTTGAGGGAAATGTCATTCATTATTTACAAAGGTACATAATTAAAGGAAGAAGTTATATACAGAAGAAAGACTGTAGTGTCTGTAGAGCAAAGGCTTAAATATAAGTAGAATGCCCTGGAATATCACCAGGTGCAGGCCTGAAACAGATTAATTTAAAGTCTACAACTTGGGGACACCTGGCTGGCTCAGTTGGCAGAGCATGCAACGCTTGAGCTCAGGGTTGTGAGTCCAAGCCCCACACTGAGTGTGGAGGCTACGCAAAAAAGTAAAAATAAAAACAAATAAAGTATACAATTTAGAAAAAATAATAGCTTGAGGTATACACACTAAACTGTTACCTGTGTTTTTCTCTGCGGCTTGGGGAGAGAGGTGGTTATTAAGGCAGAGTTTAACTTGATAGAAGAGATTGCTTGTGTTTGGTTACTTAGATAATAATACAGCAGATATTGATTAGGCTTTTTGACCACCCAGCAACTAGAACACCTTTCCTATATTGGTAGGATTTCTCATTTTATGCGTCCGAATATGCCTAAGCCAGAAACTCATCTTCTGAACCTCCTTTGTAACTAGGTGTAGTAATCAGAGTTTTCCAGAGAAACAGAACCGATAGGATAATATATATTATATATGTAGATGTAGCTGTAAATATAGATATATCTGTAGGTGTAACTATCAGTATACCTATCTCCAGAGAGAGAGAGAGAGAGAGAGAGAGAGAGGAAGGAAGAGAAGGAGGGAGTTTAAGGAATTGGCTCACATGATTATGGATACCCAGGGAAGAGTCAATGTTGCAATTCAAGTCCCAAGGCCATCTGCTGGCAGGGTTGTTTCTTGCTCGGGGGAGGTCAGTCTTTTGGTCTATTCAGACCCTCAACTGATTAGGTGAGGCCCACCTCCACGTTGTGGAGGACAATCTGATTTAATCAGACACCTCTGATTTAAATGTTGATCTCATCCAAAAACACTCTCACAGAAAAATCCAAAGTAATGGTTGATCAAATATGTGGGCACTGTGACCCAGCCAAGTTGACACATAAAATTACCCATCACAATAAAATACAGACATTTGACCTAACCCCTACACAGGCTTTGGTTTGGAAGTAAGGGCATGTAAAATCCATTCTTCATGTGGGGTCGTGGTGAAGACATCCAGCTTACGTAGGCAAGATGGCAGCGGTCCCAGTGGCAGTGCCTTTTTGCTAGAGTATATGGGAGTCTATGATAGCAATGGCAGCAGAAGGGTCTCCACAGGAGGGGTCATAGCTTTGTTAAATCAAGTCTCATTCTTTAGTCCCCCCAAGAATTCAGTGAACTACCTAGCTCCTTAAATACATTCCTCTTCTGTTTAAACTAGCTGGGGTGGATTCTGTTGTTTGCAGCTAAGACCTCCGAAATTCAATAAGCATGTTGTATTAATTGTTACTGCCTAACAAATTACCCCAGAACTTACCGACTTAAAACAATAATACACATTTAGTATGGCCCACATTATGTGTAGGTCAAGAATTTGGGAGTAGCTTGGCTGGGTGGTTCCGGCCCAGGGTCTCTCATGAGGCTGCAGTGGTTTTGTTGGTCAGCACCCTCATCATCTGAAGACTGGACTGGGGCTGGAGGATCTACTTTCTAGATGGCTTATTCACATGGCTGGCCAGTTGGTCCTGACTGTTGGCAAGAAGATGCCATTCCTCTTGTGTGGACCTCTTCGTACAGCTTCTTGAGTGTTCTCACAACATGTAGGCTGTCTTTCTCCAGAGACAGTGATCCAAGAGAGAAAGGTAGATGCCACAATGCTTTTTATGACTTTGGTTTTGTGAAATCCCATGCTATCAATCCACCCCATTCTATTTGTTACAAGAAAGTCACTAGGTCCAGCTCTATTCAAAAGGAGAAAAATTCCTTTCTGCTTTTTGAAGGGGGGGGGGATGCAAAAGAATCTGTAGATGTATTTTTAAATTTTCTGTGGTAGCCAGGTTTGAGATGGCCCCCCAATGATCCTCATCTCCTGATATTCACACCCTTGTGTATTTTGTTCAATACTCTATCACAGTTGTTCTCTTTGACCAGTGGCCTATGGAGGAGTGATGATGTGTCACTTCTGAAATTAAGATATAAAAAGCTCCAACCTCTTTTGCTCTCTTTCTTTCTCCCTGCCTCCCTTGCTCTGGAGGAAGCAAGCGACCATGCTGTGCACAGCCTTTCGGAGTGGTCCATGAACTAGAGCCTCCAGCTACCAGCCAGCAAGGAACTGAGGCCAGCCAACAGCTGTATGAGCAAGCTGGAAACATCCTCCCGTCCTCACTGAGCCTTCATGACACTACAGATTCAGGTGACAGTTTGTATCCTCATGAGACCTCTTGAGACCTGGAGCCAGAACCATTCGGCTAAGCTGCTCCTGGATTCCTGACCCGTAGAAACTTTGGGAGATAATGTTTGTTGCTTTAAGTTGCTGATGTTTTGGGGTGATTTTCTTATGCAGCAGTAGATAACTAATACTTCACCGGACATGTAGCACTGTTTTTTCCCCAGAGGAAATAAAGGTTTGTGTGTGAGTATATGTGTGGTGAGTGTGAGTGTGTGTGCTGAGTGTGTGTGTGTTGAGTGTGCGGGTGTGTGTGTGTGTGTGTGTGCCTTGAAAAGAGAGTGAGAGAATAAAATATAGCTCTACTTAAGTCAGCAAAGGCAGACATGTCTATCTTTCAGTCCTCACTGAGTATTCTGATGTTTCCCTAACCACTTGGAAATTCTCAATTAAATCTTAAGTTGAAATTGTTCTTTTTTAGGGCTGGAGGCTGCTGCTTACCAAGCTGTAAATTGCCACCAAGATTGTGTCAAGCAGAGGCGCCTGGGTGGGTTAGTTGGTTAAGTGTCTGCCTTCGGCTCAGGTCATGATCCCAGGGTCCTGGGATTGAGCCCTGCATCGGGCTCCCTGCTCAGCGGGGAGCCTGCTTCTCCCTCTCCCTCTGCCTGCCACTCCCCCTGCTTGTGCTCTCTCTATCTCTCACTCTCTCTCTCTCTCTCTCTATGTGTCAAATAAATAAATAAAATCTTAAAAAAAATCATCATTTATTGGAAAAAAAAAAAGATGTGTCAAGCAGGGCCTGGGCAGCCCCTCCCTCAAAATTGCGGGTTGGGGCGATACTGGGCTCCAATGTGTATTAACAGGCTCTATGCTTCAAAAGTAGCAATGATTCTTCTTTTAATTTCTAGTTAGCATTATTGCTTTAGGAAGTCTATAGTTGCAGACTATAACAAGTATCTTGTGGGTAATTCAATCATATTTTTAGATTTAATAACAAAAACATATGTACAATCTACATTTTTTTCAGTTATTCAAGATAATACAGCATCCATTTTTTTCAATGAACATGAGATGAGAACTACCTGGTGCCAACACCGGCCCAGGCCTTGGACACGGGCTTTAAATGTCCTCACACTGCAGGAAGAGAGCACATGCCATTGGGGCCGCAGTAACACAATGACAGGAATGCTAAAGCCCTCCTCTTCCATTTGGTGAAAAAGCCAGCAGTCTGTCTCCAAGGAGCCCCACAGGGTGACTTGTGAATTCACCCAGGTTCAGGTTCTGGTCATAGAGCTTTGTAGGCAGCACACAGAGAGCAATCTGTGCCCCAGGGAAAATCTATTAACCACCCTCATGAGACTCTTGCATAAACCAGGTCAGTTTATTAATTTACAATGAAAATTCTAACTATCACAGGGACCAGGACACTCCTGTTTGCCTGTCAAGGCTTCCTCCCTCCTCCTGGCCTCTCCTCTTCTCTTACTTCCATCCCTGCTCTGATGAATACTTAGTGAGCATGTCCCGTGAGCCAGGCACAGGGCTGAGAGCTGGAGGAACAGTGACAGATCGAAGCAACAGAGTTCCTGCCCTCTGTCTGAGAGGTAGAAGGAAATCCTAATTAAAACACTCACACAGATGAATGTCAGGTCCCTTTGTTTTTCATGGAGCCCTTTGAGATTATGATGACCGTGAAGGTTCTGGTCCTCAGGACAATGGGCACTCTCAAACACACACAACATGGCGCACACAACTTCAGGGGATTCTGTCACCCTTAAACCCATCTGGGGATGTGGGGTGCAGAATATGCCCCTCTGTTGGCAGAACTACATGGGAAGCAGCCAAGTCATACCCAGAAGTTGGCTTCGAGATCATGGAGTTGAAACAAGGGTGTTATTGAGCTGAACTGAATGTTCAAGGCCATTAGGCTAAGATTGCCCACAACATGTCATAAATGGCTTTGCCACTTGAGATACTCCCTCCATTGGAGGTCTCCCCCAACCTGGAGCAGTGCCTGAATGGAGTCCTGTCAGCATTAACCTCTTTTCTCTAAGTGAACAAAGCTGACCAAATCCCACTTGGTTGACTAGTCTCTCTTTAGACTGGCCAACAGCTTGATCCACCGAGAGCCAACACACCTAGCCTTGGAGTGATACAGTGGCCTTCAGAGGACTCCACATATCTCATCTCTGATCCATCGTATAGGTTTAAAGCTTAACTTCGGTGGAGAGCTGTATCTTTCTTGCAAGTTCTTAGAAGCCATAGTGTTCTGGGGCCCAGCAACTTCCAGCTGGTTTTTTCCAAGAGCATCTGGAACATCAGAAGAGGCAGACACCTGGCTCATCAAAAACCTCTCCAGCCTAACTTTCTTCTCTCCACAAGATAAAGCAGGAGCTGGCAAACTTTTTCTGCAAAAAGAACCACATAGTAAATATTTTAGGTCTCTTTCATAACTACGCTGTTGTTGAGTGCAGAAAGCAGCTGTAGAGAATACATCTATGAATGAGTACAGCTGTGTTCCCACAAAACCTTCCTTACAAAAAACAGCGGGCTGGCCAGATCTGGCCTGTGGTCTGCAGTTTGCTGACCCCTGGTCTAGGAGATGATCGTCCTGACAGCTTCTCCCCAGTTCCCTCTGCTCTCCTTCACTGGTCTTCCTGAAGGATTTATTTCCACCGTATTTCCGAGGATTTAACAGACAGAGAAAACAGTCCTGCAGTAAGAGCAAATGGAGGATTGCTCTCAGCTAGGAAAGCCTCCCCAACCTCGGGATTCCGTCCTTGCTGATGTGTACAGCGTGCAGAGACGGTGGGGAAGAAACATCAAATGAACGTGGGGAAAACGTGAAGAATGTTAAATCCAGAGAACAGAAGGTTCCAGCAAGGCACCAGGAGCAGTTAAGAGCACTTCCTCTTCAGTCAGATGATGACCTTAATAGTAACAACAGCACAGCACAGGTAACATTATTGAACACTGACCCTGTGTCAAACATTCCTCCAGGTGTTTTTCTAAATATCCTATGTAGTGCTGGGTTTGCCTTCCAGCCGTGCCACCCTCCAGCGGTGTAACCGCCTCACCCCTCCGAGCCTTAGTTTCTCCATCCCTCAAACGAGGGTGTGGAGTCACCTATCAAAAGCATTCAGCGCAGGGCCTGGCTCCCCCTAAGTGCTCAGGGAGAATTAAACCTTTGTTATTCCGATCTGTGCAGGGGCCAGGCTTGTTGTCCATACCCCAGAGCTTAGCATGGAAGCCGGTTGATGGAACCATTGGAACCTCCGCAAAGAGAGACTCCACCCCCAAGAGAAGCTTGTACCCAGTGCTACCAGGGTACAGAGTTCTGTGGGAAGGTTGTAGATTGTTGTGGGGTTTTGTTCTGTTGTTGTTTTTTAAAGATTTTATTTATTTGTCAGAGAGAGAAAGAGAGCACAAGCAGGGGGAGTGGCAGGCAGAGGGAGAGGGAGAAGCAGGCTCTCTGCTGAGCAGGGAGCCTGATGCGGGGCCCATCCCAGGACCCTGGGACCATGACCTGAGCTGAAGGCAGACGCTTAACGGCTGCCTAACGACTGAGTAACCCAGGCGTCCCTGTTGCTGTTGTTGTTTTTTAAGATGTTCTTTATTTATTTGAGAGACAGAGAGAGGGAGGGAGAGAGAGAGAGTTCACAAGGCGGGGGAGGGGCAGAGGGAGAAGCAGGTTCCCTGCCAAGCAAGGAGCCTGATGCAGAGCTCCATCCCAGGACCCCAGGATCACGACCTGACCTTAAGGCAGACACTTAACTGACTGAACTACCCAGGCGCCCCCTGCCCCACCAGGTTATAGATTCTTGGAAGAAAGTGTTCTGTAGTGAAACAGATTTGAGAAATTTTCAATTAAGCAAAATTAAACAAGTTTCTCAACGCTATATTTCTTAGAGCCCTGAATATACTACTGTGGTATAAATCACTAAACAGGTATAATCACAAACAGCTTTTTCCAGATATATTTATCCACCAGTCGTTTCTTGCCCCCAGGGAGTCCTTGAGGATTGGTTTGTCACAGAAAACCGTTTAAGAAGATACAACTGGAGATGTGTGAAAATTGATTGGCTAAGTGAGGTAGTGAGCTCCTCATTAAGGGAAGCGTGCAAGCAAAAGCCAGATGCTCAAAGGGCAGGTGTGTTGACAGGGTCATCCTGTGGTAGATGACAAGGGGACCGAGTGAAGTGAAAGGCTCCTGGCATTCCCTACAGCTGGTCTTCAGGCTCTGGGGACTGTGCTGGTTTTCTGTTCCAGCCCTGGAATTTTGAATTTGATACCACGAAACGAGCCTTTTGGAGAACACTCCAGTAGCCCCAAGTAATGAGGCCCTGAGGAGCCAGGCTGACTGACCCCTGCTTTGGGGTCCCCTCAGGTCTGCTGGGGATCAAGGTGTGGGTCACCAAGGGCAGTGAAATCGCATTGTCTGACATAACGTAGGAGCTCAGGAAATGTTCCTCTTTGCTATCCATCCTGAGTGTCCTGAGATGTCACTGGCCAAGGGCAGATGACCTGAACTGGACCCTCTGTTCTGACAAGGCGGCAGCCTTGCAGTGGGCTGGTCCCTGCAGCTACATTTCTCTAGGCCTCCAGTTCCTCGTGTGTAAAATGGGAATAACAGTCACTTCCTAGGTGAGGATCCCTAGGCTGTCTCGGGTGTAGCTCTCCTCAGGGCTAGGCACACAGGGCCTTCTCTGAAGCTTTGAGCGCCTGCCCCCAGGAGCAACCTCCAATCAAAGGCGGCAGGCACGGGCACGGGGTGACAAGTGGCCCAGCATCCCCGGTCCTGGGGGCAGGCAGTTCTGGGAGGGGGCTTGGAGCGGTGACCTCACTAATTCATCTTATGTCAACATTTGTCTGTTCCTGTTTCATTCTCGCCGCTCCCTCCCCCTGCTCCTGGAATCATCTCTTAAAGAAACTGCCGGTACCTAGATCCTTTTCTCAGGCTTTGCTTCTGGGGGAACCCAAACAAAGACAGGACTGAGTAAGACACTGTGGCTATGGTAAGTGCTCGGTAATTATTCACTGATTATTCACTGATTGTTACTGAAAAGTCGAGTGTGGTCCACCTTCTGGTCTCCGTCCTGCTACCACCCATGTGTATGTGCACACACATGCACACACACACACGCACATGCTTATATCAGCAATGCTAAGGCTACTTGAGATCTTATTCTCTCCATCCTGGTTAAGACATGCTAAAATTTCCCCTGTCCGCATGAGCTGTAGGAGCAATCTGGTTACTAAAACCCTTCCAATCCCCTTGTTTTCAGCATGATGTGGACAAACTGCAGGATGTTGTGGGCTAAAGCTGGGGTTAGTCTCTTTCCACTTGACCAGTCCTAGTCTCCAGCTCTCCCACCACTCTTTGCTCCTTTGCTGGAATTTTCCCGCTTGTCACCAGAAAGGACCCACTTGTCACCAGAAAGGACCAATTCCGGAGCTGACCTTGTTGACAAAGGCCAGAGGCCCTGACTGGAGCCAGGAACACTGAACACAAGCAGGGGGCAGTTTTCGAGGCGGGAGCTGGGTGGGTTCATCAAAGAAGGCATTTGGATGCTGTCA
This sequence comes from Eumetopias jubatus, assembly GCF_037043125.1. Taxonomy (NCBI): domain Eukaryota; kingdom Metazoa; phylum Chordata; class Mammalia; order Carnivora; family Otariidae; genus Eumetopias; species Eumetopias jubatus. The sequence goes on from NW_028274807.1 coordinate 178,891,109, forward strand.
CAAGGAGTGGCCGGGACGTACCCTCTGCTTCTGACCTCCCCTGTGGCGGTAACAAGTTCTAGAACTTCTTTCTGCACAATGAGCAGAGCTTTTCTGCTCTTGACGCTTAAGTCCTGCCTGACTCCCCCCCCCCCCCCCCCCCCCCGCCATTTAATCATCTTTCAGGTTTGGGGAATGTCTGTTAAAAACTCACCATTCATTATCACGCTTCTCAACATCCTGGACGATGGGGTACTTTGTGGGAACCCCAGAACATTATGACTCTGTTGGAAACCCCCTCCCCAGTTCACTCGGTGCTGCCCGCTCTCCTCACGAGCAGGGTATGAAGTGTCCTTGGCAGTCCCTGCTCAGTGACTCCTCGGCCCCATATCTGTGCATGCCCCCTCCCAGGCCTTGCTGAGCGCATTGCTGGTTAATTGGAGGAGTTTTCCAGTAACAGGAGGTGACCTACAATGAATAAAAGTTATCTCTTGATCTAGTTTAGTAGATAATGATGACAGAGAATGTTCAATTACAGTAAAGCAAAGAAAACGGTTTGGTATTACGAGGATGAACAGAGGCACAGTGGAAGAGACTGGGCCTCGGGGGTAGGAAGATCTGAGATTGAATCTAGCTGTGACAGTTACTTGCTGTGTGTTTTGGGCAACTTGCTGAACTTCTCTGGGTCTCAATTTCTTAATCATTATAAATGGGTCAGATTATACTATGCAGACGTCTTTTTTCCCTTTTCCTTCTTTTCTTCTGTCTGTCCAAAAAAATTACATCTTCTGGTAATAGCCTATTCTATCTCATGTTGTGGTGGAGGTGCCGGTTAGAGTAATATCCATCCAGTGCCTGCCACCTCTCCAGGGTTCCTTCTTAGGATTTTGAAGATTTCATTAATTGACTGATTAGAGAGAGAGAGAGAGAGAGAGAGAGAGAGTGCACAGCAGGGGGAGAGGCAGAGGGAGAAGCAGGCTCCTGGATGAGCAAGGAGCCCGATGCAGGACTCGATCCCAGGACCCTAGGATCAAGACCTGAGCCCAAGGCAGACGCTTAACGACCGAGCCACGCCGGCGGTGCCCTCTTCTTAGGATTTTGTATGTAAAGGCTGGAAGAAAGACCCTCTCTCTTTCCTCTGCTGAAGTGAAATGATCAAAGTCTGGAGCTCTGGGTGGAAGCTCCCTGTTCTTCTAAGGCCCCTCCCCTCAGACCCCTTCCCCTCCCTCCTTTCTCCTAATGTGGGGAGAAAATAAAGCCAGTACTCAGAAGCAGATCTGTAAGGAGGGAATCCCAACAGCATTTGTTTACGTGTCTTTTGAATTCTCTTTTGTAACCATTACTACTTTTTAATTTTGGTTTTGGTTTTGTGACTAAAAACAAGAGGGTCTTTAAAGTTTGTTGAGCCAACTTTTCTTGTTTTCTCGATGAATAAAATGAGGTCAAGGGAGGCTGTGTCACCCCCCTCAAGCCTTACGGCACCGCAGGCTTCAGACTAAAGAATGGAGCTCCGGGATTAATGGAGCCCGTGGTGCCTCAGCTTTCTGTTGGGACAGTCGGGTAACTCCCAGACTATTTAGAAGTATAATTCCCAAGTCCCTAGATGATGTCTCCCTAACCTTGCTGTCCCTAAATCCTTCTTACCTTGCCCTCTACCCCTCATCAAACCAATGGTGTCTGGAATACCACTAAGGTACTGATTCCTTTGTGTTCTCCTCTCTATACTTCTTAGGGAAGCATAAACTAATTTAGACTACTGGATGAATTGTTCTTAGGACCCTCTTTCCTCAGAAGGAAAAGGGCTTCAGGTATCTTGGGAGAATGGATAAGAGAAAGGGATAATATATGGCAAAGATTCCAAAAGAAGGAAAATGGTGCACCAAGGGGAGTTCAGTGCTCCTGGAGAGAGACCGCATCAGTTGTAGAATGTTCCTCCTCTCTCTGTCACCGTATTCCCCTTCTCAGTGTTCCTACACAGAATCAACACTGCAGCTGTTCCCGCCCCTTCTCCAAAGCTGCAGAATCTACCTCCTGCCTTAAAGGCTGAAAATGCAACTCACTTGCCCAATTTGCTTGTAGCTAGAGTATGTGACCAATTCCTGACCAGTTAGACAATAGGGGGAGGGACTCTGTTGGAGTTGCTTCTGGGAAGGTCCTTCCTCCTTGATAAAAGAGAGATGCACTGGAGAAAGTTTCTTTTATTTTTGCTTTCAAATGTGGTAATATGGAGACGTGATGGTTGGAGCTGTTGCAGCCATTTTGCCATCATGAAGAGACATGTCTAAGACAAAGGCCAACAGACTGAGGATTGTGGTATGAGAGATGCAAAGAGGCAGGGTCCTAGATGACACCATTTGTCTACAGAAATAATCCTGGTACAGCCCAACTACTGGATTTCTTGTTATATAAGATGGTAAATAATCTTTATCATTTAACCACATTTAATTGGGTACTTTCTCTTGCAGCCTCCAATCATTCTATTACTATGTCTCAGGCTTGTTTCCAAGAAGTTTCCTTAGCAGAATATAGTTTTGTCTCTAAAATAAAGGTTTTTTTTTGATGTTAGTTTGTATTTTTTTAATCACTGGAGGTTCTTTTATTTTTTTAAGATTTTATTTATTTATTTGAGAAAGAGAATGAACGGTGAGGAGGGGCAGAGGGAGAGAGATTGGGAAGCAGACTGAGCAGGAAGCTTGATGCAGGGCTCGATCCCAGGACCCGGAGACCATGACCTGAGATGAAGGCAGATGCTTAACCAATGGAACCACCCAGGTGCCCCATTACTGAAGGTTCTATTTGATTTTTTTCAAATCTACTGGGTGACTTGATAGTTTCCTGTCCCATTAGATATCTTTGACCTCGTCTTTTATTTCTTTAAACATATTATGCATGCCTAGTTTATAATCTATTCCTGATAATTCTAATATATAAACTCTTCGCAAGACTACTGCTGCTGCCTGCCATTACTGCTGGTTTTTATACGTAGTGCCTTATTTCTTTTTATCCCGGGTTATCTTTGACTGCATGCTGCTCAGTGTACCTGAAGAATCATTGTAGGCATAATTTGAGGTTGTGGGTAAAGGTACCTTCCTCCAGAGAGGATGTGTGTCTGCATTTGTCAGGTGCTTGGGGGCCACCTTAAACTAGGCTCAAGGTTTGAGGTTGCCTGGACCACCAGACATTGAATCCTGGTTGCAAAGTCACAAGGCCTGGGTTACTTCTGGTTCACCTCTTCCCTGAGTGTGTAGGGTCATGGGGGTCCCTGCTATTACAGAGAGGGTCTCTAGTTTGACTGCCCTTTTGTTTTCTGCCTCCCTTATCCCGCAAGGCCATCAAAACAAAAGTTCAAATTGCTGGAATCAGCTAATGCTCTGGTTCAGAAGTGACTTCCATACTCTGCTTATCTGTTTGGGGTCCTGTTTTCCCTTCAATTTTGTCCTGGTAGTGTCTTAGTATATAATTAACTCTTACGTGCTTGTAAGATGCTCAATTTATCCAACAAATTTTCTTGTTTCCCAAAGGAGGGCTGGTCCAAATAGCCCTCCTGATTTCTAGCCTTCAACCTGATTTCTGCTTGCCCTGATCCCTGACACTTGTTTGTTCCAACTTCTACTGGGTTTTCTGTGCTGACTTGGGTATAACGAGGTTCCAGCTACTCACCTAGCTCTGGACTCTCAGCTGAGCCTGGATCCAGGCCCTTATGATATTTGCCAACATTGGCCCCTCGTGTGCCTCCCTTCCTCATAAACCTCCTGGCTACCCATCTGGCCTTGACTCTCCTGATTAACTTTCATTTCTAGAGTCACCTACTGCCTTGGCATCACCTACCCAGTTCAGGACACCATCTTGAGCTTCCCTTGATTATTTTAAGTAGATGCATTTAAGGCTGAGTCTATTTAATCCTCTTGGTCAGATACAGGACCATGCTGTGGGGGATCCTCATGATTGTTTTTTACTGATGAGTAAGTCTCAGATTTTAATCTTTCTTTAAAATGTAGAAGGCCAAAATTTAAAAAAAGAAACTGAAAATGGTCAAAAAAAAAAAAACACAAAAACCCATCAGACCTGTTTTAAGACTTTTATTTGGGTGTTGAGAGTCTTATTTGGCCACCTACAAGAAAAAGGCAGTTAAGTATAATGACAGAGGGCACAGTCTTATAAATCCAGTGGGCCCAGGCTTAATCCCATTTCCACCCCTTGTTAGCGAGTGGATTTGTACAATTCATCCTACTCTTCTTAATGTCTATTTCCTCACCCATAAAATGGTGCTAATATTTCCTTCTTCATGAGGTTGTTATGGGCAAAAAGAGATAAAAGGCATGTTTAGCACAGTACCTACAGTCCATAATTGCTCAATTAAAGGCATTATCATTATCATTGTTATTATTAACAGTAGTAAGGTCTGCCTCCCCTCCAAATATTTCACAAACTGGGTTGTCATGCAGCTGCTCATCCTTTATTCCATCCTGTAATCTCCACCACCTGAAGCTTGACTTCATTAAGCAACAGTGTGGTGGTAATTATTCCCAAATGGCCCTGGCTAAACCACACATGTTCCTCTGGATCTTACGTGGTCAGATTTGTTTAATGAGGTGACTAGTTGAAACAAGTCCTGCTTGATGAGGTTCGGGGTTGTGATATGAGACAAGTTACATTCATAGCTGAAAAACATCTTGGTTTTTCATCTCCAAGAGTAGTTTTTCAGAAGACAGAAGACCCAGCAGAAGACAAAGATAATTAGGCTCCTAGTAGGACATCAATGTACACGGCCTTAAATCTCTTTGGTATAGACACTGCAGGATTTTAAGGCTAAATGATTCAAATCCAGCCTCCTCATTTGCCAGATGAGAAACCAAGACTCAGAGATATGGAATGACCTTCCCAGGGCCACATGGTCCATTGATGGCAAAGCCAGAACAAGAATCCAGATCCTGGGTCCACAATAAACCAGCCATGGGACATGCCAGATGTCGCAGTTTTAAAAGATGTCTGCAAATACATCTACAAATTCTTTGACATTCCTCCCTTCAAAAGATAAGGTGTAATTCCCTTCCCCTCCAATATGGGCTATACTTAGTGACTCACTTCTAATGCATAGAATGTGAGGAAGTAACACTATGTGATTCCTGAGGTTGGGTCATAAAAAGAACATAATTTTTCCTGGTTCTCTCTCTCTCTCAGTCCAGCCGCCATGGTTCGAGGACACTTAAGGGGAAGTCTGTTGGGGAATAACTGAGGCCTATCACCAACAACCAGTACCAACTTGCCAGCCATATGATTGAGGCACCTTGAAAGTTGATTTTCTAGTCCCAGTCGAGCCTTCAGATGACTGTAGCTCCGGCAGGCATCTTATCTTCAACCTCATGACAGATCCTAGGCCAGAACCACGTAGTCGGGTTCCTCTCCAATTTCTGACTCGCAGAAACTGTGGGAGATGCTGCATGTTTATTGTTAGCCTAAGCTATTGAATTTTGGGGTAATTGTTAAGCAGTCCTAGATAACTAATATACTAAGGTAACTAACAGTAATATTTAATTTAATACTAAATTGACTCAGGACTTTTTGAGTTGGAAGTGATAAAAGTCCAGCTCACCTGTTAAAAAAAAAAAAAGAGAGAGAATTATTATTGGTCTCTAAAGACTAGCTTTAGGGATGCCATGTTGTCAAATGATGTCATCAGGATTCTTTTTCTCTCTCATCTCTCGGTTGGTTTCTCTTTCATGGCTTCTCTCTGCTGGGTCCATTCTCTCCTACAAAGATGTTTTCTCTATACTGTAAGGGTTAGCCTGGCTAGAGGCAACCCAGGGTTTCTTCATTCCAACTTAATAGCCCTAAAAAAAAAAGAGGGCTTCTCTCCTCCAACAGTCATGGACATTCCCAGGAAAGATTCTAATGGGCCAAGTTCGGTTCCCATGCCTGTGCCTGAACCACTCACTGTGGTTAGAGAAACGGGGTAGGTGACTGGCATCAGTACCAGGCCAAGGCCACAACAAACTTGTTTTTCAAAGTGTGGTCCATGGACCAGCAGCGAAGCATCATCTTGGGCCTTGTTTGCAATGCCAAATCTTGACCCCTCTCTAGCATCTCTGGATCAGAATCTGTATTTTCTCTTCACAAGATCTCCAGGTAATTTGTATGCACTAAAATTTGAGAAGCACTATTCTAGTATGATGTATTTCCCAGCAAAAATAATCTTTCCTCCTTCTCATCTCCTCTGTCAATTTATAACTCCCTGCCCTCTTTATCTTTTAACCCTCTTATATATGAGGGCTATATATAACCCTCATATATATATCATATATATGATATACAAAATATATAAAAGATATATATGGAACAAAGATGTATGTATATGTATGTATATATGTATATATACGTGTGTGTGTGTGTATATATATGTATGTGTGTATATATATATACATACATACATATATATACACACACACACACACATCTCTTTTCCACCACACTTGGGTCCTTAAGGACAGAATCTAATGTCTGATGGACAGTGTCATCTTCTGTAAAATGAAGATAATGTGGGACACCTGGGTGGCTCAGTTGGTTAAGTGTCCAGCTCTTGAATTCGGCTCAGATCAAGATCTCAGGGTTGTGAGATCCAGCCCCATGTTGGGCTCCGTGCTGGGCGTGGAGCCTGCTTAGGATTCTCTGTCTCCCTCTCCTTCTGCCCCTCCTCTCCCACTCTCATGCACATGTTCTCTCTTTCTAAAAACATTTTAAAAACAAATAAAAATACAAATAAATTGGAAGTAATGCTCTTCACCTTAGAAGGGAGCTCATGAGGACAGCACAGTGCCTGTTTTGTCACAGATGCACAATCCTGAGAGCTAGTACTCTCTTTTTCCACTGGCTGCCATTTAGAGCTTACCAAGCACGGTGCGAGGCCCTTTAGTACATCTTCCCGTTGAAGCCTCACAATAAAGCTCACAGCTATATCAGGGAAACAGGTGTTTTGAAAATTTTGGTATTTAGACAAGTTCTAAATTTCATTTAGAAATCAGGACATGAAGCAAAGTCATACAACTAAGAAGTAATTGAGGCAGGATTTGAGCCCAGAACTATTGACTCCATGGCCTAGTTCTTAATAGCTCTACTATATTGTGTTGCATAAGGAAGTCTTTCAACCATTATTTGTTAACTTAAAGAATAAAAGCCCTGGGCTCCCAAAAACAAGGATCACAAGATTCAAACCGGCTCAGGCCGGGCCAATGATATAACTGAGACAAAGGGCAAGCTAAGGAAACAGTCTCTCTCTTTTTTTAAGATTTTATTTATTTATTTGAGAGAGAGAGAGATAGTGGCAGGCAGAGGAAGAGGGAGAAGCAGGCTTCCTGCGGAGCAGGGAGCCCGACTTGGGGCTCTATCCCAGGACCCTGGGATCATGACCTGAGCCAAAGGCAGACGCTTAATGACTGAGCCATGCAGGTGCCCCAAGGAAACAGCCTCTTCCCTCTTTAGATAAGTGGGTCAAGCAGGTATGATGATAAATGGCAGGTGACCTTCACCTCAGTGTCACGGAGACAAAAGGACAGAGGCGGCCCTGGGAGCACACGGGTGGTCTGAGAGGGCAGAGGCCCCACCTTCCTACCAGTGTGTGTGGATGTGGCACCTGGATGGCTCACGCCTGGCATCTGCTCTGATAAGACAGCCCCGAGCCATACGCAGTGTTAAATATTTTGAATCTGGCCTCTGAGAAGGTGGACCCAGTGTTTTCAGATTTCATTTGTTCAAATAAAGCCAGAGATCTGGACTTTTTTGTGAAATCCTGGACTTTTAAATATTGGTGAATAATTTATTTTTTAAGAAGTGCATGGGCCATACGTGGGGACGGGGGTCTGGGGGGGTTGGGGGGTTGGGGGGCGTCGTGGGGAGGGTAGTGGTAACCAGACTATAGCCTCTGTCGTAAACTGTACAGGGAAATCTACACGATTTTTATTTACTAAACCAGTACAAAAACAAATAGGGAGGGGAGGGAAAAAAGGAAGAAGGAAAGAAAGAAGGAAGGGAGGAGAATGCTGGCTACCTGACCATGGTGTCAAGCGGTAAGGCAGAAGACAGCTTTCGGCTGTGGAGGGAAGGGGAGAAACAGGGGCTCTCTGGGCTAATTGTCCCAAGGGCCACAGCTTCCAGTGGGGAGTCCCTGCCACCTCCCAGTGCCACCAAGGGCCAACCCAGCTAATCAACTTTTTTTTTTATCACCTTGGAGGCCCTCTCCGTCTTTTGTTCAGCTGTAATCTTTCTTAATTAGATAATTGAAATAATCATCCAATTAAGTTGGTTCGCATGGCGAACCCCCCTTACTGGAGGACTTACTGAATCCAGCTGGCTTCTCATTTCCGCTGACTCTGTTTCTCGCCTCATGCAGGGTCTGAAACAGGTCTCAAGCTGTTTTCTTTTCTCTCTTTCAGTTTGCTGTTTTCAGTTCATAGGAGCTACAACTAAAGTTCATTTCTGGCTGATGTCAAAACAGACTCCCTAAGCAGCTAAAGCCGAAAGTCAGGACTGGCCCCATCACAGTGGTGGACAAGAGTTTCAGGCTCATGAGTATTTGAATCCCTGTTCTGTCACTTACTACCGGGGTGACCTAGAACGTGTGCACTGATATTGCAGAGATGTGGTTTCCTCATCTGCGAAATAGGAATAAAAACAGAACTTACCCACACGTAGGACTGTTGTGTTACCTAATTGAGATCATATAAGTAAGACTATCAGCCCTGTGCCTGGCACATGAGCACTCAGTACATGTGAGGGTTTTTGTTTTAAACATGGAAAAGGATTTTTTTTTAAGATTTTATTTATTTATTTGAGAGAGAGAGAGAGAGAGAGAGTACACAAGCAGAGGGAGAGGGAGAAGCAGACTCCCCACTGAGCAGGGTGCCCGACGTAGGGCTCAATCCCAGGACCGACTGAGCCACTCAGGTGCCTCTAAAAGGATGTACTCTTAATAGCTCAAAGAGTTGCCTCCCATCTTTGTAATAGAAATAGAAAAGGGGCGCCTGGGTGTCTCAGTCAGTTAAGCCTCCAGCTCTTGATTTCTGCTCAGGTGCTGATGTCAGGGTCATGAGATCGAGCCCACCGTCCATCGGGTCCATCGGGCTCTGCACTCAGCAGGGAGTCTGCTTCTCTCCTCCCACTCCCTCTGCCCTCCCCTCCCCCCATTCTCTCTCTCTCAAATAAATAAACCTTTAAAAAGCAAATAAATGAACTATAGAAAAGAAAAAGAAATAAAGGAAAGAAAAAAGAGGGGAGTCAGAGAGAGATATAAGATGTAAATGATGCCAGAGATTCTGTGGCTATTTGGTATTCCTATAGGGCATTTATACGCGAATCTAGTATCTCCATCCTGGCTTCTTCCCAGTTACCTCTAACACCCACCCACGAGATTTAGAGATAACAGCCTTTCCCTTCAGGCCCTCCTCTGTAAATGAAATTGCAAGGCAGTATTACCTTCACTTGCGCACCAGATTGGAAGGTCCATATGGGCAGGGCTGTGTCTGCCGTGGGCATCATGGTATCCTGAGGGAATTACCAAGAAATAATTATTAAGTAAGTACATACTGAGCATGGAGGAACTGTTCTCTAAAAAGACATCCAAGCCAGTTTCATGTAGTAACACTTTAAAACATTTTAAAACAAGGATATAAGAGGAGCGCCTGGGTGGCTCAGTCTGTTAAGCCTCTGCCTTCGGCTCAGGTCCTGATCCCAGGGTTCTGGGATCAAGCCCCGCATCGGGCTCCCTCCCTCTCCCTCTGCCTGCCACTCCCCCTGCTTGTGCTCTCTCTCTCTCTCTCTCTCTCTCTGTGTGTGTGTGTGTGTGTGTGTGTGTGTGTGTGTCAAATAAATAAATAAATAAATACATCTTAAAACAAAACGAAAAAACCGGGATTTAAGACATGTAACACATTAGCTAAGAATGGAGAAAAATCTAGAAAAAGGCTAGTATTACTAGGATCACAGAGTAAAGCAAAAACCCTTTGTGACTCCAAAACCCAAATGCCCAGGCTTTACCTTAACCTGCTTAAAATGCTGACTAGCCAGAAGCCAGGCAGCCAGTAAGCACAGTGGATTCCGCCTTGGCTCAGCCTTAGCTGCATTTCTTTCTTCAGTGCAGACTCCTGAAAACTCATTCTCCATTGTTTCAGAAGAGTCAGGGATTGGAAGAGAATGATTGCAGTTCTGTGCAGAGTGTATTTTTTAATGCTTTTTAATCTTTTAAAAATTACACAAGCAGTACATCATTTTTTTTTATGGGAAAAATGCCCACAAGTAAAAAAGAAAAATGAATTTTCAAAGATTGTTTTTTAATGGTATTTTTTTTTTCCAGGAGTGTACTTTTAAAAAGTGATAAATTTTGGGGCACCTGGGTGGCTCAGTCGTTAAGTGTCTGCCTTCGGCTCAGGTCATGATCCCGGGGTCCTGGGATCGAGCCCCACATCGGGCTCCCTGCTCAGCGGGAAGCCTGCTTCTCCCTCTCCCACTCCCCCCTGCTTGTGTTCCCTCTCTCGCTGTCTCTCTCTCTCTGTCATATAAACGAATAAAATCTTTAAAAAAAAAGTGGTAATCTTCGACTCCCATACAGGGCCACAATGTGCTTTATATACAGTGCATTTCTTGTGCTTTACAAAACTAAAATGTTTCTTAGTGCTTTGCTCTGCAGTTCAGGTGTGGGTAAAGGGATTGCAAATTCCCATTTCTTCAAACACATCGGTAGATCAATACTCTCCAAGGCTGGATTGCTGGACTTTGGCCCAAGAGGACTGTTTGATGTTGAGTATAGTGGGAAGTCAGTAAACGTTCCAGACAACTGCCCAGTCACTAACTTTCTGAGCATACGCTCCCTATTTCTGCCTCTGGGACTTAGTGCATATTCAGTGTGGTAGCCATAATCTGACAGAGCCCTCAGGGATCCTCCCCTCTTGATATTCACATGTTTGTATCAGGCTGGCTTATGTCATCAATGAGATATCGTAGAAAGGATGGAGCGTGGCTTTGGGAAAGCGAAGTCATAAGTCATTGCGGTTTCTGCTTTGCTCTCTCTTGGAACACTTGCTCTGGGGGAGGCCACGTGGCAGCCATGTTGTGAAGATGCTCAAGCAGCCCCGTGGAGAGGCTCACATGGTGAGGAACTCCTGCCATCAGGCTTGCAAGTGAGCCATTGTGGAAGCAGACCTTCTAGCCCCAGTTAAGCCTTCACACAACAACATCCCCAGCACGGATCTTGGCTACACTCTGCACCACAACCACCCAGCTAGGTCACTTTCAAATTCCTGACCCACAGAGCTGTGCAAGCTTTGTTTGTTTGTTTGAAGCTGCTAAGTTTTGCAGTAATTTGTGATGCAGCGATAGGTGATTTATACATTCACCCACCTATGCAGAAGGCTTACTCCTTTCCTCTCCAAATTCACTTTCTCAAGGCTCAGGTCAAATTCTTCCTGTCTGAATTCTCCAGCCCAGTCATCATGCCTGTCCTTCTTCTGTGGCATTCGGTTAGAAAGAAGGACAGCTGTTGTGTCTTTATTAGAAAGTGACCACATAATTTATAGTCCGTGCTGAGACACTCCAAGAGTACTAAGTAATAATGATCATGGGAATCAGCAAAATCCAACAGAGTTCAAAGGCAAACGCTAACATTCAGTCAGTCACCCCCGCTGTTTGCAGGGTTGCAGTTTTACTTGCCCAATGTTTGGATGGGCAAAGAAAATGTAACTTCTTTATTTTTCTGTAATAGGTCTTTTTCCTTGCATACCTCCACCCAGCTAGATGGGGGGGGGGGGGGTGGGGAGGTAGGATTTTATGCCAGTCTGGTCATTTAAACCATCTGTGTGATTGCTCAGTCATCGCCTGGCTGGGCAGGGGGAGAAGTGCAGCCAGAGTTCTGAGCTTCGTCTTCCCATCCCCATCACTGCAAATCCTCCACCTCATCCCTTGAGATGGAACCTGAGCATGTGGGGGATGAGTAGGAAGTGGAAGGGGAACGAAGATGCTCACAGGTTTCCTTTAAGGAGTGATTGGTCTGAGCAGCTCCCTGGACTGGGGGATCGTGGAAAGGCTATTGGTTTTCCTATCTGTTTGTAGCAAGGTTCTGAAACCAGAGCCTTCTCTAATGGGTGTGGGATTGTGCCCTGCACAAGTGCGCCCACCAAGGGGCTGAAACCTAGCCATTGCTTTGCTAGCTAAGCCATGAATCCGTGGGGCTGTGTGTGTCAGAAGAAGGAGGCTTTTTCTAGTTAGCACAAAGGCATTCTGTGGGCAGGGACAGACCCTGGCCAGCACCCAGAGTCCAGGTTATTCGCTCCTGGCTTTGCATTCTTTGCCTGTGGCAGCTTGTTGCTCCCGATTACAGGCCAGAGCTGGTTCTATCTCCCCGGTCCCACGGTGGGCCCATGGGAAATTCTGGGTCCCCTACATGCCCTGAACAAGCTACAGAGGGCCCGGGCATCTTCCTCAGACTCCTGTACACACTCCGGCTATCACCTGCACACCATTGCTCCTAGGCTGAGGGTCCCAGGGCCTTAAGCTGGAGGCAGGTCCCCCAGGGGCTGGCAGACTTCCTTGCACTCTGCCCTAGGATGTGATCAACTTACCCTGTGTTCTCACACTTCCCCCCTCATTTTCTGGATGTTTCTAAATCTCTTCTCCCTAGAGACATCTGTCCTTATCAGTGGCTTTTTCAGCTTTCCTTTTCTTCCCACCATCTTCCCAGGGTGGCATGAATAGGTCTGGGGCATATCTGGGAATGACAAAACTCAGTGATCTGGAGTGGTACTTTCCACCTTTTTCCTCTGGTAGCACACCTAGAAAATAATCTGGGTATGGCCCACTGGGTAAGCTCGAGGGGATCTGGAACTCTGGAGGGCTGCCCTGCAGAACTAAAGGGGGGCCCCATCCACCAAGATCCTACCAGGCTGCTCCAAGAGCAGTGGAGACCAACTCCCCTGGGGTGCATGGAGGCACTCTGGTGGGGCAGTCCTTCCTAGAACCTCCAGCCTGACTTTGCTAGAGGGGAACTATGCGAAATACCTTTCCCCCTCCATAAAGCCTCACTTTCAAGGCCATTGTCTCTCCGCAGAGGTCAAGAACCTCAGCTTGGAGAGTAATGCTGATCAATGGGCTCTTTATTCTTTGATCTTTCTTTTTCCCTAGGGCACTAAACTTCCTGGCTCAGCCCTAGAGCTGGGAAGCAGCAAGAATAAATAGTTTCAAGTGGGAAACTAAAATACATAGGCAAAGCCTTGGTGAAATAGGATCTCCAGTACAGCAGCAATGATAGGAACCCCTCTGGCTGTGGGTGTGTCTAGGGGTGGGCACCATGGGTTTGGGGTTGGTGGGTAAGACCTCAAGGCAGCAGCATACTTGAGTTTGAATAAATGGAATTTATCAGCACACTTGAGTAAATTGTAGCTCAACTGCCTTCTAAAAGAGCAGATTCAAGTTACTTCCAGGGCTTTTGTTTTGTTGAGTGGCTTATGCAAATGTAGAGCCAGCCCCCTGGCTCCTGGTGATGAAGGGGAGGGAACACCATTATTCCTCTCCTGTGCCCCTACTCTGTCAATACTCATCACCACGGATTAATTTTGTCTCTGTTTGAATTTCCTATAAATAAGATACTACGGCATGTATTCCTTGTGTTCTGATTTCCTTTGCTTAGCATCATGTCTGATACTCTCCATGTAGCTGTGGTTGGCAGCTCAGTGTTCTTTTTCCTTGCTATGTAGTATTCTGTTGTCGCAAAATACCCTCAGTTTATCCGGCCTTTCTACACTTCATTTGGACCGTTTCCATTTTAGTTATCACACACAAAAGCTGCTATGAACATCTTTGTTCATGCTTTTTTGTAGGCATTACTCATTTCTCTTTTTATGTGGGTTTTTAAAAAATTCTGGCTAATTATTGTTTATGTCTGATAAAAGTCATATATGTTCATTTAGAAAATGGGACATCCCAAAGGACAAGGTTTATAAAATGTTGTCATCAATGTACATTCAATTTGTACTTGACTTTTCTTTCTTCTTCTTCTTTTTTTTTTTTTTAGGTAGGGTCCTTGCCCAGTATGGGGCTTGAACTCCACAACCCCAGGATCAAGAGTGGCACGCTCTACTGACTGAGTCAGCCAGGCACTCCTGTACTTGGCTTTTTCACTCCAAATACCGGGAGCATTTTTTCATCATACTCCATATGGAAGGATTTTACCCTCCTTTTTTTTTCTTACCCTCTTTTTAATTCCTTTTGGCCTCATTCCTTGATAGGCCATCAGTTAATCTTTGCGATGGTGATGAGAAGGTTTTCCCCAGGAGAGACCTGGAGACAGCTGGCAACCTACCCTATTCCCCGCAATCCCCAGACAGATGCAGGCTGTCTCATGTGAGAATGCACTGGGTCAGCAGGGCAGATGCCTCCCTCCATCACCCCCGGACTGAGCAATCACAAATGGATGTAACAAGTTGCAAGTACAGGCTGCCAACTGAGAAAAGAATGAGAAGTGCAGCTGAGAAATTGGAAAACAGAGTAATAGTAAATAGGGAGGCAAGCAATGAGTTTGGAAAGCAGTGTCACTGCCCTCACCAAAAGTGTCTTGGACAGCTCACCCTGACCACGAACGATTCCGGGGTTTCGGTTCTGTGGGATCCCTGGATTCATGTAACCCTGACAAAGAAAATCACAGGACAGATGCAAACCTAATGCTTTTCCATTTCCCCCCCTCTCTTAGTCCATCTCGAATATTGGCAAACTTTTCTCAATCCCTTGTTTGCATTCATTTTGCTGATTATGTTTGATCATAAACCTAAGTATCTGGAAGTACCTCTCTGTCCTTGTGTCCTCATCATAGGGTGAGGGATGATCCCCTATCACTTACAGCAGGGTTTTTCAACCTCAGCACTGTTGACATTTTGGGCCAGTTAATTCTTTGTCATGGGGCTGTCCTGAGAGCATCATGGGATGTGTGACCCACTAGGTGCCAGTAACGATACTCTTCCCTCAAGGTGTGATGAGCAAAAATGTCTTCAGACATTGCCGAATATTCCCAGGGATTGAGGGGGAGGGCAATATAACTTCCATTTGAGAAGAACCTGGCTTAGAGTTACTACAAGTATCACGTGAGATAATATCGGTAAAGTTCTTAGAAGAGTACCTGGCACTAAATAAGCACTCAGCGTTGATGAGGAGGTCCTAGAAATGTGGACTTGTGGCTGGGGCTACTTCACAAACCAATTTGCTTGTTTATTTATTTCCCCTGTATTACTTTTTGCATCTTCTGTTCTTCCTTCTTAAAGTGCCATGGTTTAAAGGGCTTTTTTTTTTTTTTCCAAATGAGCAGTTCCTTTCTTTATAGGTGCAAGTATTAGAAATAAAACTTAGAAGTACTGGCATTTGCAAGTGGCTTTTGAAACTGGAGAATGTCAAAGGAATGTAAATCATACTCTGTATGAGCAGGAGAGTGTATTTTTCTGAAGCTTTTGCGACCATTAACTCATTGGACACCACGACAGTGTGTTCTAGATGAGCCTAAACGCAGACATGAGCTTTGCTGTTTGCGGACAGCCTGGGCTGGTGAGAGACCAGAGTTGGTGAGCACCGGGTGGCCGGGGGGAGGGGGGGGCAGCGGGGCGCATGGGGGTATTGCTTGGTTTGTTTATTTCTTCCTGGTGGAAGGGACGAGATTATTCTGTGGACTGGGAGGCCTGAAGAAGACAGAAGATGAGGAAGCGGCCCGATAGTGTAGGTCCCTTCATGCAGCCTTCGGGATCGGAATGCCGAGAGGGGGCTTAAGACCGTGTTGCAGAAGAATACTGCTGCCAGATGCAGGGCAAGGGCAACCTTCCGTCAAGCTCTCTGCCACAGACACTGTCAGCTTGGGCTTCCTGAACCCGCATACCCTCCAGAAAGGAGTCCAAGTGGTTTCAGGTCTCTTGCCTGCCACACCCCACTATCACCAGCAGACACAGAAAACACCAAGGTATGTGACTGGGACCTCCGATCTTTTGCCAGGCCCCTCAGGGCCTCTCCCCGCCCTTGGCTCGGTTTTGCCTTGATTCTGCCTAGAGTTCTACCTGCCCTGGGGGATCAAGGGCACAGTTCTTTAAGTCCCTGGGGTCCTTGAGATGAGGCCAGTCAGCAGCGTCTCCTCGGGTTACCACTCAGAGACTGACAGCCACCCCCACAGCCTGTCCCCAGGCTCCAGCCACGCCCTCAGGCACGCCCTTTGCTGTGACCACGCCCACAGCCTGTCCCCCGGCTCCAGCCGCGCCCGCGGCCACGCCTTTAGCTGTGACCACGCCCACAGCCTCCCCACGCTCCGGCCACGCCCTCGGCCACGCCCACATCCCGTTTCCCCTCCCCCCCGGCTCCGGCCACGCCCGCGGCCACGCCCGCGGCTGCGACCACGCCCGCAGCCTGTCCCCTGGCTCCAGCCACGCCCGCGGCTGCGACCGCTCGGCCTGGACATTCCTCCTCACAGCTGCTTTCAGCCAAGTGGCTGCCACCAAGTTCCTGCGAAATGACTCATAGGAGACTGCTAACTTTAGGGGAAATCTCGTGCCTGCTTTATTTGTATGTTGTGGGGACCAACATGATGAGAGGCCACAGGGTACCTGAACTCCATCTAGAGCTTTCAAAACTCTACATTCAAAACGTAACATTTTAAAGGCCCCTGCACACCCCTCTGTGCAATACTTGGGGACCCGCTTCCCAAGTATTGAGTGGAGGAGAGGCCAGCCGTGAGTACCCTGGCACACTTTTATATCTCAGCGTGGCATTTGGGACGGCACTCCCGAGTACCGCTGGACCTCCAAATATATCTGCGCAGTCCCGTGAAACTTAATTTCCCATTCTGTCCCTTTGTCCTCGGGATCCTCACCAGATCAGGCTGTACCAAAGCCAGTTCAGCCCCGAGAACCGTGCCATGGCACTTGGAAGCCCTCGATATCCCTTTGGACGGCCTGGCCTCCTCCTCCCTCGAGAACATAGCGCTCTAAGGTCACAGACTGTCTGCTTGGTCGTTGTTTACAGGACAAAAATTATTGGCATACGAGCGTTCTCATTTCTTTCTCCCCGTACCAGAGGCAACCCTGTAGTTGACCACCCGTCTCCTGCCTCTTGCTGAAGAGGCGGGATTCTTTCAGATGGGTGCGAAACTGGGTTGATCTGTAAAGAACTGGAGAGAGGAGGGCAGAGGAAAGTGTATAAATGAGTGCTTCCAAACTTAACCTGTATCAGAAGAACCACCTGGGGATCGTGCCAACATGCGAACTCCGATTCAGTAGATCTGGGGTGGAGCCTGCCACTGCATTTCTAGCAGGCTCTCAGGTGGCAAAGATGCTGCTGGTGTTCAGAATGCATTTCGCACAGCAAGGGCATATGGGACTGGATATCCGGGAGGGTTGCACAGAACCAGAGAGATAAATTCCATAGAGTAGCTTTAGCATGTGAGAGAAATGGATAGAAAAGATTTGGTTTGGTTTTGTTTTTATAAGTGTTGTCACAGCCTCTGTACTTGGCCCTCATCATTCTCAAGAAACGCAAGGATATTGTTTGTCAGCTGCCCAGCCTCTAGCCTGTCTTCTGCAGCTAATGGCTCTCCATTTCTGTCTGATGGAATAGTTAGCCAGGTGCCCACCCCTCCCTGGCACGTGACTGCCAGTGAGGCCAATGAGGTCTCCCGCTCTGAAATGTGAATCATGGATTCAGGCCCAAAACAGACAACAGTTGGAGTGTTCTCTTTCCAGCCAAGGCAGCTGGGTGAGATTTTTGAGCGTTTTCTGCTGCCAAGAACCTTCTGGAGATGCTGGGTGCCTGATGGCTCTATGCCTGAGTCTTTAGCCTTCCCTTTGCTCTAGAGTACTCTCCAGTATCCTTTCAAGAAATTCTCCTTTTTTGCCTAGACCAGCCAGAGTCAGTTTCTGTTGCTTGCCATCAAAGCACCCTAACAGATATGCTATTTAACCAACATAACATTTTGAGCTCTTATTTTGAAATAATGTCTCTTTTCCTGACTCGGGGGTGGGGGTAGGGGGTCATTTTAATACCACCGCACCACTTAGGCTGAACCTATGGTTGCTGGTTTTGTACAGATTGCATTTGGAGTCCATGCCTAGCTCTGTGCCTGAGAGAAACACAGTAGGTGCTCAATGAATGGCCATAGAAAGAACGAGCAGTCACTTCACAGCATGTGCGCTGAGCTCTGGCATCTGTCAGCTGCCCCTGTGCCCAGGGACATGTTAGATGGCCATCAAATACTAAAATAGCAACAGCTTATAGGAGAGCCTGTGTAAGCTCGTAGCAGCACTAGCTAATAAACTTCTGACCTTTTCCTTGGATTTCCTTTCTCCCTGCATCTTTTAAGAGCAGAGTATTATGGAAGGTCAGCAGGGAGCAAAGTCTTTGTTCCATGAATGTATTGTATTGTGGTTCCATTAAAATATTCCCTGTTAAATGAGAAGCATGCCAACATTTTCATTATGGTCTTTCCAGTTGTGGCAGTTATTGCTAAAAAAGAGATAAACTCTCTATATACTCTGAGGGTTGATAGTCCAGGCTGTAGAGCCAAAAAAAAAAAAAAAAAAACCAAACAAAAAAAAAAAACTCTCTACCATCTCAACTGCACTATGAACTAGCTATCCTTGGCCATGTGACTTAAATTCTCTGAGGCTTAGTTTCTTCATCTGTAAAATGGGCATGGTATTAGCATCTTCCTCAATGGGGTGTTACGAAGATTCAGTAAGGCAATGCATATAAAGTACTTATGTGCATTAAGGCGATACCTGTAAAGTGACTGGATCATTGTCAGTACTTGAGAAGTGTAAGCTATTAATAAAATTCATTTTTCACTGAAGCCAGAATGTATAATCCTTCCCTCTCCTACTTTTAATAGAAGTCTTAAAAAAGGCATTTGATCCAATTATGGTAAAAAAAAATCGTGCACATGCGGAAAAGACAGAAAGAAAACATACTACAGTTTTTAATGTTTGTCTAAGGGTGTGACATTGTGTCTAATTTTTTTCTTCTTTTAGCTTTCTATGCCTTCCAGCTTCTTATGCAGTGACCATGCACATTATTTTATAACCAGAAGAGAAGCCCTGACAAATGCTATCTTTAAAAAAGAAGGAAAATATTGACGCAAACTGCAACATGATTTTGTAGAAACTGGGTGGGAAAAAAAATTCCCTGTTAGATGGAGAAATAGATGTTTTCTGGTCAAGAGCTTATTGGGAGGAAAATGACATCAATTTGGGTTCTCATCAGTTCGAGTGGCAAATCATAATGCAAAATGAAAGTACATTCAGGGGAGCTGAACCCACACTGGGATTTTGCTGCCTGAATCATTAAGCTAGAAATGACCTCAGGAGGGTATGTGACCCCACCCCCTTCCCTCTCCTCGGGAAGGCTGACCCTGGGACTTTTCAGGACTCATGAGCAATGGTCCTATTTATAAGCCCTCTAGGAACTAACTCTACATACATTGCCTTCCTCCTAAGCTTCAGGCAGGCTCAGTTTAGCTTCTGCAGGTGCCCCCAACTAAGGATCTCCAACCTAGTTCTCCTTCTGCCTAGAAGCCTGGAAATTGTCCCAGATCTTTTCTGTTCACCCTGGGTCCTTGCACAAAACCTTTATCCCCCTGGAAGTCGGTTTTGTCACCTGTAAAAGAGGGATGGGAAGGATTCGAAGAGATCATGCAGAGCTGGGAGTTCGATGGGGGCCATCTTATCCTGTGACACAGCCTGTGTGTTTAGCCATGTCGCTACCACCCTGGTGGGAAAGGGTGACACAGAGAGGTAGCTTGTCTACAAGAAAGGTGACAGTATTTTGGAGGTGGTGGTGGCAATCCTGGGAGAAGGAAGCGAGTGGTGGCTGGGAATGGGAGGAAGGGAGAATGGGGGGGATTTCAGAGAAAAATGGAGGCAGCTCAGGAAAGTAGTGCACTGTCAGCAAGGGTGCACACAGAGCAACAGAAACCCCTGTTACAGCAACCGCTGAGGAGCTCAAGGACCAAGCTGCTAGAGATTCCATTTTAATTAGTCTGCTGTGCAGGACTGTAATACCCCTCTCATTAACCACAAACTTTTAGGGGCCCAGCCTGTGTTCATAATGCTTTGAGGCCCAGAGGAAGTGAGCTGGTCCAGCAGTAACGGAGGGGGAGACTGGGTACTGCAGCCTCAAGAGCAGAGGATGAGGGTTAAGAACTAGGGAAGAGTATGGACCAAGGCTGCAGTCCCCACTGACCAGACAGGGTAGAACTTTCCGGAAATCTGTGGCGTTTTTTCAGGAGACTTGCAGGGTAGAACTTTCCGGAAATCTGTGGCGTTTTTTCAGGAGACTTGCAGGGTAGAACTTTCCGGAAATCTGTGGCGTTTTTTCAGGAGACTTGTCAAAGCACTGCAGTGGAGGCTGAAACCATTTTCCCTGGGTATGAAAGCAAAGAGCGATTACTGGATTTCGAAGAACCTGGGCTCCTCCAGGGGGAGGTGTCTGGATGATGGGTATTAGCAGTGTTAATATGAGTCGTAGTGAAGAGTGTCGCTATTAGTACTGACATTCGTATTGGTATTGGTATATTCCTTCCCCTCCCTCAAGTCCTGGATTAGCTCTTGCGTCCATTCTCCTGGGACCGAATCAATGAACCACCGCGAAGACCCTGCCTCGCTGCGTGTTGATGAGAGTGGCATGTGGTATCAAATTAAAGGCCCTTCTGAGACCAGAGAGATACACTTATTGCCCACACCCCCTCCATCCACATCCCAGGTCACTTCATGAAAGGAAGTTAAATGGGATTGGAATGAATTGCTCTTCCAGAAGCCATGTGTGTAGGTCCCAACCTTCCAAACGGCTGCCAGCCGAAGGCTTGATCATCTGCTGCTGCCTAACAGATCTCCAGACAATGTAATAGCTTGAGTAACCGTGCACTTTTATTCTCTCACACAGTTTCTGTGGGTCAGGAAATAGGGAGTGGCTTGGCTGGGTGGTTGTGGCCCGGGGTTGCTCAAGAAGTTACTGTCAAGATGTCACCCAGGGCTGCAGCCCTCTGAAGGGATGAAGGCACGGTTTCCAAGATGGCCCACTCACGTGGCTGGCAAGCTGGGGCTGACAGTTAGCAGGAGGCTTCCGTTCCTTGCCTCCAAGGACCTCGCTTGATTGTCCTCATGACATGGCAGCTAGTTTCCCCTTTCCCCCAGAATGAGTGAGCCAAGAGAGAGTAAGGCAGAATCATAATACCTTTTATGACCCAGCCTCAGAATCACATGCTGTCATTTTTGCAGTGTCCTGCTGGTCACAGAGGTCAGCTGTACTCACTGGGGGAGGGCATTAATACTGGGAGGTGAGAATCACAGGGGACCATCCAAGGCTGGCTTCCACCCCCTGCCCCAACTCTGGTACCAACTGAGATCAACCATGTTACAACTCCCAGAATCATTGGTTTTTTTCTTCTTTTTACATGAGTGCGAAATTGGCCACTTTTCAGTTGCAAGAATAATTATAATGATGATCCCACTTGACATTACTGCATCATTTTCATCTTCTAGGAGCTGTTACTGCTCCATGCTGCAAATGAGGAAATGAAGGCTCAGAGAAGTTCAATGACTTGCCCAGTGTCCCAAACTTAGAAAGTTCTGGAAGGCTGGGAACAGAACTTGTGTGTTGTAGTTCCCAGTCCAATGTCCTTGTCATCATACCACACCGTGCCAACAGTCCTCAAAGACACCACATGCCTCCCTATTTTCCAGGGCAAGTATGGATTGGAAAGCAATGGTAGTGTAGGAGACCTCATCTTTCTTTATTTGAAAAAAACTATTACACAGGTGATCCATGTTCATTACGAAAAAATTACAAAATAAAAATAATCTTTTAAAAAAGAAGAAAAGGGGGGCACCTGGGTGGCTCAGTTGGTTAAGCATCTGCCTTCGGCTCAGGTCATGATTCCGAGGTTCTGGGATCCAGCCCCTTGTTGGGCTCCCTGCTCAGCAGTGAGACTGCTTCTCCCTCTCCCTCTGCCCTCCCCCCCACCCAACTCGTGCGTGCGCGCGTGCTCTCTCTCTCTCTCTCAAATAAATACAATCTTTAAAAAAAAGAAGAAAAGACATTCACCTATAATTCTACCCACCCAAATCTACCACTGTTAACATCTTAGTGTATTCCCCTAAGAACAAAGGAAATGGTTTTAGAGTACATTACATTAACAGCATCTCCAGGGCAAGTTGTAAAGGAAATCCCATCCTCAAGCTCCACCCGAGGGGAGGAAGGATGTGAAATGTGAAAGTCATGAGCGTGGCAGGCTGTGTGTGTGTGCACGTGTGTGCACGTGTGTGCGCGTGTGTACGTGCCTGGTACTTCTCTGCCCAGACCAAGAGAGGGCTTGGCACGGCAGCAGTTAGCCAAGTTGGCAGGGAATTTACTACAACGTCGCAGAAAGTGTTTCTTCAAATGAGAGGCAGAGCGGCTGTGACTCCAGGTGACAAAAGTGGCCTGCCCTCTAGTTTGGTTCAAGTTCCTGTAGGCAGGGGAAGGTTGATTATGTTTAATTCAATCCACTTGGCCTTCTGCTGAGGGATGGGGTCCTTGTGTGGTCCCAGGACACTGCAAGATTCCCCTTCATCCTTTTTCTTGCACATGAAATGTCCTGTTTGTGACTGTCTTCCCAGCCCCTCCCCCAAACAGAAGGGCAGCCCCAGAGAGGGGGTCTCATCTGCCTTGCTCACCTGTCTCTATCTTCTAGCACCTGTCTCACTGTCTGGCAGGTTGTACCACTCACAACATGTTTGAATTGACTGCAGAATTTGGGGGTATGCACAAAAGAGTTGCTAAGGGCATCCATACTTGGAATGTTGAAAGAACTAGACCCCACTCAAGGGGATAGTCAAAGTCCCAGCACCTTCTCTATGTCATCTGTTTGTAACTCAGGACCCCTAAGGGAGGTTGCCAGCACCTGGAAACAGAAAGGCCAGGTCCACATCTTTTCTTCCGTGAACTGCAAGAAGCGTTCCAATGTATTTGCGCACTCATTTTGTCCAAACTAGAAAGATCGGAGGAAACTGACTCTCCTTCATTGACTCATACTTCATCATCTCAGCTCCTCAAGATTTCCCCCTTCAAGTACAGTGTCAGGGGGCAGTGAGGGGCGGGGTTATGAGCACCAGGCTTGAAGTCTCATGAACCAGGAATCAAATGCCAGGTCATCTGCATTTCAGCTGCGTGAGCTGTGGGAGTTTTGGTGACCTCTCTGAACCTCAGCATCTTCATCTGTGAAATGGGGAACATGAAATGTGCAGTGTTGCACCGCTTAGATGAGATAAAAGTGAACGTTGTGAGTGCAGTGCTTTGGCACATCATCTGTGTCTTAAGAATATATATGTTTCCCTCTGGGAAAATCTCCTTTCACCTTGAAAGTCTAAAAGCAGCGACAGCTCTGCAGCCCCCAAGGTCTTTGCATGAGGCGTGCACTGATAAATTCTGCCCAGGGACAGCTGCCCACTGAATAGCACACTCCCAGCACCCGGCAGGACCTGTCAAGGCTGGACAGGATACCTTCGTCCTAATGGAGAGTGTGAGCAGGCTCTCCCTAGAGGGGTCTTTCTTCTTCCGCTTGGGATGGGCCAGAGAGGTCCCTTCTCGGCTAAGAGTCCAGGTTTGGGGGCTGAAGTAGAAATCCTAGGAACACCAAGTTTCCAGATGCTAATCGAAGGACCAGGATATTAGGGAGTGGATTAAGCGTGTCCCCTGTGGCCCCTCTGCCAATCTTCTGCTGCACTCCTTTCCTCCCTTTTGGCGTCTTTCTTGTCAGAGAGACCTTTAGTGCTTTAGGCTCTCTCACTATGGCAACTTCTTTCCCCATCAAAACTTATTCACACCTGGACCAACTCTCGGAACCTAATTGTTTTGAAAGGCTCATGTGAAAGAGTTACGGGGGATCACCGTTTGCAATATATGACAACTTAGATTAGCCAGGTGCTTCTTGAAGATACCACTTGCATTTTCTGGGCTGTAGGACTAGAAATCGTGCCCAGTCTTCCTCCAGGATCTTCTGACTTCCCATGGCGTCTGGGAGAGCGGTTATAAGGGTTAAGTATTTATTATCTCTGATCTACAGCGATTGCCTGGCTCCATTTTATGTACGAGAAATCTAAGATTTTGGAGGCGAAGTGACTTCTCTGAAGACTCATGGTAACTTCGTCACAGAACCTGGGGGAGTGGGGGTGGGGGACAAATCTCCTGACCTCTTACCATCGGCCTGTCCCTAATTCTAGTATCTTTCTACTCAAAATGTGATGTGTAGACCAGCAGCATTGCTTGTCACCTGGGAGCTTGTTAAAAATGCAGAATCTCAAATACAACCCGAGACCTATTGAAATGGAATCTGCATTTTAACAAGATCCCCAGTTGATTCATATGCCATTTAGAATCTGAAAAGCACTGGTTTAGAACTCACATTTTTCCCCCCTGTTTCCTTTCTCATCATTACTTCAAAACCCAAGGGTCCGTGAACCTCTGAGGCTGAATTTAGCCCAATTTCAACATATCATGTTCCAGGAGTTCTGGTGTCATTACATACGGCACAATTTTCCGGTGGAAAAGATTTCTGCCTGGTTTTCTGACATTTTTTTCCCTTTACCTTATTTAAAATTCTAAAAAGAAAAGCCTCATTAATGGAGTTCTTTTTAGAATGGGCAGGAGAATCCACCACCTTGAACTTCTAGCAGGAAAGGTATGATAGACACTTAAATAATCATTACTGGGTGGTAACATGTGTATGAAAGCACTTAGCAAATTACAAAGCAGTGTACAAATGTTCCTGATTATAATTCCCAGGCTGTAGGATCACAGAACGAGATCCTTCATGAGCCCATTCAGGGTGAAAATGTTCCTCAGGAATATAATGTGAAACTTAAAGTTTTTTTTTATTTTTTTAAAGATTTTATTTATTTATTCATGAGAGACATACACACAGAGAGAGAGAGAAGCAGAGGGAGAAGCAGGCTCCCAAGGAGCAGGGAGCCCAATGTAGGACTCAATCCCAGGACCCTGGGATCATGACCTGCGCCAAAGGCAGACGCTTAACCATCTGAGCCACCCAGGCGCCCTAAGGTTTAAATTATTCTCATTTTCTAGACATCTAAGGGGCAAAATTAATGGTTGTGAACCCTGGCTATATACATCAGAATAACTTGGGGGAGCTTCATTTAGGAGCTTTATTTTTAAAAATACGTAAGCCTGGGTTTGGCCCTTGACTCTATTTCTTGAGGTCCTGAGGGTCCAGCCTGGGCCATGGTTTATTTTTGAGCACTCCCAGATGATTCTAATACACAGTGAGATCGGAGAGCCGCTGAATTGGAAAAGTTGTTATTTCCAGGTTTACAGTAAATGAATGTAAGTGAGCATTTTCTCCATATTTATGATATGGCTCAAGTCTAAATTTTCTAATTTCTAAATCTTAATGATGATCAACCACCGGGAGATAACCCCCCCCCACCCCCGCGAAATACTAATGGCTGCTGATTCCAAACAGTATTAACTCGGTAATGACAATTTTGTTCCTTCATTCTCTTACCACTTAACATGGGTCGACTTACCTTCATGGAGCCGAGGACTGACCTAGATCCCAACAGCCTATCTATCTGTGTACAGGCTTGTACCCTGGTGTCAGTACCGAATTCTCAAATTCCATAGGGTTTTTAGTCCAGTGACAAGACATTTTGACAACACGGGCTTGAAAGAGTATTGTTGAGGATCTAAGAGACCTAAGTTCTAGGCAATGTTCTTTGCTGGAGTTGTCTGATGTTGGGTCAGTTTCCTGATGTGAAAAATGAGGGCGATGGACCAGTGGTTACTGAATCTGGCTGACCGTAAGATTCATCTGGAGGGTTTTGCAAGACCACTGATTTCAGGGCCCCAGAACTACCCATTGAAACTTTTGGAGCGAATGTGTATGTGTGTGGGGGGAAGAGTGGGAGGCAGTGTTAGAAAGCAGGATTTTTTTTTTTTTTTTTTGGAAAGCAGGATTTTTTTTTTTTTAAGATTTATTTTTTTTGAGAGAGTGAGACGGAGAGAGTGGGGGGAGAGACAGAGGGACAGAATCTTCAAGCCGACTTCGTGCTGAGCGAGGAGCCTAATGCAGGCACAGAGCCTGAAGCGGGGCTCGATCTCAGGATCCTGAGATCATGACCTGAGCCAAAATCACAAGTTGGATGCTTAACCCACTGAGCCACCCGGGTGCCGCTGGAAAGCAGAATTTTTTTAAAAGAATCCTAAAATTGACTGGAAGATTAGCTGTGTTTGTGAGCCATTGGACAGGATGAGCTCCTAAGTCCGTCTCCACTCTAAGAATCTATGACATTAGACCTAGTTGGTTAAATTCCTATATCAGAAGAAGCTGGTGTGGGCTCAGGGCCTGGCTGAGGGCTGGGTCTGCAGAAGGATAAAACAGGAAACAGAACGGGCACAAGAAGAAGTGTCATCTTTGACCACTACCTGCATGTGTCTCAGGATTTCACTGTTCATATGGCTTCTGCTCAGGTCTTTTTGTCAGAGTCATATTGTTAAATGTCTCATGGCCATCTTCTTACATTACCTTTGAAAACGGTTGAAAAGGTGCTTCTCGGGAATAATGTTCTTAGAGAGAATAATTTTCCTCACTTTTCCTGCCACCCACCTCACCTTGCTACTGCTCCAAGTCTGAGTTTCACTGTGCAGAAGAATCTTTCTGGGATGCTTGTTTAAAATGCAGGTTCCTGGGCACCTGGCTGGCTCAGTGGGTAGAGCCTGTGACTCCTGATCTTGGGGTCATGAGTTCAAGCCCCACGCTGGGCCTAGAGCTTACTTAAAAAAATACAGGTTCCTGGGCCTTTCCCCTGATTCTAATTCAGGACATTTGGTTTGGCCCCAGAAACCTGCATTTTTCATCTGAACTGCTTTCAATCTTCCTGTAAAACTTAGTTTGCAGCCTTTCTCAAGCTTCTTTTATGATAAGAATCTCCTGAGTCCATCAACAAATGAATGGATAAAATGTGATGTAGCTATAAAATGCAATAATCCTCAGCCATAAAAAGAAGTGAAGTATGGAGAACATGCTACAACATGGATGAGCCGTGAAAACATTATACTAAGTGAAAGAAGTCAGATACAAAAGGCCACATCATGTACAATTCCATTAATGCAAAACGTGCAGAATAGGCAAACCCATAGAGATAGGAAGTTGATCAGTGTTTGCCAGGGGTTTGGAGGGAGAGAGGAATGCAGAGTAAGTGCTAATGGATAGGGGTTTCTTTAAGGGCGATGAAATGTTCTCAGAAAGTTGTGATAGTTGCACAACTTTGTGAATATGTTAAAATCATTGAATTGTATACTTTAAAAGGGTGAGTTTTATGGCATGTGAATTATATCTTTAGGAAGAGAAACAGGGGCTCAGTTGATAGAGCACGTGACTCTTGGTCTCCAGGTTGTGAGTTCGAGGCCCATGTTGAGTGTAGAGATTACTTAAAAAAACAAAATCTTTAAAAAATACAAAAACCAACCAACCAAACAAAAAACAACCTGGGCAGATGTTTAAAAAAGCAGATTCCCAAGCCCTAGTCAAGATCCACTGAGTTAGCACCTCTAGGGAAGAACCTAAGAATCTGATTTTAATAAATGCCCCAAGTGATCCTTATCCTAGAGGAAGTTCAGGAGAAGCTCCTTGGAACACTGAAGGCTAGAGTTGTCCTTCTCCACGGACTCTTGATTCTCCATCTGTGGTTGGCAGCCTCTAAGATTGTCCCTATTATCCCTACCTTCTAGTATTCTGCTCCCCTTGAGTGTGGACTGGGCTTGTTGACTCACTTCTAATGAATAGAGTACAACAGAAGTGATGGATATTACTTTTAATATTAGGTTTTTAAAAGATTGTGGCTTCCATCCAAAGAATATATACAAATGGCCAATAACATATGAAAAGACACTGGATGTCACTCATCAGTAGAGAAATGCAAATCAAAACCACTGTGAGATATCACCTCACACCCATCAGGATGGCCACTATAAGACAAAAGAAAACAAAGCAATGGAAAATAATGTGGTGACGATGTGGAAAAATCAGAACACACCTGCACTGTCAGTGGGAATGTAAAACGGTGCAGCTGCTATGAAAAACAGTATGGAGGGTCCTCATGTATTAAAAATAGAAATACCATCTGATCCAACAATCCTACTTTTGAGTATATACCCAAAAGAATTGGAAGCAGGATCTCGAAGAGATATTTGCATACCCATGTTCACTGTAGCACTATTCACAATAGCTAAGGGGTAGAAGCTACTCAAATGCCCATTGACAGATGAATTAATAAAGAAAATGTGGTAGAATGCATATGATGGGATATTATTTGGCCCTAAAAAGGGAGGAAATCCTATTACATACAATAACATGGATGAACTGGAAGACATTATACTTAGTGAAATAACCCAGTCACCAAAAGACAAATACTGTATGGTTCCACTTATGCGAGGCACATAGACTAGTCAAATTCATAGAGACAGAAAGTAGAATGGTGGTTCCCAGGGGTGGAGGAGAATGGGAAGTCGTTCAATGAGTGTAGAGTGCCGGTTTTGTAGGATGGAATAGTTCTGGAGATCTCATGCACAATGTGAGTATATTTAACACAATAGAACTGCACACTTAAAAATGGTTAAGATGGGTAAAAAACAATTGTGGGGGTGCCTGGGTGACTCAGTCGGTTAAGCATCTGACTCTTGATTTTGGCTCAGGTCATGATCTCAGGGTCATGAGATTGAGCCCCATGTCAGGCTCTGCACTGGGCATGGAACCTGCTTGAGATTCTCTATCTCCCTCTCCGTCTGGCCCTCTCTTCCCCAACCCCCACCGCAGGTGTGCTCTTTTTCTCTTTCTCTCTCTCAAAAAAAAAAAAAAAATTGTGGCTTCTTTTGCAGGCTCTTGTTCTCTCTGATACACCTCCAGCCCATGTTGTGTTTCAGATCCCCAGCTGTCATGTTGGGAGGACACTCAGGCAGTCTATGCAGAGACCCATGAGGTGAGGAGAAGAGATTTGCCAGCAGCACCGCAGTGAGCTTGGACGTGAATCTTCTGAGGCCTGCCAGCATGTGAATAAACTTGGAAGTGTAACTTTAACCCCCCAGTTGAATCTTCAGATAAATTGTAGCCCTCACAAACAGCTTGACTGAAGCCTCACGAGAGACTTTGGGGTAGGGGCACTCAGCTGAGCTCCATCTGAATTCTGACACACTGAAGTTGTGACACAATGACAATTCATTGTTTTAAACTGCTAATTTTTGGGGGTAATTCGCTATGCAACAATAGATAACTAATACACCATCAAATGTGTTTTGCTCAGTCAAATTGCCATGTAGACCCTACCAGGGCATGGGCTGCAATCCTATTTTTCAGGATATAAAATTGTATGTATATTTTGGTAAGCCAAATAATGGGTCCCCCAAAATGTCCACATCCTAATCCCTGGAATTTGTGAATATAGTATGTCCCATGGCAAAAGGGACTGCAGATATAATTAACGTTACAAACTTTAGGGGCACTTGGGTGACTCAGTCAGTTAAGCATCTGACTTTGGCTCAGGTCATGATCTCAGGATCCTGGAATCGAGCCCCACATCGGGTTCCCCACTTGGCAAGAAGTCTACTTCTTCCTGTCCTTCTTCCTCTGCCTCTACCCCTCCCTCTGCTTACACTCTCTCTCTCTTAAAAAAAAAATTACAAACTTTAAAATAGTTTATCCTGGATGATCCAAATGGGCCCAATCTAATCGCACAAACCCTTGAAAGTAGAGAACTTTCTCTGGCCAGAGGTAGGAGAGATTTGGCAGAAGTAGAAGTTGGAGAGATTCCAAGTGTGGGAGGGACCCCAGCACTGATGGAGGGCAGTGAGCAATGTGTAAAGCATGAGAATGAATGTGAGCAGCCTGTAGGAGCAAAGACCAGCACCCAGCTGATGGCCAGCAAGGAAATGGGGACCTGAACCCTACAGCTGTAAGGAACTGAATTCAACCAAAACTTGAATGAGCTTGGAAGTGATTCATCCCGAAGTCTCCAAAAAGCAATGCAGTCCTGCTGACACCTTTATTTTGGCCTTGTGAAACCCAGAGCATAGAAACCAATCCAGCCAACTGGGATTTCGGATCTACAGAGGTGGGATAATAAATCTGTATCACTTTCAGTTACCAAGTTTGGGGTAATTTGTTATAGCAGCAATAGAAAATGCACATTATTTATGTGTATATGATATTTATTGGTTTCCAGTCCCTTCCTACCAGGTATCATAGCTAAGCAGATGATGCACAGTGTTATTTGTCACTTTCCACTTATCCTGCTGAAGCATTCACTATCTTAGTGCCTCTCTGTATTGCAGGCTTGAGTGTTCCATGCATTGTTTTTCAAGGCTCTCTGGGAAAGACACTCCTTTTTCGGGAGCCTGGTGTCTGGCTGGGGCAAGACTGCGCGCGTGCTGATTGTCTCTGAGGCTACTGATCAATACTTACCATTAGGACGACAACTCCATGCATCACTAAACTTTGACCTCAGTGCCCCAGAGCAGTCCCAAGATGCCAATTGATGTACAGGCAATATACATATTCCTCAAATGCAATACCCCTTTCATAGACTTCCCTGAATTAAATTTTAGAGGCTTCAGTGATGACAAAGTAATGTTGCTAATGTACCGGCAAGCCCAGAGTATTCAGAAAGGATGCTTGGATAAAAGTAATTGGGTTTATGCTTCTTAAAAAGATCTTTTGGAAAGACACTGTGTTTGGACCATTGAACGGCTGTCCCTGCCTTCTATACAATGGGTGGTATGGGCACAAAGTGTCCCTTAAGCCCACTAAGCACAAACCTAAGAAACCCAAGACCTCAAAACAAGTGGTTGGCTCCCTTTAGAAATCACAAGGGCTAAAAAGGGCCTAAAATAATGTTAATTGCACTTTTTTATCTACAACGTTTGGAATTTTATTTCCCCAGAAGTATGTATTTTTCAGGGAACTCTTCATAATGGTCTCCCATCACATACCATCCTGGTATGCTGAGTCAAAGGAGATGATACTACTGTTTTCCTGGATCTGTTCAAATGAGATCAATTGCCAAACAGTTGTTTGGATTAAAACCAAACGGTTAATTTAATCAGGCTTTCAAGAGGCAGTTATTTTGATTAAAGGAATCATATCTGAGTGGCCTTTGGCAGCTTCTTATCTCCAGTCTGTGGGTCCCACACGTTTAGCTCTTCTGTGGAACCAGGGGGGCATCCATTGCTTGAGTAAAAAGGGGTTTACTGGAAGAGAAGACTCTTGAAATCCCATTGAAAAAAAAAGTATAGCTGAGCCTCATATGGACTGAAAAGCCATTAGGAACCAAAAAGGCTACTCCCTCCATCTCTTTCTCTCATGTCTTTCTAGAGCTACCTGGCTTCCCAACACTGCTTTCCTCTGAAATTCTCTGCTTACTCACTGGTGTGCCCAAGGCTGAGAATTCTAGCAGCCTTGAGGTTACATCACCTTTGGTATTGGACCCACCACCATGATTAATTTCATCCTGAGTCTGAATTCTAAGCTGCTCAACTTTAAATTCCCAGGAAAGAATTTGATGGCTTGGTCTGGTCTGGTGTCTAGCTCTGGTCCAGTCAGCTGTCCCCAGGATGAGTCAGGTGTCACAAGACACACAAGAAGGACTGGCCCCTCCAGGTGATGGATGGAGCAGGGAAGAGGTAAATGATAGATGCCTCCAGAATTTTTTCTGAACTGATAATAGCAGATGCCCCTTTGCCATGTCTTTTCTTACCAACCTGCAAACTCTTTAAAGGTAGAGGATTTTTTTTTCATCTTTATCTTCACCACCATACTTGGGCCAATGCCTCATTGATAGATACTCAATAAGTAAAAAAAAAAAAAAAAAAAAAAGATAAAGTTGGTCATGCCCACTTGCAGCGGTACATACATGGTTCTTAGCATGCTGGCAAAATCCATGTGAGTGCTGAGGCAAGAAGAAATGAGGTATCACATGGGCTGACCACTCCTGAGTTCTTTCTTTCAGCAATGCTTGGGTTAATAGTAACTATTATGCATTCTCCATTTTCCAAGGGGCAAGCATAATATAAAGTGTTTTATACATCATTATCCCGCTTATCCACTATGATAACCCTGTGAGAAAATTGGGAGTTCAGAGAAGTTAAGTAACTTGCCCAGGGTCACACAGCTCAAAAGTACTGTGGCCAATTCTAAACTGAAATCTAGAGCCCACCCTCCAAAGCCTTGCATTTTCCTTCCACCTCTGTTATGAGAAGTTGGGAATGAGGCTGAGAGATGAAGCTAAAAGGAGAGGTGTTGGCTGGGTCAATGCCAGTTTTGTGAACTAAACAAAATTGTTCCATGCTAACAGTTTTTGAAAGCTTTTTGAACATGGCCTTGGGCCTTTCATGGTTCTGAGGTTTTCCAACAACTTCTCTTAATTGAGTCTTTCCAAGCTGAGCTGCAGGATTTAAGTAATTCAACAAGAAAAGAGTTCTCAGATTCCTTTTCTCCCTTTAAGCTGGGTGAGAATGTGTCCCCCAGCTTCCTGCTTTTAAACACTGGAAAACATTCTGGGAATCTGAGACCAGACCTGGGTCAGTGCTGCCATTTTTTTATTGTGCTTTGCAGAGCGAGGGCTGAAATCCAGGCTGCCTTCTACTCACTACGTCTTGTACCCTGGCGCCAGGTTGTATTGTTCAGAGGAAGAGGTGCCATGTTCTAATTCACATCTTAGGGCACCCTATATAGGTGCACTGTGGGCTAGGGGAGGGTCAGATGGGCATAACATTGTTTCAGATTCCCTCTGCTTTAAGTTTTGATTGTGACTTGTGATAATGCCATTTCTGGATCATAGCTCTAGTGTCTGGCAAGAGGAATCCAAATTCTGTTAGTCATTTTCAAGGGAGAGAGGGGTTGACATTAGTGCCTGGAACTGGGTTTCCAACTGTTGGTAGATGGGTGGGGTCTTCTCCCTGCCATTTCATGCCACTGCTTAGCTGGTCTCCCAATTCTGTACACACAGTCCCTCACCCAAGCCACAGGGGACAATCTTAGCAGTCTTGGGAATAATGGGGAAAAAAGCGGAACTTGGTTAGCAAAATGACTTGGTCGAGACCCAATCTAGAGCAGGCCTGTATTAACCCTAAGAAAGGCTGGTTTGCCTTAGGGTTCTGGCTTTCTGAAAAAACACAAAGCCCCTTTACCCAACCCCCAGGGCACGATAGACCTAGCTAAGGGGTTATATAGTATTTATGGCCTCTTTGCTTTTATTTGTGGTACTGTTAAAATGCCTTTCCAACATGCTGCCATGATTTAAATTATGTATGTGTGCTCATCCTGAAATATACGCACTTTGGAATGTATTTGGAACAGAAATAGGATTTTAAAGAAACAGAAAGATTGTGGGTTCCAAGAACCTCCTCCTCCTGCCCCTACCCTGGCTTCACTCAGTCCCTGGAGCTGTGTATTCATGGCAGTACCGAGGGAGTCCCCAGGTGGTAAAGTGTCATGGTTATAGATGATCAGTGTGGAGGGACAGATCTGGGTAGGTCCAATCTCATCTTGGCCACTCATTAGCTGTATTACCCTAAGCAAATTGCTTAAACGCTCAAGCCTCCTTTTCTTCATCTATAAAACAGAGATGATAAAAGTTCCTTCTCCATGACTTCTCTGTGAGGCTCAGTGAAATAATGCCCCTGGAATGCTGAGGCCAGAGCCGAAAAGAGTTAGCCCCATAAGCTCAACTTCTCTCATCTCAAGACATGAACCTGAATTCCAGTTGAGAAGCTGTTGAGTGCCCAAGAGTTTCTGTCTTCTTTTGTTGGAGGTCCCCCTTTCCTCATATGAATGCCCTCAGAGTATGATCCTAGTTCCCCAAACTTCCTCTGCGACACTGTTCCCACCAGGAAGAAGTTCTGGTTCCCATGACGTGCACCTAGCCTGTGAGCACGCCGTCCCACCTCTGTCTCCCTGTCCCGCAGGTGCCGGGTGAGACCAGGGAGCTTGTTAACGAGGGTGCAAAGCTGGAAGGAATGGGCTGTCTGCTGGATGTGCTTTAGTTGCAACGTTGTGTGGAGAAATGAAATGCTGAAATCTCAGGACACTGGTAAAGAGGAAAAGCTCATGGCCTCACATTTTCCATTCTCACATACAATTGCTTCCATCTCCAGGGTGTAACAAAACCTCCCAGTGGCTTCTTTTTATCAGAGGCAGTGGTAGGGGGTCCTCAGCATGTGTGCTGACTTTGGGATGAGGCAGTCCTGGGTCGGCTGCTACCAGCTGAGGGACTTCAGACAAGTCATTGAACCTCCACACACCTCAGTTTTCTCCTCTATACAATGGACATATTAGTAGCATCTATCCATCTCACTTGTGTTTTGAAGATTGAGAAAATGAATATAAAATGCCTGGCACAGAGTAAGCCCTCAATAAGTGTACTTCATTGCTAGCACCATCCTCACGATTATTACCTACATCCTGATATTGCTGAGTATAGAAGATCTGCAGGGCCATCAGCCTCCTGCCCAAAGTTGGTAGTCAATAAGTGGTGGATATTATTATAATGTCTCAGCCGTGGATATTAACTAGAAAAGCTAATCATTCTTTTCAAAGCACCCCAAGGGCTTGTCCCATTCTGTAAGGTCTCTGGTGCGTTCCCCTCACCCTATGAAAAGATGGTTTCCTACGGCAGACACTACGGGTTGTCACCCCAACTGCCAGATCCCCTTCTTCCTTGTGAGCAGAACACCATTTCTATGCAAGCAGGCTTCAACCATGAGGAATCCTGATTGGTGCAAGCCACTTATGGCAGTCCCATTTACCTTCATCTTAACTGGTCTAAGAGAAGGCATGTGATAAGACATAAGGGAAAGTCTCCCAGTGAAAGGAGAGAGTGTGAGGTGAGCCTCATTTTGGTCCCTGGCATCTTCCTTCCTGCTTAGGTACTGTCATGTGAGGATGTGAGGCATGGAGCAGCAGCTGCCATTTTGTGACCATGTGGTTACAAGCATGAGCCTGACAGAGCAAAAAAAAAAAAAAAAAAAAAATAGAAAGAGTCGAGATTCTTAGACACTGTTAAGCTGCCAAGTCGACTCTGAAGCTGCTTGCCTCCACACTTCCTTTTTGGTACACAATAACTGTTCTTATGATTTGGCCTATTGTTGATCTGGTTTTCTGCTTAATCAATTTACTCCTTTTCTGTTTGCCAAGTCTGCAGAATGTCTGCTATTCAAATTCTGCCCGGATATAAAGACATTCAGTTCCCATTTTCTTCCTCTACATTTGGGTAATCGAGTGTTTTTAAATAAATTCCACGCTCACCATTGTAGTGAAACTGCTCTTGAAAAGGTCACCAGTGACCTCTTGATTGACATGTCCAATGGCTTCATCTAATTTTCCATCCTGCTTAACCTCCGCTGCATTGGACCGCTTGACCTCTTTCTTATTCTCCAAGTGAGGCCCTCCCTTGGTGGGTGTCGTTGCTCTTTCTATGTCTCTGGTCTGTCCTCTGTGGTTCCTTCTTTTTTTGCCCCTCAACTCTGCATGAACCCCAACATTCTGCCCTTTGTCTTCTCATCTTTCACCAGGTACTGTCCCTGAGTGCCTTCTCCACGTTTAAGACTCCAGTTACCACTCGTGGGCCCTCGTGATTCCCACATCCATGTCTCCAGTGCCTGTCTTTCCTCAGCACCAGATCTGCTTTTCTCACTGTGAACAGGATGTGTCCACTTGGATGTCCCCACAGGACCATCAACACCATATTTGTAAACTGAACTGTGTCCCCTACAAATTACTTCTCCTCTGTCACACACCTCACCACTCACACTAGTCCTCAGTTAGAAACCTCAGAGTCATCCTAAGCAATTCCTTCTTTCCCAACACCCAATTAATCATCAAGAATAAAAATGTCTCTATTCTCAGGCGTCTATGGCAGCTTCCCCATGCTCCCTGCCATGGCCTCCAGTCATTGTTTCTGTCTTGCAGAAGTTTCTCACGTGCCTCCAATCTGCCCCCCACACCCCGCCACCTTCTGTAATCATCTGCATTGCTGTTAGAGTGCATTTTCTGAAATCAAATGGAATCATGTCGCTGAATTTAAAATTCTCCAAAGGGGTAGATGTGTGTGAAAGGGGGCAGGGTGGGGAGATTGTATTAGCCATCACGCCCTCCAGATCAAGTCCATACTTCCTCACATGGCACAGAAGACCTTCTAGTTGCTCTGGGAACAGACAGGATTTTGTGTTTTATCTCCTACCAACTCCCCTCCACCTTCCCTGTCTTCTCAGCTGGAGCTCCTGGGGTTGAGTCTTTCTCGTCATTATTTCAAACTCTGCTTGGATGCTGGACTGCTCTTCCCCAAATCAAACTGCACTTCTCCAAAGCATTCCCTGAGCCTAGGACCAGGCCAGAGTTTTTCAGTCTTGGCACTACTGACATTTCGGGTTGCATAATACTCTCTCTGTTGGCTAATTCTCAACAACAGGCTGTTGGAGTCTATTGTAGGATGGGCATTGGAGGATGTTTGGCAGCATGCTGGCCTCTACCTGCTGGATGCGAGCAGCACCCACCTCCCCCAGTTTCCACAACCAAAATGTGTCCAGATACTGTGAAATTTTCCATGGAGGACAAATTGCCCCCTCTCCCGGTTGCAAGCCATTGAACTAAACCAAGTCCCCTTCTTATCATCCTGTAGTCTCCTGTCCTTCTCTGATCATAACACCCATGGCACAGTTTTGAAGTGACTTGTCTGATTGTCTCATCTGTTCCAACAGAATGTTATCCCCAAGAGGGCATCACCCAGGGCATCATCACCAGCACCCAACTAGGCATGTAGTCTAGCTTCATGGAAGAGTGAGCTCCCTGATGGGAGCGACCTTGTCTGTCCTATGCATGGTGCCCAGTATGGTGCTGGCACATATAGGGCTCAATAAACATTTGTTGAATGAAGGAATGATTCAATCATTCCATTCAAATGCTTCTTTCTCTGTGAAACTTCTACTAGTATCCCAGTCAAGTTTAGAGTCTTTTTCTCTCTTAACCCCATAGTATTTTATGCATGCCCCTGTCCCCCAGCACTTACTGCGTTGGACATTATAATCAGTTTGGTAATACATGTTTGTGGAAATGAAATCATGTTCTCTAGGGGCACCTGGGTGGCTCTGTTGGTTAAACATCTGCCTTCGGCTCAGGTCATGATCTCAGGGTCGTGAGATGGAGCCCTGCATCAGGCTCTATACTCAGCACAGAGTCTGCTTAAGATTCTCTCCCTCTTTGGGGTGCCTGGGTGGCTCAGTTGGTTAAGTGTCTGCCTTCGGCTCAGGTCCTGGGAGCGAGCCCCACGTCGGGCTCCCTGCTCGGCGGGAAGCCTGCTTCTTCCTCTCCCTCTGCCGTCTCCCATGCTCTTGCTCCTACTCTCTCTCTCTTTCAAATAAATAAATAAAATCTTAAAAAAAAGATTCTTTTCTTCTCCCTCTGCCCTTCCCTGCCCTGCTTGCACACAGTCTCTCTCTCTCTAAAATAATCATCATCATCATCATCATAATCATGTTCTCTGTATCTTCAGGTCTCTCTCTTGAAACAGAAAAACTAGGTCCATTCCTGTGCCCAGGAAGGTCATGATCTACCTTTTCCTTAAACTACTACACCTGTTCTGCTCCTGGCTGTTCTCAGCTGCACCCACCACACACGCACTCATCCATCTTCCTTAGCCGACTTCAAAGAGGAGGAACAGCTCAGAGCTGCTGGGCATTGAGGACCCATGTCTGCTTCACAGCCCCATTTTGCCTCTCTCTTCTCTGACTGTGCTCCCAGCAATGGCAATGGGTTCTGAGAGGTCTTAATAACACATGGTGCTTGCTCGCAAGCCTCTCCCAGAGACAGGAAGCACCACATCTACAGCATGCCCCCCACCTGATGACTTGAAATGCAAAAGCCTACAGCGAACCCCATGGCAGAAAGGTGCCGTGATAGTATTAAAGTAAACGTACATTCACAATGGTCAGAAAGGAGATCAGCCTTCCTTTGAGAGGAGTTCAGTACTCAGAGAAGAGTAGGGTAGGATTTTGCACATGGTAGATGGTTAATATGCATCCTTTAGTCACAAAGCCTGGGGGAGAAGATGCCGAAGTTAATATTTATATTTGGCATCCAAGCCTCTGCATAACTAACAGCATTGAGGCCGGGTGTTTGGTTTGAGGGTCAACTCCGTTTAAACAGCGAGGCCAGGTGCAGACACACATGCTGGACCTTTGAACTCTGTGTTGCAATCCAGATGTTCTGCAGAGGTGATGAACTTGGGTCACTGATGGTGGGAGAGTGTGTAGCGCTCTTCTAGCATCTTCCACGGGGAGCCCTGGACCATAGACTTGGCCCTAAGCCCATGTGCCTTGCCAGAGTCAAGAAACAGTAGCAGATGCAGTTGTTGCTAGGGATAAGCGATCATCCACTGGGGAGTTGAGATAGCCGGGACAGGGGGTGGGTAGCACGAGGGAGGTCACAGAATTGACCTCGCTTAGCCTCTGCCCATGTCTGAATTACTTGGAGATGTTCTGCAACGGGAAAAATCTTAGGCTTTTAATGACAGCCCTGACAAACATGATCCGTATGACCAAACTGGTCGCAAAAGCAACTGCTATCATGTCTTCAAGGAGGATCTGTCAAATTGCACGTTTCGCACGGGGTTTTCCTAGTCCCACACTTTGCCTTGAAAAACGTGCACAGAGTGAGGGGTTTGAACTTTCTGAATTTAATGCAAAGCCCATATGTTGTTTGGGTTTTGTTTGTGTTGTTTGTTTGTTTGTTTTTATGGCTGCAAAATATGTTATATAAAAAAGAACCATATAGCAATAAAACGGTAATGTAAACACAAATCCTCCAAAGCACGCAACATATTTCTAATGAAAGGAAACAACCACCTTCACTGTATCTACAAAAAAAAAGAAAAGAAAAGAAAGAAAGAAAGAAAGAAAGAAAGAAAAACGATGAAGAGGGGCCGTTTCGTTCACAGATTGTGGAATCCTACTGTTTACTGCTCTCCAAATGAGTATTTTTGAGGCATGACTTAAAACGGGGAATCTTCCAAACAAAGCGGCTCCTGGCATCGCGCAAAGAATGCTGCTGTTGGTTGGCAGACAGGCAACTTGAATTCTGGTCTTGACTGCTGACCCCTGCTTCCTGGCTCCCAACCCCAGCACTCCAGTCAGGGTGCTCTTGTCAAGGGTACCAGCGACCTTCTCGTTGCTGAATCCAAAGGGCATTTTGCAGTCCACTTCTGCCCTGACCTCTCTTCAGCAGATGACACGATTGCCCGCTCTTTCCTCATTGAAATCCTCTTGCTCTGTGCCTACCGTGACACCACCCCGTCCTGGTTATTCTCTGGCTTTTCCCTATGCTCCTCAGACACTCTCTTGGCTGTTCTTCTTCACCAGTGGCGACAAGCAGCTGCTGGGGGCTGAGGTCACACGAGGTTTTGTGGGCATTTTCTTATCAACTCTTCACAGCAGCCCCGGGAGCCAGGACTTCCTGGCTCCCTTTCACGGCCAGAATTTGTCCTCTGTTCCTCATCTCCAACTGCTTCCAACATATCTCCATTTGCCTGTGCCACAGTCACCTAGTAGGGGTAGTGGTGGTGGATGACTTCTCAGCTGCGAATCCTTTCCTGATGATCGGCTGAAGCCCATGATTGCTTAAGGAGTGGACACATGACCCAGACAAGGGAGATTTCTGGGAATGTCTAGGAAAAGTTTTCTCTCTCTTAAATAGACACATGAAGAATGGTTTCTTTTCTCCTTCTAGATACTGCTGTGCCTTGTAATATTAGAGTCATGACAACCGTCTGTAACCATGAGAAATAGGTCAAATCCAACAAAAGAAGAATGGCACCTGGGTCCTTCATGACCAGCCGATTGAATCTTATCTGGGACAGGGGCTTCCAACTATGTTATAAATAATACATTTCTTTATTGCTTGTATAGGTTTTTGTTTTGTTTTGTTATTGTTACTTGCAGCCAAAAGCTTCCTAAGTGATACACCAAATTCATCGTATCTGTAGCTCAACTCAGTATCTCCTCCTCCAAATAGCCTCCCCTCCTATAACTCTAGCTCTATTAATATCACCATGGTTGACTCATTAAACCATGTCAGCACCCTGGGCATCATCCTTGACTCCTCCCTGTACCTCACCCCCAGAGTCCAATCATGAATTAAGTCCAGGAGATTTGCAGGCAGCTGAGGGCCATGGTGGGGTTGAGCTCTGTCACCTGTCCTCCACCTGCAGAGCCCAGCTCAGGCAGTGCTGGGAGCCCAGCTGTTGCGGCTCCCCAGGAGCTGCGCCATGCCGGCCAACAGCCTGGATCACGCACGTGGAACCAAGGTGCTTTGGGCTGCCATGGCCAGGCTGTGCCCCAGCGCCATGGTGGCCGTCCCCACCGAGACACTGTATAGCCTGACCTGCTTGGCCAGCTGGGTGCCGTGTACTGCCTCCAGGGCTGCAGCCAGGCCAAGCTGCCAGCCCTCTGCATGAGCCACATGGTTGATATCTTCAGGGACTGCCATGTGAGAGTACCCAAGGGGCTCCTGAAAGACTTACTACCAGGACGAGTGACCCTGGTGTTAGAACGCTCCCAGGAGCTCAGTAAAGACCTGAACCACTTTATTCCTCTTATAGGCATCTGGATTCCTGACCATTCCTTCATGCAGGATTTGGCTCAGGTGTTTGGGACACTATTTTCTCTCACCAGTGCCAACCTCAGCTCTCAGGCCAGTTCTCAGAATGTCTTTGAATTCTGGTACCTCTGGCCTCAATTGTCCCAGGTCGTTGATGGGGGACCAATTGAGGATGGCCAAAGCCCTGAGTATTGCCTGGGCTCAACTATGGTTGACTTGTCTGTATCTGGCATCATTCATCCTACAACAGAAGTAGGGACTGCTGTCCTCACAGGGATCCTGCTTGTGAATCCGGTAGAAGGGAGGACCCAAGGACTGATGCTGGCCACTATGTGTCTGTCCACTGGTGACCAGCAAGGGTTCATTTACAGAGGCCATTGGGGCTACAACATCACTAGTCTGACTCTTTAAGGCAAGGTGTCTTTCTGAACACTGTAGACCAGGCCCCAAGCTGGGGTTTAGTCTCACCCCTGGTGGGGGAGGTCTTATGTATTATCTATAATTTCATGTATCAGCCAAAAGCTGACTAGAGACTTTGAGAACACTTCTAGGATGGCCCTATTCTTTTTTTTTTTTTTAAGATTTATTTATTAGAGAGAGAGAGTGTGTGTGTGTGCATGGGTCGGGGGGAGGGGCAGAGGGAGAGGGAGAAGCAGATTCCTCATTGAGCAGGGAGCCTGATGTGGGGCTCTATCCCAGGACCCTGGGATCATGACCTGAGCTGAAGGTAGACGCTTAACTGACCAGATGCCCTGGTCTTGTTCTAATTAGTTTCTTTTTAAAAAATAGTTTTGGGAAATAATTTAAAGAACAGATTTGGAGTCTAGTCAGAGCCTCTTCTCTGATGGGTAGTGGCATTTAAGGTCCAAATCAGTTAGAGCACCAGCTGGTGCTGTTTAAAAGTCTCCAGTGACCGACAGCACGTGTTTGTGCACCTGAAGCTGGAACCAGGTTTGGATAAAGATTGTTGAGCTCAGGCCCAATACTATTTCCTCTGACTGGGTAGGCTGGTGGTGTAGTATGCTTTAATGCCTAGAGGAGAGAGTTATCAGTTTGGACTAATGGTGGGAAGTGAGCTCAGTTGGAAGGGGTGGGAGTAGGGAGGTCCAAATTTTAAAATATTGGGAGGCATCTGGGTGGCTCAGTCCATTAAGCATCCAACTCTTGGTTTTGGCTCAGGTCATGATCTTGGGGTCGTGAGATCAAGCTCTCCACACTTAGCTCGGAGTCTGCTTAAGATTGTTTGTCTCCCTCCTTCTCCCTCTGCCCCTCCCTTGCTTGTGTGCTCTCTCTCAAAAAAAAAAAAAAATTGGAGGGGTGCCTGGGTGGCTCAGTTGTTAAGCGTCTGCTTTCAGCTCAGGTCAGGATCCCAGGGTCCTGGGACTGAGCTCCGCATCGGGCTCCCTGCTCATCAGGAAGCCTGCTTCTCCCTCTCCCACTCCCCTTGCTTGTGTTCCCTCTCTCACTGTTTCTCTCTCTCTCTCTGTCAAATAAATAAATAAAATCTTTAAAAAAAAATTGGAAAACAAATCTCTATTATTTTTCTCAAAAAAAAAAAAAGGCCAGGAGACCCTGCTGCTGAAGATCTCTTATTCTTTCTTTCCATTAACCCCCTCCTTGTTCTTTTCAGTTCTTTGCCATTTTTACTGTCCTTCTGCACCCTTTCTCATTTTGAGAGGTCACCACTGTCTATATTGCTCCCAAAGAGATTTTAAAAACTCAGTACTAATCCTCCAACTTCCTTGATTACACTGTGTCGATAGCCTACACTTATCTTCCACATACACACTCTGGCCAATGCGCACGGTGTGTAAGCTGCATCAAGAACAGGGCTTACCTCTTTGGATTGTCACCTCCACTGCTCCACATCATCCTAGTTTCAACACACTGATTTCCTTGTGGTCCATGAGCCACTGCCCCTTAGTGTCACTGCATGTGCGGTTCCCTGGACCTGGGATGCCCTCCCTGATGCTGCCCTGAACAATCCTGGCTGGCTAGCATGTTCTCATGCACCTTGGTTTCCCTCTCCTACAACATAGCTGGTGTACATTTCAGGCATGCCAGGCATATCTTTCCTTATTTTCATCTCTCCCCTCTTGATTTGTATTTTGAACCCCATCCCAAGTCAATCTCCATCAGTGTGGTGCTTCCCCACTCTCCAGTGGTGAATCTAAGTCCTAGATTCTCTAGTGTTGCGGTGCTAAGGGAGGTGTCTGCTTGGTCTTGGGGCATCTGTTCATCACAGTTTGCCATTAAGACATCCCTGGTTTTCTCTTCATGGCCCCTTCAAGTTCAGGCGTCATGTAGGCAATGCTCACTGCATGCTGGGTCTCTAGAATCTCTGCAAGGCGGCCTTGGCTTGGATACTATGTACTTGGATACTCTGCATGGATACTACCACCACTGCGCCTGCTCTGAGGTCTTGCCGCCTTCCCGGGGCCCCCTTTGTGGACAGACCCTCCTGCTCCCTGGTCCTCAGCTCTCTCCCCCTAATTAACTCCTTGTCTTCCCTCCCTCCCCCAGCACCTGTGAAGAGTTTTCTTGTCTGGAAAAAGCACTCCCCTCCACTTCCTTCTTTGGGACATTTGTTTATCCCCCTACCTGCCCTGGGTTGCCCCAGGGGAACTTTGATAGTTTAGAATTATGGAATTTGAGAGGCAGAGACTGACAGTCCTCCTTTTTTCCTTCTATTCTGTCAAATTTCTTCCTTAAGACAGAGAGCACAAGCCCAATAAACTGCTTGGGAAAGAAGGAAGATACCGGGAGACGAGAGAACACTGATGATTACGATCACCTGGCCACCACGGTCCTCAC
The DNA here is from genome assembly GCF_037043125.1 of Eumetopias jubatus. Taxonomy (NCBI): domain Eukaryota; kingdom Metazoa; phylum Chordata; class Mammalia; order Carnivora; family Otariidae; genus Eumetopias; species Eumetopias jubatus. Next base: position 178,934,586 of record NW_028274807.1, read on the forward strand.
CACCCTGGAAATGATCTACATGTGTACCCGTTTCATCCAGACAGTGTGCTCCAGAGGCCAAGGCCTGCCGTGTCCTTTATCCTGGTGTCGTCAGCCTCTGGTATTGGGCCCATAGTGGGTGCCTTGTAAAATAGCCATCGAAGCTAAAAATGGAAGAGGGGAGTGGACTTGAGAGTCAAGGACACCTGAAAGAATCCTGTCAGCTGCCTGCCTCGTTATGTGGCCCCAGGGCAAGTTACTTCACTTCTCTGTCCATGGGCAGTAGCAAGAGGGAGGAGAGGGCATAAAGAGGGGGTGGGGGACCCCGCTTCTCAAAGGTCTTTGATTTCTACATTCCCCTTCTCCTAGCCTTCCCAGATTCTGGCTCCATGTTACTTTTTCCCCTCACCCACAAATTCATTTTGTGCATACATAGATTTTTGCTCTTGCTCTTTCAGGTTGGGTCCCTTCCCTTCCTCCAGTAAATGACTTTCAGGATTCTTGAGTTCCAGGGATTCCGTTTGTGATGAAATACAAAGAACCTGGAATTCTGGGTCCACCATGCCCTGGCTCTGGGGATGTTGGACAAATGTCTGAGTGTCAGGTTCCTCACCTGGACCACGGGAATGATGATAACTAACTCAACTAGATCCTTCGGGACAAAGGCTTGGGAGCCCAGGCTGCCTGGACTTGAATCCTAGCCCTGCCACTTTACAAATGTGCAGTTCAGTGCAAATGACTCTACTTTGTCTTACTTTCCTTAGTCATAAAAGGCACACCATCACAGAACCCACCTCACGGGGTTATCGTTAGCATTCATTTCATGAAAACACCTAATGCTTTCAGACCACACCTGAGTAAACACTCCATATTGGTTGGCTATCCAATCCCATGAGTGGCCTCCCTTTAGCAACTCACAAACTCATGACATGTGTACTATTTGTGTGCTTGGGCTACTGTGACAAAATACCACAGACTGGGTGACTTACACAACAGAAATGTATTGTCTCTCATCGTGGAGCCTGGGCATCCGAGATGACGGTGTCAGCAGGGTTGGTTTCTCCTGGGGCCTCTCCCTGACTTGCAGCAGCCTCCTTGTCACTGAGTCCTCACATGGTCTTTTCTCTGTGCACACACATCCCTCATGCCTCCTCCTGTTTTATAAGGAAACCAGTCACATTGGACTTGGTCCCACTGTAAGGGCCTCACTTTAACTTAATCACTGCTCTCAAGGCCCTATCTCCAAATACAGTCACTTTCTGAGATGCTGGGGGTTAGGGCTTACTATACGAATTTGAGGAAGAACACAATTCAGTCCATGACAATGTATAAACAGACCCCAACATTAGATGTTCCTGTGGGTGAGCCTCTTCCTTAATCTAATTCTTAAGGAATCCCAGGATGTTTGTGTCCCATGGATTCTGTTTGTTGTCTATAAGCGAGAACCTGCCATCAGAAAAGCAGGTTTTGAAGCTCAGGTTTCAAACCTGCTCGTGGGTCTATGACCTTAGGCAAGTCATATGCCCTGCCTGAGCCTCAGCACTCACATCTTCATCCTAAGGAGAAGGACGACAGTAACTCTCACCAAGGGGGCAGTGAGGATCAAGGGCAACCATGTGTATGAAAACCCTCTGTAATCTCCATGTCCCCAGGGGTTTTGCCCCCGAACTAAAAGGACATAAGTAGATGAATCTTGATTGTCTTGACTCTCCTTCCTACCCTCAAAATTCTGTGACTCTGATTCTGAAGGTGGAAAGTATCGAGGTATCAAGGACAAGCTACGAGGGAAACAATTTCGGGATCCAAAACATCAACAGATATTGTTGAATCAATGAAGGAAATCACATCATCATGGGGAACCCCCGCTCTGCATATTCCTGAGGCCCCAAATGGAGCTGCGACAAAGTGCATCATTCATTCCCTGGGCTCTGGCACACGTGTCTTGTCTGTTTCCGCAAGAACTCATTGTAACGTGGGCCCACGAACTAGGTGTAACGGGGCCAGCAAACCTCTCTGTCTTTAACAGGAACCTGGGATCTTTTGTCAGAAAGGACCACTTGAACTTCCATGTCTGTTCACCTTCCCCAGGCACCCTCCAAAACTGGCTGTTTCTTTGTCAATGAAAGCTGTGCTTCACAAGCAGCATAGTGAAGAGAGAAATTAAGAAGTGGAGCTGGGGGGCACCTGGGTGGCTGAGTCAGTTAAGTGTCTGACTCTTGGTTTCGGCTCAGGTCACGATCTCACCATCTTGGGATCCAGCTCCGAGTCGGGCTCTGTGCTCAGCGCAGGGTCTGCTTCAGATTCTTTCTCCCTCTCACTCCCACTTTCTCTCTCAAACGAATAAATAAAATCCTAAAAAAAAAAAAAAAAAAAAAGAGGTAGAGCTGGGAAATCAGATGCTGAGTTTGAACTCAAACCCTGTCCCTGACTCCAGGCAAATCACTTCTCTGACTCAGATTCTTCCTCTGTTAAGGAGGGCAATAATAATAGTTCTTACCTCACTGGGTCATTTGGAGTTTCAACGGGGTAATAGATGTACAAGTGCTTCATTCATTTCACAAATAATTTCTGAGTTCCTACTATGTGGAGGAACATTTTCTACACTGTTCTAGGCACCAGGGATGCAGAAACAAAGCAAAGCTATTGTCCTGATAGATAGAAATTAAATTCTAGTGTGAGAGTCAGGCAAAAACAAATAATACATTGTGTAATACCAGAGCATAATGATGATGGAAAGAAAAATAAAGCAGAATTAAGGGGAAAACTGACCAGGGGTTATGTTGTGGATGATATCTCAAGTCAGGGAGGTCCTCTCTGAAGAGGGGACATTTAGGAGACATCTGGACAATGAGAAAGATGGAGCCATGGCAGGATGTGGGGGAGAACAGATAGAAAGGCCCTAAGAGGTGGTTGGGCTCGGCAGGAAGGCACAAAAGGTCAGTGTGCGTGGAGCTGGGTTGGAAGTGGATGAAGTCAGTAAGCCTTGAAGGCCAGGGTCAAGACTCTGAATTTTAATTTAAGTGTCAGGGGAAGTCATTAGAGGATTTTGAGCAGTGGACTGCCTTTGTCCTGGATGTCCCTCTGACCACTGTTTGGAGAAGATACTTTAAAGAGTCATGGTTATCACAAAGCTGATGGACACATACTTCCTGCTCTCCACCTCCTGGGCACATGGTGGGCTGCACGTCCTGTCGCTGAGTGGGGCCATGAGCTAGGACAGTGAACAGAAGTCAGGAGTGTCACTTACAGGCCAAGCCATTAATTGGTTGCCAGTGCAAGTCTCTCCAGAACTCCTTACCCCGTGTCTCGGTGACCAGCAGAACTCAAGGTGAACACTGGTCCCTCCGCCTGGGTTCTAGAAGGAGGATATATGGCACGGAGCTACAACTGGCTTGCAGTGGGCATGCCACTTCTGGGCATAACCTAGCATATTCAGACAGGTGCAGGGAGCAAGAGGAGAGGTAGGGAGGCCATGTAGGGGGCTGAAAGGTGATCCTAGCTTGCAGCGGAGTGATAGCAATAGACAATGAGAAGCGGTCAGATTCAGGATGTGTATTGAAGGTCAAGTGCAAAACATTTGCTAATGGGCTGGATGTAGTATATAGGGTTAAGAGAGGAGTCGAGGATGATTCTAAGAATCAGGGTCTGACTAACTGGGTGAATTACTAAGGAAAACACTCGGGAAAGCACAGGATTACCCACAGTGCTAGGCACGCAGCTGAACTACAAAATGCTAGCTCTTGTGGTTCATGTTATTACTGGCACAGGCAGTATGGAATGTAGAGGCGTGAGGAAGTTTCCATTCTAGAAGGACAGAAGGATCAAAAAGTCAGATTTACTAAAGTAATTTATATATAATAAAACTCTTTTGGTGCATACGTCCGAGTTTTGACAAGGGCATTTTGTCTTGTAATCACCACCACAATCAAGATGTAAACTACTTCCTTCTTCTCCCCAAATTCCCTTTTGCTGCTCCTCTGTTTGGTCAAACCCTTCCTCCACCCCAACCCCAGGCAACCACTGATCTGTTGCCCATCCCTATAGTTTTGCCTTTTCCAGAATGTCATATAAATAGAATCACACAGTATGTTACCTTTTGAGACCAGCCTCTGTCACTTAGGATAATGTATTTGAGATTCATCTGTGTTGCATATGCTGGGAGTTTGTTCCTTTTTCTTGCTGAGTAGTATTCCATGGTAGGGATGGTCCACTCTTTGTTTCTCATTCACCAGCTGAAGGGCATTTGGGTTGCTTCCAGATTTTGGTGATATGAATAAAGCTTCTATAAATATCTGAGTACAGGTTTTTGTGTGAACATATGTCTTTATTTCTTTTAGTAACTTTCTAGAAGTGGGATTGCTGGCTCATATGGTAAATGCATGTTTAACTTTATAAGAAACTGCCAAACCGTTTTCCCAAAGGAACTGTACCATATTGTACTCCCACTGGCATTGTGCAGGTCACCGAACTTCCTCCCCAGCACTGGGGATTGTCAGGATTTTTTTTGATTTAAGCCATTCTAATGTTCAGTGGTATCTAGTTGTGCTTTTAATTTGCATTTTCCTAATGAATAATGATGCTGTCTTTTCATGTGTTTATTAGCCATTCACATATCCTTCTCAGCACAATGTCCATTCAGATCTTTTGCTCATGTTTTCATTAGATTGCTTATCTTTTAGTATGTAGTAAGTTCTATATATATTTTGGATATGATTCCTTTATCAGATATGTGCTTTGCAAATATTTTCTCCCAGTCTTTGACTTCTCTTTTCATTTTCTTAACAGTGTCTTTCTAAAAGAGCAGTTTTTAATTTTGATAAAGTCCAAAGTTATCAGCTCTTTCTTCTATGGATTTTTTTTTTTTTTTTTTGTATCACGTCTAAGAAATCTTTGTCTATCCAGGGGCACAAAGGTTTTCTTCTGGAAGTTTTATAGTTATAGGTTTTACACTCAGGTCTATGATCTATTTGGAATTAATTTTTATAAAGGGCATGAGGTCTAACCCAGGACAATTTTGACTGGTGATATTTCCTACTGTGCCAGAAGCAGATCAATAAAACTTCATAGCTCTGATAAGCACGTGCACAGGTGACATGGGCTGCTTGCAAAATCTGGTTAAGGTTCAAACACAGATGGTCAGGGAAGCTCCACCTCTCTCTAACTCCAGGCTGCTTCTCTGGACGTTAATCCTATCCTCAGTATTGCTCTGCAGATGTCCCCAGTGATACCAGCACAAGCCCGAGTCTTTCTGTAAAGTGAGCTAGGTTCTCCCCAGTTCCTAAAACACTCCCTATAGTGAGTTACTTTGAGAAAAAATGTTTTCTCCTAAACTACTAAAGGAACATTCAGTGCAAAGTAGCACATTAAATCTTAGCAATCAGGGTCAGAATCTTAACCTTCTTAGTTTCTGTCCTGCTTGGGTGGCTTTTTAGTCACCAAATCATACTGTTTTCTTCTTCCTCTTCTCCTTAGTAACACTCCCACTGAAAGTTTCGTTAAAATCATTTAGATTTTGGTATGCTTAAAATGTCAAGAATAAAATCGGTGAGGAGAAAAGGTTAGAAAGTCAACATATGGACACCTGGCTGGCTCAGTCAGTGAGCATGCGGTTCTTGATCCCAGGGGTTGTGAGTCTGAGCCCCACACTGGGTGTAGAGATTACTTAAAAAAAAAAAAAAAAGTCAACATAGAATTGTCATCTTGTGATGTGGCCAATTGAGAACATTTTAAGAAAGACAACTAATGTCTACTATTGCCTTTATTAAAAAAGGCATTTATTTATTACATCAAGAATGATGAAGCAGAAAAAGCAAGAGTATTTGAAGTGGTCTGGCACTATTTCTATACTATTTTTATACTATTTCTATATGTATATGTCTTTAACTCAAGATATGAATATCAAATTCTTTTTTACATTGGTCTAGTGCACGAATCTGATGCTCTTACTCAACTATGAGTCAGAACATCTTGAAAGCCAAAAAGTTAATAAATCTAGAAATCTGGGGAAAAAAAAGGGAGGTGAGGGGGCATTAAATTATCCAACCTTCCAAGAAATGAAAAAAGTTGGAAGGACATGATCTCATTATAAAAAATACTCTTTCCCAAGAATCAATTGTTGGTAATTTACTTGGATGTAGGAAAGTATTCATACATTTACCATTAGTTTTCTCATTTCCTCTCACTGCAGACCAGTGAAAACCTCACACCGAATTGCAGTTTGGGACTCAGACCAGAAGGTGAAACATAGATGATGGAGTGGCTTAAACCATGAAGTATTTGGAGAAAGGCTTGTTTTCTGTCACTTGTTTATAATAGCTTTACGGGGTATTCCTAGGGTTCAAAGTCCTTCTCTTAGTGAGTATGTAGGTTTTCTGTCTATGAATAGCACTTGCAAATTTAAAGGCAGGACACAGCAGAGTTGATAACATTCCAGACCCTTCTTTGGCGGGGATCAGTAATTTTTGCTTCTTTCTTGACCAAACGAAGGGAAGCCCGCTAGAGCTGCCCTCCTCCTCTATCAGGCCAATCTAAAGGTCCTTCACTACCTCCCCCTCCAGGGGTCTGCTTTCTCTCAGCATCTCACTTATTAAGGCAGACCACAAACAGTCTCAGGTAGACAAATATTCTTGGTAAACCCAACAGTGGCTTCCATGGCACTCAGGATAAGGACCCCACTCCTTCAATGCATGCTTACAAGGCACTCTTCAGTGTACTTACATAGAATAGTGGGAAGGGAAAAAAAAAAAAACATAAAGAGAAAAAAATCCTTGCTGTTACGGAACTTATATTCTGCTGGGCAAAGATCTGCTAATCAAGATAAGTAAACTAACTACATGGTATGTAGATGGTGATAAGTGCTAAGGAGAAGAAAGTGGTCAAGAGGGGGAAAAGTAAAGTAGTTAAGGGGGACAGAAGCAGTTAAGGTATCAGGTTATGGGTTGATGTGTGATATGTTTAGATAGGGCGCCCAGGAAAAATCTCACTGAGAATGTGACATTTGAATAAAGACCTGAAGGAAGTGAGGCAGCTAAGAATGTGGTTATCTAGGGAAAGAGCATTCCAGGTAAACAGAAGAGCAGGTGCAAAGGCCCTGAGGTGGGAGCATGCATGTTCCAGGAACAGCAAAAGAATCCAGTGTGACTGAAGTAGAGTGAATGATGGGAAGGGAGGCAGAATGTGGTCTTTTACTCTGTCTTGTGTATCTGTGGAATCATTTACTTCAGACACTTATTGGGGAGTGCTTCTAACCAGCATCTACTCTAAAGACCATGGATTTCAAATAATTTTTAAAGCAGTAGAACACTTCCTTCAAATGAAACTTGAAATGGAAGTTCAAAATAGGAAAAAGAAAAGCAGGGGAGGGGCTGTCTGTCAAAATCGCACTCCTCCCTACACCCCACAGTGGTTCAAGGCAACACCATGGAGGAAGATTTGTTTCCCACACAGCTCAGGTGCAAACCACAACTCTAGAATGATAGTCTGATATTCAGCCTAGAGCCAAGATATTTTATAGCACACTGCTCCAGAAGTAGTCTTGTCTGGCTCCTATACCAGAAAGTCTACCAAGGAGACTTTCAGTAGATATTTACCTCCAACAAGGGAATGAAATTAGAGCCTCTACAGTTACAACCACATGGTGATGTGTGGGTTTGATATGTTCCTAGAAATTAGTTCTCTATTCTGGAACTTCTTTTTTCTTAAAAACATTTTTTAAAACTTTTTTTTAAAAAGGTGAAACAGGTCAAAGAAGAAAAAAAATGCACTCAAAAAGTTTGTCTCTTAGGGATAACTATATTACTGTGTATTTGCAATGGGATTCCACATACGTGAGCAAATAAAAAGGAACTACTGATAATAGGCAACAAGGTGGAGGAATATCACAAATACTAAGTTGAGCAGACACACGAATGCATACCATATGACCCAAGTATATGACATGCAAACAGGCAAAGCTTATCTTTGGTGACAGAAGTTGGAATAGAGGTTACCTGTGGGGAGGGGAGTTACTGGGAGGATGAAAATTTCTGTATCTTGATCGGGATGGTGGATACAAAGGTGTAGTAGACATCCATAAAAATTCATGGTGTTGAAAAATGATTTGTGCATTTTTTTCCGTGTTCATAATTAAGTCAGTCTCCTTTCCACTATCTGTTGCTCCCAGCTACCCAGTTCCCCTACCCAGAGGCCACTCCTCCGGGGATTTCTTAATGCCCCTTTTCTTTCAGTACCTTCATACCAGGGGTGGAGTCCTGGGAGGAAGCCAGGCAGACAGCAGAGGCCAAGGCTCTGGGCACTGGGCCATGGCTTGTGTGCATGGCCCTTGGCTTTCTCTGGCCCCTTTGCCCCTCTGCCTCCCTCCTTTTCCTCCTTTTCTCCCTCCCTTCCTTAGAAGACAAGGGGGGAAGCCAGGGAGGTTCGGGAGGTTGCTGACCCTTGCTAAATAATGCTGTCCCTCCTGGCTCTCCAGGGTGTGCCTGCCTGCAAAGGACAGCATGTGCTGATCAAGCTTATCATTGACACATTCATTCCCTCCCTCTTTTATTCTCTCCCTTCTGTTCCCAGTTCCCTGGAATGATCCTAGGACTTCCTGCTCCTTGGGCATTCAGTCTCAGGGAGCTTCCCTGGTCTCGTGCCTTGGTATGTTTCCTTTCCAAGGGGCAGTCCTGGTAACCCACTCTGTGGTTGCATATAAACATATCTCAGTAGATGCTGCGGGCCTGTCTTATCTCCCCTCCACACCCCTATCCCCACCTCCCAACTTCTAGCATCATTCTTTGACCAATTCCCTACCCCCACCCAGAGCTTCCGCCCAGACAAGCCTTTTATCTAATCATCTAGGGTCCTGACTCCCTGAGGGCAAAGGGGCCTGAGTCACGTTCAAGACAATTTGGCAAGCATTCTTGAAGCTGGGCAGTTCCTCGCCTTCAAGAATCTTCTAAAGCGGGGGAAACGGTGCTCAACCCAGACCCAGTTACAAGAGTTCTTAACCCAATACTTTGTATTGGTCCTTCCTCAGTGCCAGGCACTGACTTGCGTGCTTTCCGTACATTACATCTCTGAATCTTCCGAACAACCCTAGGAGGAGGGTTGTTAGCCTCACCTTGCAGATGAAGGAGCTGAGGCACAAGGTTAGACTGCTGGCACGTGGCCGCCAGGATTTTGAACAGCAACTTCCCTAGGGAAACGCCCTATTTAGGCCCTGGCCGGGGAGGGTGGGGGTCTCAAGCGAGAGTTGGCGTCCCCGAGTGTCGAGTGTCGAGTGTCGGGCTTTGGGGAACCTTTAGTTGTGCCACACCCTTTCAGCACAGTTCTCTCCTGCGTCAGGGGCCTGGGAGGGGGCTTAGGACTGGAGTATCTGCAGGAGGCCGGGACTTTAGAAGAGGTAGATACAAAGCTCCGCGTGGCAGAGGAGCAGAAGACAGCAGGGGAACCCGGCCCAAAAGAAAGAGGCCCTCCCGTCTCCCGGGGCACTACAAGCCTCGAGGCGTTGCAAGCGGCGCGGCAGTTGCAAGCCCCAGTGGCGCGCGCAAACTGCGCGGAACTACTACCCCGGGGCGGCTTCGGGGCCCGGGTCCCCGCGACAGCCCCTTAGGGCGGGCGCGTGGGGTCCGGAGCCCATCGCCCCTTCCCGGGCGCGGCCACGTGCACCCCGCCGGGCTCGCACGCTCCGCCGCGCCGGGCCGCCGGGCCACCGGCAGGCACGCGCGCCCGCAGCGCGCACACACTCCCGGGCACGCACACCGACGGCCCGGCCCACGTCCGCCACGCCCCGCCCTCCCCCGCGCCCCGCCCCCGCCCTCGCGGCGCCGGCCGCCGTCCTCCCATTGGCCACACGGCGCGTGACGCGCGGCGCCCGGCCCCGCCCCTCGTCAGTCACTCGGCGGAGGCGGCGCTGGCGGGGACTAGTCTCGTCCGGAGACTGGCAGCAGCGGCGGCGGCGGCGGCCGGAGCTCGAGCCCCAGCGGCTGAGGGCGGGCGGGCGGGCGCGGGGGAGGGAGGGGGGCCGGTCCGCGACGACTCCCCGGACGGCGTTTCTCCTCCGAGCGGCGCCGGTTTCGGCTTTGGGGGGGCGGGGGTACAGCCCATCCATGACCATGGGCGACAAGAAGAGCCCGACCAGGTACCTGCTCGGAGCTGAGGGGGCGGAAGGGGAGGGAGGGCTGGGGGCGGGCGGGGACCGACGACGACTAGGCCCCGGAGCTACCCGGGGCGGGGGGGAGGCGCTGCTAAGATGGAGATCCGGGGGCGGGGGGAGGCGGCGGCGGCGGGCGGTGGCGGCGGCGGCGGGAGGCGGTGTAGCTCCCGCTCGGGGCCGGCGGCCGTGCGCGCCGCAGCCATGGCGGCTCCTCCTCAGCCGCCCTCCGCCGCCGCCGCCGCCGCCACTCCTCCCAGACAAAGGGAGATTTAACCAGGTGGGGAGGGAGGGAGGGAGGGCGCTAGCAAGGGAGGGGAGAGGGAAGGAGCCGGCCCACTCCCCGCCGCCGGCCTCGGGCTGCCCCTGCGCGCCCCCTCCAGATCCGGCCCGCGGCTCCCCTGCCGGCCCCCCCAGCCCCACGCTCAAGTCCACAAGTCCGCCCGCTTCCTGCGCCCGCCGCGGCCCTTCCCGGGGCGCCGCCGCCGCCGCCGCCGCCGCAGCCGCCGCCGCCTGCTGTGCGAGGCAGCGCGGCCCGGGCCCGGAGGTTGCGGGGTGCCGGTGGGGGCGCCCCGTGCCCTCCCCGAGTCCCTGTTTCGGTCCCCGAAAAGGGTGGGTGGGTGGTCGCTCGAGCGAAGTTTCCAGCACTGGATTCCTGCGAAATTGGCGACGGCTCACCAGCGCCTGTGTTTTGCTGTTTCTCCCCCGTTTTCCTGCTCCCTGTCTCTTCCCTCCCCTTTCCCCCACTCCTCACTCCTCCGAAGGCCAAAAAGACAAGCGAAACCTGCCGCAGACGAAGGCTTTTGGGATTGTAGCGTCTGTACCTTCAGAAACAGCGCTGAAGCCTTTAAATGCAGCATCTGCGATGTGAGGAAAGGCACCTCCACCAGGTACTTGAAGATCTGTGTTAGCTTTTGTTGAAGGACTTTTTTTTTTTTTTATAAGGTGGGGGAGAGGGTGGAGAGCTATACTTTCTGCTCTCTTTCCAACTTGTTGATTATGGCTTTTTTGCATTTGGGGGGTGGGTGATGTGTGGTTTTGGTTGTGTGTATTTATTTCGTGTTGGGTGCAAAGCGTCCTATTCACTGAATGATTTATGGGAGGGACTTTTTCCAGGTTTTCGTCTTATTTCAAACAGGCTGGATTTATTTGACACTTGTATCCATTGGCTTATTGGTATTGGCTCAAAAAGAGAGGAAGCACTGTTTTTGCTATGGATTGTAGGACTTTAAACCTTTTATTTTTGCCATGTGTAGAATGTTTTTAATTTGCCTGTCGTGAATTATTTTTTTCTTCTCTGAGCGATTTAGTGGTGGATGTACAGTTAAGCTGTTTGTTGTGCTTTTCCTGTCTTGAACTGCAAATGTCTGTTATTTTCTTGCACTTGAAAATAAATGTTGGGGTTTGATAAAGCGCATTTTTTGGAAAGCTGAGCTGTCAATTTGTGTTTTTTCTGATTAGCTTATGCAGAGTGGTGATGGAGGACGATTTTGCAAAATGGTGAAATGAATAGACTGTATTGAAGTTTTTTTGTGTTTAAAGCCTTATTACAATGAAAAGAATGTTGAAAGAATTCCTTTTCACTTTTGTGAAGGTAGTAAATCGCGTCTGGTATCAAAACAAGTTGGACTACTCCACATTTAACGTTTAGGTATATTTGGCTAAAATGTCGAAGCTAGTTTTGTAGCCTTCTGGTCATCTTTCAAATTGAATCTGGAATTTGTGTCAGTGATGTTAGAGTTTGAAGTTAAGCTATTCTTGATGTCATTTCATGGGAAGGCATTGCGGTATATGTGTGTAAAAGCTGGGAGGAGTGAGTTCCTAGTGGGTCCTTGAAGACTTAAGTTGATTGCCAGAAGTCTCATTTCATCAGGTACTTGTTTTTGAATTGGTGGTGTTCCAATATGATTGTATAGTAGTACTCTATAGTTCCAACTGGATGTTATTTTTTTACTAAATGTGTCCTCTTAGGGTTTCATTGCTTTATTTATACCCGGGATTACCTCGGATATTGGGTAACCTAAAGAATATGATTCTGGGATGAATTGTTCCAATTACTGGTGGAGCATTTTTGGGACTTCCACTAAATCTTTAAATAAAGAGTGCTTTGAATTAAAGTACTCAAGAACGAAAAATATTTCTCCAGAAGTTTTTACAGCAAATTCATGTCAATTTTTGTATTACCATAAGACAGATTTAGTTAAAATAAAACACACTTATTGGGAGCTTAATAGATTTTGTTTTGCTCTGTGAAACAGGGAATTCCATCAAATGGCATGAAAGTTTAGAAATGTATTTGTTATTTAAAGCAATAGTGATTATATTTTATTTATGAGTAATGTTTTTTTACATGTAGAATCCCTCAGAGGCCAAACCTCTTTATTGTGGTTTTGCTTTGAGTGTTACGGTAGATGACGTTTAAGTAAATGACTAGGAAACTCCTAAGAACTTGAGAACTTCACTGGTGAAGAGCAAAACCAAATTCAAGTTTACATCTGATGTATTGCTGGGAATAATCTTAAAATGAAATGCATTTCAGTTTCTTTGTGCATTTAAAAAAAAATCTGACTTATCAACTTTTTGGAAGCATGTGGGAGGTTTTGGTTTTAAAAGCTATAGAAATATTTAAACTTTTTTCAGAGTTACAGATGATAGTGAAATTCAGTTTTTTAACAAATACATTAAATTACTGAAGACGAAATATTTTAGAGTCTGTTCAGGAACAGGATACTTATCTCTTTAAGGGTTTTCATTTAATTTTTGGAGGACTTAAACTCTTAAAAGTTAAGATACCTTTACATGGCCTTTTTGTTTTCATCTTGGTTATTGTCAATGTTTTGGTGTTTGAGATCTATTCTTGAAGTCATCATTAATTGGAAAGCAAACAACATTTTGGCTTTCTTAGGCTATGAATGTGTTTCATGTGGAAAGGTGAATTTCAGAGGTCTTCATTTGGGCGTTATCAGGTGTAGGAACTGTTGGTTAATTTCTCTGCCATACTAGCTACTGCTGTGTGATTTTCCTGTAATTTTTTGGCACCTCAAAGATTTAATATTTTTTGCCTTGCATAGTTTTAATCAGATCTGGTATTGATGATAGTACAAAACTTGTTGGGTTTTGAATGCTGAGTAATAGGCAAAAATTGGTGATTTTAGAATAACTTTTTAAAAAATGATAAAAGGGCTTCGTTAACCTGTTGACTGGTATAGAAATTGGGTTTTATTGCTCCAAGCTGGTGCTTCGTATTCATATTATAACAACAGCCTAGCTGGTGGCCTAGCCAGTGGTCATTTTGGTGTTTGTTCATCATTTTTGTCTTTGTTGCCATCATCTACCAAGTCAACCAAGGAAGTCAGGTTTTAATTAGTAGTAAGTTCAGTAGGACATGGAACTGTATTTACCCTTTGAGGATAGAATTGGTGTCCCTTAATTTGATGAGGAGAATAATAAGTTATCCAAACAACATTTATTAAATTCCTAGGATGTGAAAGATACTGGTCAAGACATTGGCGAGGGGTGGGGGGGGATTGGTTAGACATGTACGACAAAGAGCAGAATCCAAGTGATAAAGGCTCTAAGAGAGGTATAAATAAAGTGCTGTGTGGGAGATTGGAGCAGTCTGGCTTGGCGAATCAATTAGGATGCCTCCTCCTCCCCATTTCTTCTAAAAAGGGAATTGATTTCTACAGAATCACCTGCCAACTTTTCATTGTTATTGTCATGTGTACTTTATATGTTGAATTCTGCAGGTGGATTCATGAAAGTGATTCATAAGATCTTTTTTTCCTTATTGGAGCAGCATAGAGACTGGAAGGCGGTCAGAAGCTCCTAAGGAACATGTTAAGGGAAGAAGGAGGAAATACTTAATAGGCTACTTGGACATTCAGGGGGCAATAGAGATCTATATTGGATGTGTCAATTATATGGAGGGTTTCTTTGGGTCTTAGATACACTCCTTTTTCTAACTAATTGTATCATCCCACTCTCTAGCCTTTGCTAGTGATTATTTTATAGTTTTATTGAGGTATGATTTACATACTGTAGAATTCACTAATTCTAAGTGCACGATTCATTGAATTTTAAAGACTGTGCAACCATCACCACAAAACCAGGTTTTAGAAGATTTCCATCACATCATAGGTTTTCTCCTGTCCTGTGATACAGCTTAAGAGCATGGATGGGTCACCTGCAGCCGGAAGGTTGCCTCCTCACCATGCTGAGAGAACTTTGCCCTAAGCCTTTCAACATAGGAAATAAAGGAGTGTGTATATAAGGTGGCTGTGGGTGGGGAGGAAACACTATCTCTTTCCTAGGTGATAAATAGGAGGTAAATAAAGTAGGATTTCCCAGCCTACTTTGCCAGTCTCTTGAAAGATGATACTATCAGCTTTTAGAAGGAAAAATCCCTGCAAATTAACAAATTTACTTAACCATTTTGTTAAGTTGAAGTTCTTGAGTGTTGAGCAGAGTAACTTGCTAGACTCGGTGGTAAATTAAATATACTTTGCTTCGGTCTTGCTACTTCTCTGAATCTAATAATGTCTTTGTTGGAAATAAACACACTGCTGCAGCTCTAGCTGATTAGTGGTTCTTTGATCATAGTGCTGCATTTTGATCTTCAGCTACTGCTTAAATGACACTCACTTGAAAATTGGTCAATTTTTGCTTTGGGTAATTACCATAGATTTAGAACTTTTCTAGTCTTCAGTGCCAGATTTTATCCTGATACTGGGTTCAAATCATGTTTATTGGACTACCATCCCTCTGAAAAGTGTACTGTTTTTTAGAGCTTTTGCAGACAGAAGTGAGGAATTTACTGGTGTGCAATAAGATTATGTCACTTAAAAAAAAAGTTGGTACTCAGCATATTGAATTAGAAGTTGGTACTCCATTTTGTTGGTAAAATGTTTCCCTTGTTTCGGAACTCATTTTTTGAAGTTGGAAATTTGGACATTTTCTCTCCTTAAATTCAGGTAGCCAAACAACTCAGTATCCCTTGAATAGTCATGAAGTACTTTAGAAGTTTTAGGGGAAAACATACATAATTAGTGATATGTGAAAGTTCTGATCTTGCTTCAAAAGTGCATTGCCCTGAGGTAATTTTCAGGTAGGAAAACTCCCAGAAAGCAGGGGTGGGGTGTACCTAACCTAGAGTAGAGCCAGGCCTCTTCCCTATGGTTTCTGATCATCTACCACAGTGGTTTTGCTCCTTAGATCACATGGGTTTTACGGTAGTGTTTGTCTTTCATAAAATTTCTCCATAAAATACATGGAGAAATTACCTGTCTTCTGAACCATCAAACCTTACCAAACCTTTCGGCCTCAAAGCTGGTAGAGTTTTAAAGATCACTCTTACCCAGAAGCAGTGATAATTTATTTTGTATTTGCTATTACATTGGACTTACTGATTTATTGCTACTGACTTGATCTTATGTATACTTGGTGACCTTAAAGTAAATTACCTGGGTAGTTGTGGTTATTTGACAAGTTTTTATTGAGCACACAGCCAAATGGGCTCTGGGTGTACAGTGGTGGAAAGACAGACAAGGTCCTTGTTCTCATGAAATTTGAAATATTATGGAGAGGAAGAGAAAATAGCAGGTAAACAGAAAAATAATTTCGGCCAGTGGCAAGTGTTTTTGAGAAATAAGAGCAGAATATGGAACTATAGAATGATGAGAACTGGGGGAGTGATGAGAACCACTGTGTTGAGGTACACATTTGCCTTGTTGGGCAGCATGCATGCTCCTTTCTTTTGGAGCAAGGGATAATTACTTCTGTAGGTGTAGCCTCTGCCATTTAGCTCATTGGGTTGGGGACAGTTTAGAATTGGAATCTTTGTTGTTCAGACTACTCAGCTTTTCCTTAGTTGCATGCCATATACTGAGGCCAGGCCAGCCAGCTAACTTGTCAGTATGTCCTGTAGTTACTGGGATGGGAGGCTTGAATGGATTACTCATGTGGCATACATTTATCCTGTGCTTTTGTCAATGCTGAAGAAATTCCAAGATTAATAACTATTTTGGTAAACGGCAGCTACTTGAGGAAGTTGCAGCACTAAGTTCACTGGAACTTTAGGTAATGGTGGATTTCTACATATTTGTCTCCTTTGCAGTTTGAACTAAAACATTCTAGTCTTTCTGGCTCTCATTTTCTGTTTGGCTCTGTCACCAGGACCTTTTTTGTTTGTGGCATCTTCCTTTATCCTCCCCATCAGGCATGTTCCCTCCCTGTTTTTTTAGGTAAGGAGTTTTTTGTTTGTTTAAGGTTTATTATTTTAAAGATTTTTATTTAGAGAGAGAGAATCTCAAGTAGACTCTGCACTGAGCGGGGAGCCAGACTCAGGGCTCCATCCCAGGACCCTGAGATCATGACCTGAACCAAAGTCAAGAGTTGGATGCCTAACCCACTGAGCCACCTAGGCGCCCCTTTAAGTAAACTTTCTGAACTGAAGCATGCATACAGAGAAGTGCACAAATTATAATGAAAAGGCTTGAGGAATCTTCACAAGGTGAACACACCATGTAACTTGCACCCAGATTAAGAAACAATAGTAGGACCGCAGAGTCCATTGTACACTCTTGACGGTCACTTCAGCCACTGTCCTGACTTCTAACTCTGGGGGGGAGTTCTGCATGTTTCTGAATTTGGTATAAGTGGAGTCATACAGTTAGATGCACTCCTAGGTCTGGCTTCTTGAGATTCATCCATGTTAGTGTGTGTGGTTCTTGTTTATTTTACCAGTGCTGCTATTTTATCCTGAGTATCTTAGATCTCAACTCTGCATGTAGACCATTACACATTCTAGAGATAGGATTTCTTCTTGATAGGTTATTATTATCTACATACTTTAACACAGTTGTCTTCTTTCATCTGTGGTGTAAATTCACACATCATTAGGTGTAAGGATAAAACCTGGTGTGTGGAACTTTCTACAGTACATAAATGGAGTAAGCTTTTGTCTCTCATGAGTTGTAGTGTTTATCAGTCATTTGTATTTCAAGTCATTGGTTAAGTAAACCGAAAATTCCTGCATTCAGGGAACCTAACAAATGTTGAAAAGATGAGACAATAAAAAGATCTTCAGTGTTGTGAAGCGCGCAGTGATGGTAGGCATGGAATGAATGAGCACGTGGTAGAGATAGTTGGTCTTTGTGGGTACATTGGGGAAGGCCTTACTGAATCTGGGATTTAAATGAAGCCTTTATGATTCTTAGGTGTAGACTTTGTTGTACAGGCTGGTACAGGTTAGTTGTTTGCTCCCTCCTACATCCTTTTCAGCTCTTCCCTCACTTCAGATGTCATCCACACCTTTCCACTTCTCCCCACAGGCTGGTAATTCCCATTTACTATATAATAACCATCCATCACCACCCTTATGCATGCATGCCCATGGCAATCAAATCCAGCTGGTTTTGGAGCCTCTCCATTTGGTCCACTTAAATTATCTCCTAGTTCTTATTGCCTTTAAGGTAAAGTCCAAATGCTGAGCATCACAAAGGGCTTCTGATTTAGTCCTTTCTTTCGTATTCCTTTAGGATTTTTGGAGGCAGACTGCCACCACACCTCATCTGCCCTCCACATATACCATGTGTGTGTTTCCTGCCAAACTGCTTGTTTCCCAAGCATGGATCATGATACCTCATTTCCATACCTTCACACCTTCTATTCCTCTGGATTTTCTCTGAAATGCTTTCCCTTCCTTTTGTGTCCTGCCTCACTCCTATTTGTCCTTCTGGATGTCTCAGGAACCCTTTTCATCACCCTCCAATCAGGTGTACCTCATCGTAACACTTGAATTGGATTTTTATTTGATTGTCTCACCCTCCAAATCATGTATAACTTATTGTAACACTTTAACGGAATTTTTATTTGATCACCTGTTAGGTTTTACCTTTTTTGAGGGCAGGACCTTTCTCTCTCTCTCTCTCTTTTTTAACTAATTTGAGAGAGGGAGGGAGGGTGGAGACAGAGGGAGAGAGAATCTTAAGCGGTCTCCATGCACGTCCTCAGAGCCCAATGTGGGTCTCCATCTGATGACCCTGAGATCATGACCTGAGCAGAAACCAAGAGTCTGACGCTTAACTGACTTGAGCCACCCAGGTGCCCCCTGAGGGCAGTACCTTTTTCACAGCTTAAAAATCTAGTACAGTGCCTGGCACTTGACAGGGGTTCAGTAAATGTATATAGAATAGATGAAGACTAGGAGTTTCAATTGGAATCCCCTTTAAAACTGTTCCAGTTTAAAAGTTTTATCTGATAAATATGCTTTCATAGTAGGGCTTGAATCGTGTGTGTAATGTTACTGGTTTAGGGGAAAGCTGTCTTTATTAAGTGTGTCGTTAAAAGTAGTATTCCTGTTTTTCTGGTTTTGTTTTTCCAAACGTGTGCTGGAAATTAAACACAGAGCTTGAGCCTTGGACGCTGTAGGCAGTGCATTTAAAGTACTTCCTGGAGTGGTTTGGAGCTTCAGAGCATTAGCACATTTACCTAAATAATAACTGATAATTCCTAATCCTTTTTGGTTGCCCATTTGGTTATTAAAGCAGCCAGAAGTCATAAAAGTCTGATAATAAAGCGAAAGATCAGTCATGTTGTGCAAAATCAATTTTAAGGACCTAGATGGGTGTGCATGTAACCTGGCATCTAAAGGCAGTTTAAAAAATGGGTATAAAACGTGTTGGGTGTTGATGGAGATGTTATGCTGT
This sequence comes from Eumetopias jubatus, assembly GCF_037043125.1. Taxonomy (NCBI): domain Eukaryota; kingdom Metazoa; phylum Chordata; class Mammalia; order Carnivora; family Otariidae; genus Eumetopias; species Eumetopias jubatus. The sequence continues at coordinate 178,953,405 of NW_028274807.1, forward strand.
CCATTGTATAAGTTCTCTTGTGTTAATATATTATAAGTTGGAAGTTGTACATGGAGTATATTCTGTTGAGTAATTTGGATTAATTCTGTTAAATTGAAGTCTTGACTCAGTTATTTAGCTTTAATTTCAATTCAATGCAGTGATTGACTGTTGTGTTAAAGAAGAATTCTCAGTAAAGTCAATACAAGTAAACTGCAGTGTTAGAAACCATGAATAGTTGAAATCACAAGGTAAACAGGTGAAATTTTAATTTTTCAGTAGGATTAGATAATACTGCTCTCCCCTCCCGATATCAATTTAGAAAAACTATTTAAATGATCCTTTGAGAAAAGAAACTGGTGGAAGGGATATGTAAAAACAAAAACAAAAAATCTTACTTAAAACTTTGAGAGCATTAGCAATACATTTTAAGATGAAGTAGACTTTGGGAGGGACAGGAAATTAAAGGTGAGGTGGGATGCCAATCTTATCAGCCTGTATTGGATCTTAAAACCTATTGAGTATATGGTAGTTAGTCATGGAGAAAACAAACCTGGTGACTGCTTTCTAAGAAGAGATCAGATTTCATATGTTAAGTTATAAGGTTTATGTACTGTTCATTCTTTTACAGAACTAAAACTTAATATCTTAAGTCTGTCAGAATATTCAAGGTTTCAAGAAATAAGAATTCAGCTCCAGCTACCTTCAGTCAAAACAAAACTGTTGTCTTGGGGCACCTGGGTGGCTCAGTTGGTTAAGTGTCTGCCTTCGGCTCAGGTCATGATCTTGGGGTCCTGGGATTGAGCCCCACGTTGGGCTCCCTGCTCAGAAGGGAGTCAGCTTGTCCCTCTCCTTCTGCCGCCCCGCCCCCCTCTTGATTTTCACACGCTTGCTCATTCTCTCAAGTAAATAAAATCTTAAAAAAAAATTTTTTTTGCTATTTTACATAATAATGAGAAGAATACCATTTAAACTCAGAATAAGCTGTAGGAATCGGGACCCCTGTTACTTGCCCAATTTCTGGACCATTCTTTGTTGCCTGGGGGTTGGGACAGGTAGATTGGCCAAGCCTAACATATCTGCAGAGTCTTAGTTGGAGGGAAATGGGACACTTACCCAGGTGGATAGGAAGTAGCTACCATAGTAACACACCTTTGTAACTGGATTAATACTCATATATTCACTTTGAATTTCAAACTTTAATAAACATGAAGGCTGGAACTCTGTTTATCTGGTACTACCCCAGCATCTTGTAAATTTTTATCATACAGATAAAGGAAAGAGATTATCAGTGCATTGGTAAAATTTAAAATAACTGAGGTGTTGTAGGTTATTTTCCTGTATCATTACATATAGTCATGATTCTCCTTTATTTTAGTTGTCAGGGTGGTAATACATGCTTATCATAAGTTTGGGGACAAAACAAAAACATAAAGGTCACTTTTATTCTGCCATGCAGAATTATTTTTATTTGTTGACCAATTTATTAATTTATTCCCTGGACTGCAAATATTTGAGTAGTTTTCCAGGTGCTGTTTAATATGCTAGTTCATTGAATTTTCAAAGTGTTGTAGGAGTGGGAATATCAGGCAGTGTGTGATACAAAACAAATTGAGTCTCTGATTTGAAAGGCATGCACTCTGACCTGTTGGTTTTATATGGTTCATTTTGGGTTTTCTTCTAAGGGAAATTTTTTGTGAACACTTCATGGGTTTTAGGATTCCTTTTTGTAGGAAATAAAGCTAACATCCAGTTTCCAGTTTTCTTTTTGGGTTGTTTTAATTTGGGGGAGAATGAAAATATGTCTTTGAATTCCTAATATCTGTGGCATGATTAACTTTCTATATAAGGCAGTCCAGATTTGTTTTTATATTAAATTTGTTTAGAATGGTGGTTCTCAAATTTAGCATGTATCACAATCGCCTGGAACACTTGTGAAACACATTGCTTGATTGCCTGCTCGACCCCCCACCTTCTGTTTTTTTATTAAGTAGGTCTGGGGTAGAGCCTGTGAATTTGCATTCCTTAAAAGTTAGTAAGTGATGTTAGTGCTGCTGGTGCTGGTCGAGGGAGCACACTTTTGAGAACTATTGGTTGGATGACCTTAAATTCTAAAGAGAAGCAGCCATGTTTCGTAATGAAGCTGGAGATAGTTTTGATGTTTGTTATGGAAAATTTATGTCTTGGCATTTCAAAGTGAAGTTAAGAGAAGTGATCCACATTCACGTTTTTAACCTAGAGCTGGTATTAGAGGTGATTTCTTAATAAATAAATTGTGTGTAATACAAGAATATTTATAAATTGGGGGATCATATCAACTAAACTTATCTTTTTCACATTGTAAAATATGATACTGTCTTGCCCTATTAATATGTGAGTTGGATTTCAGATATGTATTTTAAAAAGCTATTTCTTTGCAGTATACGTTAGAACCAAGTTTTACAATCACTAAACTAACGTTTCAATAAAATGTTGCCAAAGACTATGAATAGGTAATTAAAAGAACTACAGATTGAGTCATGAAACATGAGAAATGTATAACCTTCCCATTACTTAAATACAAAACAACATTTTCGCAAATCAGTTTAAAGACTAAAAATTTTTTAGTGAGTCTAGGAAGAAGTGGACATTGTCACAGACCCTTGGTGGTTGGGTAAGTTGCTTTAAATTTTCTGAAGGCCAGTTGGTATCAATTCCCTTAAAAATATTTGTACCTTAAAAAAAAAATTTGTAGCTTGTGACCCAACAGTTCAACTTCTAGTAATAAGTGTTATCTGCATATAAAAATTTCTGTGTAAATATATCAGTTATATCATTATTATAACAAAAAAGGACTGGCTGGCTGGTGAACCCACAAGTGTTGGTAGTGCACTACATGAGGGACAAGTCTTCACTAAACACCACAGGGGTCTCTGGCCCAAAAAGTGGAGTTTGATAGTAATTCTTGCTGCAAGTAAAACAAACAAAAAAAACCTACATAGAAATCAGCAGGGAATTGTTAAAAACCATGCAATAGTTATAAATATTTTGCAGCTCTTAAAAATGTTTTGAACTGTTTCTTTTGGTGGGAATGTAAAATGATAAAACCGCTCTGGAAAATAGCTTGGCAGTTTCTTGCAAAATTAACCATATAATTACTGTATGACCTAGTAGTTGCATTCCTGGGCATTTATCCCAGAGAAATGGAAACTTAAGTTCACACAGAACCTGTTAACGAATGTTCATGGCAGCTTTATTTGTAATACCCTAAAACTGGAAATAACCCAAATGTCTTTTCAGTAGGTGAGTGGTACATCCATACCACATGGAATACTACTCAGCAATTAAGAAGGAACTAACTCTTGATACATAGAACAACTGGCATGGATTTCAGGGGCATGATGCTGAGTGAAAAAAGCCAGTCTCTAAAGGTCACACACTTTGTAGGCGTCCATTAACATTTTTGTAATAAAGTTAGATAAGCAGTTGCCAAGGGTTAGGTTAGGGCTGATGGGGTGGGAGATGGGTGTGACTGTAAAGGGGTACTGAGAGGGAAAGTTTTGTGTTGATTAAATCTAATCTTGATTGTGGTGGTTACATGAATCTACATGTGATAAGGTGACATAAAATGGTACACAGACATCCCAGTGTCAGTTTCTTGGTTTTGATGTACTGTAATCCAGAGAATGCAGCCCTGTCTGGGAAACAGGGTACAAATTATATGGGACCCCATAATATTTTTGCAACATCCTGTGAATCTGTAATTATTTCAAAATAAAATGTTAAGTTTTAGAATATGTAATAAAAGGAAATGTTCATAATATTAGAAAAAAACAAGTTTCAAAATGATAAAACAATATGATCCCACCTTAATATTTCATACCACCTAATTTAATATATATACCTGGAAGTAATGAGTGATCAAAATAGTCTGAGCAGTAGCATGACGGATTCTTTTGTGTATATGCTTTTCTGTAATTTCTGTAGTGTAGCTGAGTTGGTATCACTTGTAGTTGGAAAAACCAATATTTGTAATAAGTTCTAAAAATTTAATTCTGGAATATTGAAATTTAAATAACATTTTACATTGAGATTGTAAAGTTTTGTTTTTATTGTTTTCACTAATTTAGCATGTAAACTATTAGCTGATATTGGAGAATATATTTGTACTTAAAACATGTTCTGTTGGTAAATTTAAAGCTGTTTTGTGCTTTTGGTATTACAGATGTCCTGTATGATGTTCTAACTCAGTGCTGTCCAATATACGTTGCAAGCCACATGAAATTTTAAACTTCATTAGCCACAGTAAGAAAGTAAAAAGCAGGTGAAATTATTATTTTTAAAGATTTTATTTATGTATTTGTCACAGAGAGAGAGAGAGCACAAGCAGGGGGAGCAGCAGGCAGAGTAGGCAGAAGGAGAAGCAGGTGACTTGATCCCAAGACTCTGAGATCATGACCTGAGCTGAAGGCAGACACTTAACCAGTTGAGCCACCCAGGTGCCCCTAGTTGAAATTATTTTTAAGAATTTATTGTGTTTAATCAGTTATATCCAAAATACTATCATTTCAATATGTAATCAGTATAAAATTGCAGTGAGATATTTTACATTCTTTTTATCATACTAGGTTTTCACGATCTGGTATGCATTTTACAAATTACAGCACAACTAGGTTCAGATTAGCCACCTTTCAAGTGCTCAGTAGCCACATAATGGCTACCATATTGGAGAGTAGTAGTTGTAGTTGAGAGCCAAGGCTTTGGTGTCAGACCTAAGTTTGAGTAACACCAGCCCTGTCATTTGCTAACTTTGTGACCTTGAGCAGGTTACTTAACCTTGTGCTTTAGTGTTTCATTTGTGAATAGTAACTTCTCCATAGGGGTATTACATGGATTGAGTGGGTGAATGTTTTTTTTTTTTTTTTTTAAGATTTTATTTATTTGACAGAGAGAGACACAGCGAGAGAGGGAACACAAGCAGGGGGAGTGGGAGAGGGAGAAGCAGGCTTCCTGCTGAGCAGGGAACCCGATGGCGGGGCTTGATCCCAGGACCCTGGGATCGTGACCTGAGCCGAAGGCAGACGCTTAATGACGGAGCCACAGAGGCGCCCCGAGTGAGTGAATGTAGCAACTTGGCACAGGACCTAGCACAGAATACGTACTGAAAAATAATAAAGCTGTTGATGGATTGTATTGGATTGAATGACTAATCATTCTAAAGGCACAAATAATATTACTAGGGAGAAATACATAAGTAGTACATGAGATAGTCTTTGTTTTTCACAATTGAACTTTTGGGGACCTAAGTTTTAAATGATGGGGGCGCCTGGGTGGCTCAGTTGGTTGGACGACTGCCTTCGGCTTGGGTCATGGTCCTGGAGTCCCAGGATCGAGTCCCGCATCGGGCTCCCTCCTCGGCGGGGAGTCTGCTTCTCCCTCTGATCCTCCCTCTCCTGCTCTCTGTTCCTCATTCTCTTCTCTCGCAAATAAATAAAATCTAAAAAAAAAAAAAAGAATAAAGGGACAAATATTTGAGCACTCATGTGCAATGTATTGCACAGGCACTTGAACATTTAGACTAAATCTTAAGATATTCTCAAATACTATGTATTTGCATAGCACTTTACATTTACCATACCAGTTTTTTGTCTGTTTTCCCAATGTAACACTTAAAGCAACCTGAGATAGAGTTGTTGTTATTCCAGCTTTCACAGTTGAGGAAGTTGAGACTCAGAAAAGTTAAGTAACTTAGTTGATTTCATACCCAGTTAGTAGAATAGAAGAAATAGAAAGGTGACATAATTAAATGGACAAATTAACATGGAACCAAAGTGTTTTGACTGCATTCTTTTAATTCCTTCCCTTCCTCCTTTGCTGTCTCAGGGGAGAACACTTTTCCAGGGCCATTTAAATTAAATAAGGGCGATAATATAATGTCCACTTTGTTTAGAATTCTGAGATTATTAGCTTAATTGTATCATCTATGATATAGAAGGTTAACATAAGCCTATATAGGTTAGGCGATTTATTTTGCTTGTTGTGATGATTCTTTTTATAACATTCAGTTTTTCTCACTCTGTCTCTTGATGAAATATCCTCAAGAAAATGGGCTGAGAATATGCAGTATAATACTGCTGACTGTCTTAAAATCACCTTTGAGGTACTGTTTATCACTTGACTCATTCAGAAAATTCCACAATTCTTGAAAGAACATGGCATGCCACCGTTAAAATCAGTAGTCTGAGGCAGCAGTGAGTTTGTGACTGACTCTCCCAAGGAAGTGGTGCCTGGGCAGAGTCTGATGGAGCACATATAATTAGGCGTTCGGTCTCTCTGTTCTAATATGTAGATTCTGCTTTCCAGTGTATGCATTGCTGTCTTTATTTGTGGGGTGATTTTCTCCAGTTAAGAAAATTGAGGGAGTCACAGGACATCTAATTTGTTGTTGAGTACTCTGGGACAAAATGTATGACAGTGAACTCATCCTGACATGTACTTTTGGTGTGCATCATTGAAGTATATTTATAAGGGGGGATTGCATTTTGGTGCTCAAGACAGGAGTTAATAGGGGGAGGTGGGTAGGTAGAGTGTTCTTTGCCCCTTGGTTTTCTCTCTGCCTCCCCTTCTCACGCCCCCCACCCCTGGCTCAGCGTAATGTGCCTGACAATGCCTCTCTTCTTGTCTACCCAACCTGTAAATGTTGTACAAAGAACCCCTCAGAAATTCTATGTGAAGAACTCATTTCTGATCTTGGTGAGTCTTAGCAACATGAAATTCTGCAATTAGTATGGTTTTTTCCCCCTTTATTGAAGGGTTGTGAGGATTGTGGAATGTGGCTATCCAGACTGACTGAAATGCGATGTAATTATGTTTCAAAGATTTGTTTTTTTCTCAGTGCTTAGGATGTCTTAAAAGTTTCACCGTACACAGTCTCCGCTTACTGCAATTATATTGTGAATAAAAGCTTTAAAAATATCACATTGGATGATACTATATATGTACAACTATATATGCTGGGTTGGGATTTTAAACTGTGGGTTGCAGTTAATTGAAGTTCCCTGAAATTCACAGAACTGGATGATTTCTTTGTCTCCGCCAGTTATAAAGTACAGTGATTTATGTCAGTTTTGGCGGTTTATAATGTAATAATGAAATGACTTAAATATCACGATGCCAAATTACTCGTCTAAAGTATATTGAAAGTAATTTATTTGTAATGTCATACTCCTCCACGCCCAAGATGTGTCAGTAGAAATTTATACATTTCAGAATCTCTGAATAGGAGGGCTTTATCTGTTAAAACTTTTTTTTTATTAAAGATTTTTTTTTTATCTATTTGAGAGAGAGAGAATGAGAGCTAGAGAGCACGAGAGGGAAGAGGGTCAGAGGGAGAAGCAGACTCCCCACCAAGCAGGGAGCCCGATGTGGGACTCGATCCTGGGACTCCAGGATCATGACCTGAGCCGAAGGCAGTAGCTTAACCAACTGAGCCACCCAGGCGCCCCTGTTAAAACTTTTTTGCAAGAGTTTGTATAGTTGAAATTTCCTTATTTACAGTTAATGTTTTTATTTTGAAATCCTTCATTTATGGACCTAAAAATCTTTGTCCCTCTTTTTCCCAGTCTAAGAAATTAAACTCATTGCAGACTGACCAAAACACTAGATTCAGTTACTCTTCTCTTACAGATCTTTAAGACAAGCTTTCTGTCAAAACACCTGGTGTGGAAGGTGTATTAACTACAGATAGGTGTACTACAGCCCTAGGGGTATTCTTAGTCTTTGTTATTTAATTAAAAGACCGACTCCCTGTGCTTTTCTTTCCTCTTTTTTTTTTTTGGAAAGTTGTATTACTGAAATAGTTAATACTGTGTCATGCCCCAAGGCAAAGCTTGGTTCTAATAGAACAGGTGTACATTTGCACTTTTTCATGCTTGGCATTTATTGAATAACCATTATTGAGGAAGTAACTGGAACACAGATCTAGAAGGAGCTTCATTGGGTAACAGGAAGAAGAGTGGGACACCTCATCAAAGGCTTCATCAGTAACCTGTATCCAACCTAATAATAATGCTGATAAGGGCCGGCATTTAACCAACGTTTAACAAACAGCAGGCACCATATTAAGCCTATTTCATGCATTGTCTCATGTTAATCCTTTTAGGGGTATGCTGTATATCTCCATTTTACAGATAACGAAATGAGGCTTAAGAGTTTACATTCCCAGCCCGAGTTTATATAGCACAGTTGCACTTGACTCGGATCTTTTCCAATTTCACATTCATATCGTTTCCAGTAAGTTTTTTTCTGAAAATGTCATTGCCATCTATGCAGCCACCAGTCTATAGACATCACTTTAGACACCCAGCTATAGCAGTCAGACATCAAATTCTGTTGCTTTATTCCTCCTGTATTTCTGTTGCTACCACCTTAATTAGGTCCTCATTTCATTTTTTAGTTCAGTGTGAACTTCATTAATTACAAATCTCTACAGTACAGACCTGCACCTGGACTATTGGAGTAGCTTTGCTCAGCCAGGTGTTCGGTGATCTCTCTAGAAAACACATAGATCATGTAGCTTGTCTGCCTAGAATCCTTAGTTGCTGTCTGATTGCCGGAAGAGGTATTGCCTTGTCTCCTTAAAGGACCTGCGAGGCCCCGCATGTCTACCTACCAGCTCATCTGTCCTACCTACCAGCTCATCTTTGCCACTTGTTACCATGAACCTTCTACTCAAACTTGTGTTCCCTCAGCATGTTCTCTCATGTCACTGTGTTGCCTGAAGACTTTTACCTTAGTGTTACTTGGTAAAAGCCACCTTAAGAAGACCCAGCTCATGTCAACTCTTTTGGGAAACCTCTTGATTCTTTTTTTTCTGTGATCATTGAAGAACTTTGTGCATTTCATTTTGTAGTGGAATTTCTTGTTTACATTTTTGCTCCGAATTTAAATTTGAAGTCCACATGGGCAAGGATAGTGCCTCTGACACAGTGTTAAATCTTCAGAGGCAGGGTCTTAATGTGCTGCTGCTTTTGTACTCTTAGGTGTAACTTGAAGTGTAATCCATTCTCCCAATCTCTAATTTTAAAATAATGTCATATATCAGTTAGCCTTTTCTGCAAAAGGGTATGGCCATTAAAATTTTTTTAAAAAAGTACTTGGTGAATGACTTGGAAATACTGCCAACATTTGTTTACTTCCTCTCTTTAGTTCCTAATTTTAGTCTTCGCATAGTCTGTTAACATTAAGTCTCTTTATTATCTCCCTTTCAAGTTCATACCTGCTCCTCTGCTCACAGCTGAGACAACAGTGTATTGCAAAATAGAATTCTTCTGAACCAGTGTCTGTTTTAAAAAGGTTCACCTTCTCAGGAGAACTAAAAAATGCCTTTCTCTTACGTTCCATTTTGTTCTGTGCTTGCTGGCTGAAGGTTTTAAAAACGGAGCTATCTTGAAAGAGAACAGTGACTAGAGTGGTCTAGATGCAGTATGGCTTGAGGAAAAGGATTAAAATTGACCAGATCATGAAGTCTATTTTTCTTAGAAATTTTACAGCTGAATAGGACTCAGAATGGCTGGAGTTCTCTTAGCAAGGGATTTTCAAGAGGTGGGCTGAAGAATTTTTTGAACTATTAGTAATTTAGATACTGGTATTTTATCTATTATTTTTCAGGATTGAAGTCCTAGATGATCTTTCCCTTTCAGTTGGTGTTGTTTTATAAATGAAGCCTCTTAATTGTATATAAATATTTTCTCTTCCTTTTTTTTTTTTGGATTTTATTTGTTTGACAGAGAGAGAGCCTTTGGAATTGGGCGCACAAGTAGGGGGAGCAGCAAGGGAGAGGGAGAAGCAGGCTCCCCACCCAGCAGGGAGTCCAATGTGGGGCTCGATTCCAGGACCCTTGGGTCATGACCTAAGCCAAAGGCAGACGCTTAACCAACTGAGTCACCCAGGCGCCCCTGTATTATCAGTATTTTCAAAACTCATTGATCTAATAATGAATTTCATGAAAGAAGATACATCTGATGAGTTGGAATGTTCTGGTAAATAAGAATTTGTGACATCTTAAATTAATCTGGTAGCTGTTAATAAGCATTTAATTAATGGAACACAAACTTTGAGAATATGAAAATAGAGACTAATGCTGAACTGCAAAGTTGGCCTCTAGAGATGTTACATGCAAACTTAAAAAAATCCATACCTAGTTTTAAAAACATTTGCAAACAGGAAATATCCTGTACAAACATGAATAAATTTAGTACACAGCAACCATGTTGATCCCTAACTGGGGAGCTTTTGCTAAATTTAGTGTTGGGCTTAATCCTATTCGTTAAACCAGCTAATGGTAACTTGATGAATCATTGTGATCCTCTTGTGGTTTTGAAAGGTGTATTTTCAGAATTAATTTTATTCATAACATGCTCAGAAAATTGTATAAGGTTATTGCTTTGTTTTTCTCATTGACCAGTATGATCTTTACTTTTCAGTTTTCTTTTGCAATCACCAGAAGTTTGTTTCCATTTCATTAATTTTTGTCACGTAAATAGATCTAATTATTTTTTTCCTATTCCTCCTTCCTTTATACAGGCCCTCTAGTTTTATATGAAATAATGGTTTAGGAATGAGGGTTGTATTTGTAACTCTTTACTTTTTCAAGTGCCTTACCCATAAAGTGAAATTTAAATTTAAGGTAGTTTTCTCCAAAGTCTTAGTGTGTTGTGGAAAAATCTTTCATATTCTAACATAGTGACAAATATATCTTGTCTATTTTTGTGTCATTTTAACTTTTCTAACCCTAATGCAAACAAATCAGATTTTTGAGGAAAGAGGTGTGAGCTAAACTTCTAACTTGGACTTCATGGTGGTGTCTGCTACTTAGTCTTTTATTGTAAAACTCTCTTACCTTTCTGTAATTGAGCAAATCCATCTAGATTGTAGAAAGTAAGATAAAGAATGTGGTTTTCTTAAAAAATTTTTTTCTTTCCTTTAAAGAACAGACTTTTGGGCTGATGAATTGTCCTTTAGAGTAAGAATATTTGCAGTTTGCAGATAAATCAGACTTTTTCTATAGGTCTGTTCTGGAGGATTATAATTTGACCTTCGGTTCAGCAAATATTTGTATTAAATTGTGGAATACTATTGTATATGAATGAACACATTTTTAAGTCTTGCATTTTAGAATCAAGAAAGCAATCTTGTTGGCCTCCTCTGCTTCTGCTTTGCAGCAAAGAGCAGAGTAAGAATGGTGACTGCAGAGCAGTTAGTGCCATTTTCCACTTGAATTTATATGATTTAGACTTTCTTCATGTAACCTGGAAATTCATTTTAATCATTAGATTTAAACCTTTTCATCACCACCCCGCCCCAGCCCCAACAAACAAACAAACAAACCCAAGCCCTGGAATTTAAAAAGGAAGGCTTCTGGCAAATGAGAGTTGGTTTACTTCTCTTCCCTTACCTCTGGCTTTTCAAGACTCAGGGATTCAAAAGTAGTGAAAGAAGTTCTACCTCTCCCTGTGTCCAGCCCCACAAAAACTTTCAGATGCTGTGAAGCGAGAAAGAGATAATTAGAATATTGATCTTTAAGTAAAACTTAGCCTGGCTGTGTTTTTTGCCTTTCATATCTTTTCAGATGTTTTGGACATAAAAACATTTGGACCAGGGGCGCCTGGGTGGCTCAGTTGGTTAAGCGACTGCCTTCGGCTCAGGTTATGATCCTGGAGTCCCGGGATCAAGTCCCACATCGGGCTCCCTGCTCAGCGGGGAGTCTGCTTCTCCCTCTGACCCTCCCCCCTCTCATGCTCTCTCTCTCTCATTCTCTCTCAAATAAATAAATAAATAAAATCTTAAAAAAAAAAAAAACATTTGGACCAGATACTAGTGTGGAGATCAGGAAGAAGAATAAGATTTTACTCTGCTATAGGGAATATAAGAGATAGCATAGTGACCCCAAAATTACATGAAGTTGTGAACAAGTTAGATTTATGAACTCTTCCAGCCATCAGGAAAACCACTTTATGCCTTGGTGAAACCCTGATGGTACAGGTTGTTTCTGAAAAGATGCGTGTTATAGTTTATGGGGTGTGTTGTGTGTGTGTGTGTGTGTGTGTGTGTGCGCGTGTGTAATGGTAATGACGGTGTTGATACTAAATTTACAGCTAAAATGTTAGACTCTATTGCCAATTAAAATTACTAGGAATGAAGGTAGAGCATTTTGAAAACACTTAAAAGCTAGTGAGAAAATACTTTGCTCTACAAAAAAAATGACGTATTTGTAGCATTTCTAGAATACATTCTTAAATAGAACTAAACAGCTAGATTTCATCTCCTAATTTTAAAAAATGATGAAAATGATGAATAGTAAAACACATAGAGAAATTATGCATTGCTGTATAAATTTCTCTATCTCTGTATTACTTAATCCTCTCAGAAAAACTAAAAAGTATTGTAATCAGGAGAAAAAGCACAACATCTTATCTGGGTTTAATTTTTTTAGCTTCATTAAAATCTAATTGGCTTATAAGATACTTCACATTTAAAGAATAACCTGTGAAAGCCAGTAGAAATAAGATAATTATCATATTTATTAACCCAAAAAATTTTCTCCTGCCCTTTGATAATTCTTCCTACCCTTCTCTGTCCCCAGTCGGCCACTAATCTTTCTGTAACTATACATTAGTTTGCATTTTCTTGAATTTTGTATAAATGTGATCCTACAGTATGTACTTTGGGGTTTTCCTTTGGTTTCTTTCAGTCATTGTGCTTATTTTGAGATTCATCCATGTTTATCCCTTTTTATCGCTGAATACTATTCCATTGTATGCCTGTTTTGCTGTTTATCTCTTCACCTGTTGATGGACATTTGAGTTTCCAGTTTCTGGCTAATACAGATAAAGCTGCCTTGTACATTCCTGAACAAGTCTTTGTGTAGACATACACTTTATTTCACTTGAGTAAAGCAGTGGAGTCACTGGGTATGTTTAACTTTTTAACAAACTGCCAAACTGTTTTTTTTTTTTTTTTTTTTTTTTACAGTGGTTGTATATTTTAAATTTCCGAAGCAGTGTGTGAGAGTTCTCTGGTTGTTCCACATTTTTCCAGTCTTTTTAATTTTAGGCGAATAGAGGGTGTCTGATGGTATCTCATTGTGGTTTTGTATTTTCCTAATAACTAATAACGATTGTTATTTTCATGTGCTTATTTGCCATCTTTTTTCTTTTGTTTTGTTTTTTTTCATATCTTTTACCATTTTTAACTTTGGTTGACTTACTGAATTGTGAGAGTTCTTTATTCTAGGTTCAGATGTAGGTTTTAAAAGTCTGTTGAAGCGGGGTGCCTGGGTGGCTCAGTCGTTAAGTGTCTGCCTTCAGCTCAGGTCATGATCCTAGGACTCTGGGATCGAGCCCTGCATTGGGCTTCCTGCTCCGCGGGAAGCCTGCTTCTCCCTCTCCCACTCCCCCTGCTTGTGTTCCCTCTCTCTCTCTGTCTCTCTCTGTCAAATAAATAAAATAAACTTAAATAAGTCCGTTGAAGAACACTAGATGAAATCCATTTGTTTTTTTTCTTTTATGACTTTTACTCTTTGTGTCATATTTAAGAAGTCTTTGCCAAACCCAACATCACCAAGATTTTCTCAGATTTTTGCTTGTAGGAGTTTTATAGTTTTAACTCTTATATTTGGGTCCTTAGTCTATTTTGAAGTGATATTTGTATACAGATTTGTAAGGGTGAGGTAAGTTGGTTTTTGGTTTTTTCTTTATTTTGTTTTTTTAACATGGCCATCCTGTTATTCTGGCATCATTTATTGGGAAGATTTTTCTTTCTTCATTGAATTGCCTTGGCATCTTGGTGAAAATCAATGGACTGTATATTTGATGCTGTTTCTGGACTCTGTCTTGTTCCATCAATCTGTCTTTACACTGGTACTATACTGTCTTAATGTTTTTTAAGGTCTTGAAATCGGGGAGTATAAGACTTCTAATATTGTTCATTTTCAAAGTTACTTTGGCTCTTCTAGATCCTTTGTATTTGCATATAAATTTTAGAATCACCTTGTCAATTTTTGAAATTTTTTAAAAGATTTTTATTTACTTGTTTGTCAGAGGGGCAGGCAGAGGGAGAAGCAGGCTCCCCACTGAGCAAGGAGCCTGGGATCATGACCTGAGCTGAAGGCAGATAGACGCTTAACTGACTGAGCCACCCAGGCGTCCCCACATTGTCAATTTCTACAAAAAGGGCTGCTGGGATTTTTCTTGGAATGCATTCGAATTTGTAGAAAACTGACATCAGTGTTCCAACCTCTTAAAATGGTGTAGGTCTCCTCTTTAGGTCTTATTTCAGCAGTGTTTTGTGTGTTTCAGTATATAAATCTTGCAAATCATGTGTCAAATTCATTTTTTGATGCTTTATAAATCTGCTTTAAAGATTTCAATTTCTGGTTGTTCTTAGCTGATTTATACAATTTTTTTAAGGTTTTATTTATTTGACAGAGACACAGTGAGAGAGAACACAAGCAGGGGGAATGGGAGAGGGAGAAGCAGGGAGCCCAATACGGGGCTGTATCCCAGGACCCTAGGACCTGAGCCAAAGGGGGATGCTTAACGACTGAGCCACCCAGGCGCCCCTACAAATAGTTATTTTTGTATGTCTTGTACTGCATCTTTGCTAAACTTACGTATCCTAGTAGCTTTTTAAGGATTTTGCAATTTCTTCCATAGATCTTATTTGTGAATTAAGACAGTTTTACTTTTCCAATTTGAATGCCTTTTTTCTCTTCCTGCCTACTAAATGGTTTAACTCTTCAGAACAATGTTGAATATAAGTAGTTAAAGAGTTGACATCTAACATTCCTTACAGTTTGGGTCTGCTGGTGATTGATTCTTTCGTTTTTTTCTCAGAAGTTTTTATTTTGCTTTTCTTCTGATAACAGCTTTTTGAAGGTACAACGCATATATAATACAGTTCATCTATTTAAAGTGTACAGTTCATTGGTGTTTATTATATTCACAGAATTATGAACTTTGGCCTCATTTCATCACCCCCAAAAGGAATGCTATGCTTTTTAGCTGTCACCCTCAAGGGTGCCCCCACTCCTAGTGCACACAGCCATCCCCAGTCTTAGGGAACCACTGATAAACTCTCTCTCTCTAAAGATTTGGGGTTCAGGGTATTTTGTGTAAATGGAATCAGATGACATGGGGTCTCTTGTGACTGGGTTCTTCACTACCATTAATGTTTCTAAGGCTCACCTTGGAAATGTATGTTGTAGCATGTATCAGTACCCATTCCTGGTAATAGCCAAGTAATATTCCATTGTATAGATAAACCACATTTTGTTTATTCAGTTGATGGTTATTTTGAATTTTTCTACCTTTTGGCTATTAATGAATAATGCTGCCATGAACATTAGTGTACACATTTTGGTATGGATACATGTTTTAATCTCTCAGGTATATTCCTAGAATTGGAATTGATGGGACAAATGATAACTCTAACTTTTTGAAATTTACCACACTTTTCCAAAGTGACTGCACTGTTTTATATTACCAACGGTATATGAGGCTTTCAGTTTCTTGTCCTTGTTTTGGAAGATGTTTTCAATGGGTATAGAATTCTAGGTTCAGTTTATGTCTTTTAGTACCTTAAAGGTGTTGTTCCATTGTTTTCTGGGTTTCATTATTTCTGATGAGTAATTTGCCATTCCCCCGCTTTTTTTCTTTCTCTACAAAGTGTGTCTTCGGTTGCTTTTAAGAGTTCTCTTTATCACTGGCTTTTAGCAGTTTGTGATGGCCCTTGATGTTGTTTTCTACATGTTTCTTGTGCTTAGGGTTTGTTGAGCAGCATTGTGCTTCCTACTTAAAGCCCATATGCTATTGGAAATAAATAATGAACAGTTTTATAAAATGAACTAATGTTAAATCCACATTCATAATGACTATAGTCATATCTGGCCAAGAAGAGCTAGAATTCTTTGAATTGCCCTGGGCTACCGTTTTTCCTCCATGGAGAAATTTCTTTAGAATGGGCCTTAGAGATAATTTTATTCAGCCATTACATCCAGGAAAACTAAATCCAGTGAGATTAAGTGACTGGCCCCAAGTCATGAAACAGGTTAGTAGTAGTAGAACCTGGACTAGACTCCTGGACTAGTTTTGTCCTCTTCCCACCAAGTGTATCACCTTTCTGACAAACCAAGCATTAGGAAGATGATTAGAGAGATTTCTCTGGACTCTGCAGTATGAGTGCTGCTATGCCTTACATTTTACAGTTTCTTTACATTTAAGATTCAGAACTATGGCAGGCACATGTGTATTTCTTAGTGAAATAACTGTTTCTTCTCAATTTCCAGCTCTCATTTTTCTCTTTATAAGCACTTCTGTGAAATACTCCCTGTTACAGTCTATAAACTGTTATAAATATCTTAGACTTCCAATACTTGTATGTTGTCATAGGAAGTCCTGTGATTTGGTTTGCGTGACAGGGAAATTTGATATGAGGGGATTCAGGGTGTGAATTAGCTTTCTTTTGATTTGTTTCTGTGCTTCTGCCCACCTAATTTCTCCTAATGGGAGGTATGTATGAGTATGGGTGGTGATTTGTTGTTGTTGTTACCATCACATGCATAACACTCCCTTTCCCTTTGTAAGATTTTCTTTGTTTTTAGACTTCTTTCATTTGATTATTCCTCTTGATGATTTTCTTCATAGATAATTGTGGAGCTCCTGTAGTAGTTTGGCAGAGGTGGAATGCTTTACATGCTTTTATCCTTTTTGAAGCTTATCTGATTAGCTGTATAATACTATGCATTGGAAGCAGATTGTAGAGTCATGGAACATTCGCTTGTCTTTTGGAGTTGAGGTTTGATCAGGCTGGTTATATGAGGCTTTAAGAAGGCCATTTAGAAGTACATGGTGAGAAGAGTAGTTAGAAAAGTTTGAATTGAGTTTGGAACTGAAATGTTAAAATACTTATGATATGAGAATTTTGTTTTAGGTCAGGTGTACTGAGGTATTCATATACAGTAAGATTAATCCTTTTTGGTGTGCAGGTCTGTGAATTTTTATGAACTTATTAGCCTTGTAATTACAATCAAGAACAGTATTTGCATCATCCCCAAAAGTACCATTTTGTTTTTCATTATCAACAGTGTAGAAATCCCTGTCTCTGTGCATCCTCAGTATTTGACATTGCCAGTTGTCTTTTTGTAATACCAGTATAGTAGATTTTAGTGGTGTATCATTGTAGTTGTAATTTGCATTGCCTTAGTGACTAATGGTAAGTCTCTTTTCATGTGTTTATGTAAGTCACCCATATATCTCTGGGGAAATGACTTCAGATTTTTTTTTTTTTGCCCGTTTGTAAATTGTGTTTATTCAGCTTTCATACAAGTTTTCATATATTCTGAATAACAGTTTATTAGATACATGTTTTGTGTATTTTTTCTCCTAGTCTGTGGCTTTTCATTTTCTTAATGGCGTTTTTCGGGGGGAGAGGGAATTCAAGGAAGGTGGTCAAAAGGCACAAATGCCAAGTTATAAGTAGTAAGGATGAAATGTACAGCATGATGACCATAATTCTGTTGAACGGCATATAGGAAAGTTAAAGGAGTGGATTCTGAGAGTTCTTACCACAAGGAGAACTTTTTTCCTTTTTATTATATTTATATGAGTGATGGCTGTTAACCAAACTTGTGGTAATCATTTTATGCTATATGTAAATCAAACCATCCTGCTGTACACCTTAAACTTATACAGTGATGTGTGTCAGTTATTTCTCAAAACTGGGGAAATGTCTTTCAGAGAATGGAGATTTTTAGTTTTTTGAAACTCAGTATATAGATATTTTTTCTTTTGCAGTTTATGCTTTTTATGTTTTATCCAAGGAATCTTTGCATAGACTGGGGTCTAAAAGATTTTCCTTTATGTTTTCTTAGAAGTTTTATAATAACTTTGAGGTTTTACGATTGGGTATTTGATCCATTTTCAGTTTATTCTTATATACGGGTAAGAGTATGGATTGAGGTTCTTAATTTTTACATATGGACGTCCCAGCTTTTTCCATACCATTTGTTGAAAGACTCCTTTCTCTAACGAATTACATTAGTATCTTTGTTTAAAATCAAATGATCATACATATGTATGTATGTGTATCTGGACTTTGTCTTTTTGCCAATACCACACTGTCTTTACTGTAAGCAGTCCTCATGAATCATGAAATCCGGTAACATCAGTCCTTCAGCTTGGTACTTTTTTCAGGTTTTTTTTTTTATTTTTTGGAGTATACGAGGTCCTCTTTTTCCATCCTCATTTCTGTGAAATTTGGTGGAGATTTCGACTGGATTGCATTGAATCTGTAGATCAGCACTGTCCAATAGCAATAAGAATTTCCTGTAATGAGGGTAATGTTTTCCATCTACACTGTCCAGTATGCGGTAGTGACTAACAACATGTGACTTGACTACCTGAAAAGTGGATAGTGAGACTGAGGAAATGAATTCTAAATTTTATTTGATTTTAATTAAAAGCACAAATGTAAATAGCCATGTTACTAGTGGCTGCTATATTGGGTATCATAACTACAGATCATTTTTAGGAAAATTGGTTTAACATTAATGAGTTTTCTGATCTACAAGCATGGTATATCTCCTATTCAGTTAAGTGTTCGATTCTCTCATCAGTGTTTTGTATATTGTAGCATACAGATCTTTTACATTTTGTTAGATTTATCCCTGTATAGTTCATGGTTTTTTTGATGCTACTGTTAAGTGGTACTTTATTTTTAATTTCCAGTTATCTGTTGCTAATGTGTCAATAAAATTGTATTTGTTTTAGTAATTTTTTTGTATGTTCTTTGTGATTTTCTGCATAGACAGTCCTGTAAAACAAAACCGGTTTTATTTTGTTCTTTCCTATCTACTTTTTATGTATTAGTGGACCACTAGTACAGTGTTGACTAGAAGGCTTAGTTTGCTGACTTTTCAAAAATTATGATTATGAATGGATGTTGAGGTACTTTTTTTTACTTCATCTGTTACTATGGTCATACAGTTTTCCTTTAATATGTTGACATAGTTATTTTCATTTTTCAGATACTGAAACAGTTTTGCACTCAACGGTATAAACTCGTTCATCATGTATTATCTTTTTTAGGTATTGCTGAATTCAATTTTCTGTTTTCTTAAGGCGTTTTGGTTCCATGTTCTTGAGAGAGATCTATAGTTTTCTTGTGTTGTCTTTATTTTTGATGTTCTGGTAATGCTGGCTTTATAACATTGAGTTGAAAAGTTCTTTTTGGAGGGAAGAATTTGTGTGGAATTCTTTCTTAAATTTTTGGTAGAAATTCACCAATGAAGTCTTGGTTGGGGGTATTTTTCTGGTTTTGTTGTCTTAATTGAAGTTTTTAAGTACAAGTCAGTTTTTTTTTAAATATATATAGGTCTATTTCATCTATTCTTACGTAGTCTTTGGTAATTGGAAAAATTCTTTGAGACATCTCATCTAAGCTGTCACACACAAATTGCTCTCGTAAGTTCCCTTATCCTTTTAATATCTGTAAGACTTGTAATGATGTCTCTTCTTGATTCCAGAGAGAATTTGTATCTCCTTTTTTCCTTTGACTTAATGTAGTTCCCCCTTTTAAAACTTTTGAAAAAACAATCTTTTAAACTAATAGAAAACCACAAAGTAATATATACTCATTCCCTAATTTTAATAAATGTTAACATTTTTTCTACCTTTGATTTGGATAGTTTTGATTAAAATATTCAAACAGTGAATATTTAGCAGGAATTTAAACAGTGAGCCCCTCTTCTCTGTGACTTTTTCTCCCTCAGTGCCTTTCCCAACCACTACTACTGAAGATGATGTGTATCATTCCTTTGCATGTTTACATATTTTTTGGTACATGTTTGTGTGAATTCATCATCAGTATAAACCTTTTTTCTTAGTTTGGAAAATCTGTCTAAGTGGTGTACTGTACATACCCTTTTGCGTGCCCCCCCCCCCTTTTTTTGGACTTAGCATTGTCTGAGATACAACCATGTTGATACTGGATCTAGCTTGCACATTTTTACTGTTCCAGTTTCCTTGGGTAAAATATAGCTTATCTATTCTTAGGTAGCTTCTCCTTGTCCTTATTACAAATAGCACTGTTGTGAGCATCTTTGTGTATACATCTTGAGACAAGTATAAGAGATCTTTTAAGTGGAATTGCCGGATTATAGGATATGGGCCTTTTCAGCATTAAGAATTATAAATTGGTCTCCAAAGGGTTTTTGCTAACAGCAGAATTCCAGTTTTCTTGTATAATACCAACAGTTGGGGTTATCAGATTTCACATTCAGAAAAGAGAGTGGGAAATATAGGGTGGGAAATGGTATTTCATTCTTTTAATTTACATTTCCCTTATCCAGAAGTTTAAACTTCTTTTTGTATGTTTGTTAGCTATTTGAAATCTTTCTCTGTTTGTTAACTGTGTTGGAATGTAAGAAGGTTTAATCTTCTGGACATTGTTCCCTGAGTTATAATTTGAACTTCAGTGTTCCTTTCTTTTGGTTCCTTTATAGTCTCTTCTCATGTTTTCTATCCTTTGTCTTTAGTTACCTGTTATTTCAGGGTGCAAAAGGACTACAGTATGTTCCCATCTTGCTTGCTTTTGTAACTGTCAGGTAATGTTACAGTTTTCAAATGGCTCCTTTACTGTTGCTTTTTACTGTGAAATGGAAAGGAAGGCTTCCCCACCTTTACTCTCAGCCCTCCTTTTTCTGGTAGCTGTCCATTGCATTTGAAGACTCGCTGGGTGCCATCAGTAGATTACCAGATGGAAGGGCTATAGCTTTGCACGCTTTTTGTGGAGTTGAGAGATGAAGATGAAATCAGGCTCCCAAAAGACTGAAATATAAGCAGTTTATTTGATAATTCTTTCCACTAACCAGGTATCCTATCAGATGGGAGTTTAAGGTGTCAAGGTGCTAAGAACTAGTGATTTGAGCTTACTTGGTAAACTTGGACTTAATAATGAAAGGTATGCCTTTTTGTGTATCTTCTGGTCTTGAAGGCATGGCTTTATCTGTACCACACTGTAGAAAGTACTTTCTGATTGAAGAGATTGTTCTTGGGTTTTTTTGGTTAAAATTTCAAATCCATCTCTAGAGATTTTTTATGCAGCTTGGTCTAGAATTGTTAAGTGCTGAATTTCTTTCCTACGTTTGTTCACTGGTGTTTAAGAATCAGTAGTGATTGATTTTAATCACTTTTGTTTGGTCTACTTCTGTTTAGGAGAAGGTTTATACCCCATAAAAAAGAGTAATATATTGCAAAACTTAAACGTAATGCAGCCTCAGAATATGTGAGCTATTGGTATTCCATGGAAGTAGCAGTGCAAATATACTGTGTTGAATTTTTTAATTTAAAAAAACTTTATCTTGAAATAATTGTAGATTTATATGCAGTTGTAAGAAATACTAGAGACATCTCGTATAACCTTTATCCTGTTTTTCCCAGTGATAACATCTTGAATGACTGTAGAAAACAATATCACATCCAGAAAATTGACACTGACACAATCCAGACTTTATACCAGTGAAGGAGTGATATATTTACATTAGGAGCTTTTATTACTGTTTCTAAAATGATACTGGGTTACTGCCGCCTTTTCTTGTTTTTTAGTTTTCTTAACCAACAATGAAAAACAACTTACAGTATTTATATTTTTGCCCCAGAACCTTCTGAATGTACTATAAATCTTGTGTGAACAGTTTTGTTTTCTTCATTCGTTTACAGTGAAAAAGCAGTAAATACTTCACCCTAGGCCTGTTCAGGACATTTTTTGAAGAACAAGCATGAACTTGATGGAGATGCACAATATATATATATACTCTGTAAAACGAATGCCACATGTTATCCAGTTATTATTAGAAATTCAGGTTAGTGGGGAACCAGTGTCTCCATTTGAACTCTGTTGTCTGTCCTCACTCTGTTTAGAACTCATAGCAGAAGAAACGGAAAGGCTCTTCTGTTTCTCCTTTTGAAGCTTTTTAATACAGACTTTATTGTTGCAACAAGCTTTTTAAAAATTGCCATCTGGAAATAAATCGCAGCAGTGTAATTCTGACTTGAGAGGTGTTAATTTTTTGTCATCTTTTTTCCTCCCTTCATACCTGTATGTCTCAGTTTCATCTTAGTTTGCCATCATTGTCTTACTAGTAAAATTATCAAAATGCAAGGCAGATTTTGAATAAATATTAGGGAAAATCTGGTAACGGGGGGAATGCAAACTATACGCCTAATTATGGCATTAGGGTTGGACTTCTTACCCACTCATCGTCTTCATATACAAAAGTCAGCACAGGGATGTCAGTTAAAAGTAAACTTCTCAGGTGCATCTCAAGTTAGAGAGGTATTTGAGTACTTCTTCCATAAATTTAGCACTGCCTTGCATCAGCCGTCTTTTATGAATCTCCTCTGTACAGAACAATCCTGCTCTGGGTATTGCATAAACATGCACAGACTCACACAATTTAAGCAACTTTGAGAATGAACTTGAAACTGGAGGGGCCTGATACCGCCTCTCAGGACACAATAGTATGAACTGAGGAGTGTGCACTTCCAGCTTTCACAGGCAGGTTTTTGCTTGCAAAAGTTAGATTTTACTTGTTGCTAGGAAGTAAAACAGCATATCTAAAGTTAATGAAAAGATGGGGGAATTTTAGTAGGAATTTAGTTGTTGCTTCCCTGAAAAGCTTCTTAAATGAGGGAATTCTGTGAGGGAGAAAGTGTGTGGCATTTGGAGTGTTGGTGGAGTAACATGGTAAGCTGGTGTGCAAGCTCATGCCCATCAGAGAATTAGCTGTGCCTTTTTGGCAAGTGTCTCCTATGCTGTACATTGTACACAGTTGTGTGGAGGTTCATCTTGTGGATACGCAGTGTCTGCTTCTGCAGACTTTTAAGTTAACAGGTTTTTTTCCCAACATAATTGATGCACAGAAGTGAAAATATGGGAAAGTGTTTTAATAAGAATGCTATAATCTTTTAAATATCTACTATCTTGCAGTTTGCCAGAAACAAATTTCAGGTAACAGTTTTCAAGCCTTTGATGGTTAACCCTAAGCGGTTTCAGTTAGGCTGCAGCTGGCAGAGCGGCACCTAACTGTGTACAGGGCAGTGTGGGCAATCTGATCCTGTCCTCTTGCCATCCATAGCCTAGGAAACGGAGCGGACAGGGCCCCGAGCCAGCTGACTTGAGTGCTTTCCCTCAATTACAGACCAAGAAGCGTGTTTGCTGACTGTTGAAGAAAGGTGGGTAGTGAACAAGCAGGTGACTAGAGTTAAGCTCCTTGCTTTAATTTTTTTCCCCCAAGCACCATATTTTTGCCCATTGGCTACATTTTCACTGTATGAGTTAATTAGGTTTGTCTTCGCAGCATTTAGTTGGAGTTGATGATGGATTTTGTCTTTCTGTTTTTGAGGAATATTCTCTAGTAACACTTGTTTGTCAGTGTCTTTGGGAGTAGGGAGGGGAGGGTGTTTTGGGGAAGGAATTTGCTTTGACCAGTATACTTACTCTGATCTCTAGGCTCCTCTCCTACATTTAAGGATAAATGTGCTGTAGAAGGTAAATTTGCTAACAAATAATGGAATCCCTTTTGGTGCCGTACAAAAAAAGTTCTATTGTTTGTTATTCACATCATTAGTATAGCTGCACAAGGATTGATTGGAATCTAAGTCTTCTGACAATGATAAGCGTGAACCAGCCTCATTTTTGCCTCCCTATAGATCTTGGCCTTTAAAGTTGCCAAGGTGTGTATGTGGTCCTGGTCACCTATGAAATGGTTTCATGGTACATGGGGGGATTCTTCTTTTCACATTAGTTTCCAGAGATACATATTAAGAGAGTTTCTCATCAGATTTACAAATTGGCTGAATTATCCTTAATTTTTGCTATTCTGGAATTTGTCATGTGTGCTAGAGTTGATTACTCATTTTCCTTATATGTAAGATGTACTTAGGTTTGTGTTCTGAGGTGTATTTGTACTTTACAATATACTTTAAAGTTTCTGAATATATCACAGCAACCACTAGGTAGGTAACAACCACTATTCAATGGAACAATGAAAATACTTTGGCTTGAGTCCAGTAAATTCAGACTTTGATTACTCATCCTGGTAAAGCAAGGGTTAAATGAGACGCAAGATGTTATTACAGTTGAACTTGTGTAAAATAATCTTTATAGAAACCTTAACGATTTTTTTTTTTAATTACTACAAATTTGTTATCTGTAAGTTAGATGTTCTTAGCAAAGCACATTAGAAAATACTTTTCCCGGTAGTAATCAGTTTCTCACTGATTAGAACAATGTTAGTAATAGAGTAAACACGTTTGAAAGTATTTTTAGGCTAAAAAAGCTGATATTGAAATACAGCCAGTTAAGCTTAGTTATTATAATAGGTGTTCAAGTGAATATAAATACTGAGTTTGGGAAGCGTTATAAAATGATGCTTTTTGTTACCCACCATTGCTGTTGCTACTTATTACTCTATTATGAAATCTAATTTTTGAAGTGGGGTATGTTGCTTGAAAAGAGGACAGGTAGTGAAAGGCAGCGTGCCTGGAAAGTTGAGTTCAGCGTGAGGCCTCTGCCTGAGCACCACATGTGACCCTGGGCAAGTCACACACCTTCTCCTGCTTTTGTTTTCTAATCTGTAAAATGAAAGGCTTCTACTTATTAGAATAGCTCAGCAGTGCTTTCCAGCTCTATCCTCCAATTTACAGTCTGTGTTTCCCTTTTTTTTTTTTAACGAAGCTTTGTTTTAAATAAACACATCATCTGAAAGGTTTAACAGTTGCATTATTTGCAGGTATCTTATGACCTGTGGAAAATAGTGTATCTTTTTTCCCTCTCCCCTCTGAGAGAAAAACACAACAGCAATGGAAATTCCTCACCATTTAGTCCTAGCTTTCAGATAAGAGAACAAACCTCAGGTTGAGTTTATATCAGTTCTGTGTTCAGTACTAAGATAAGTGCAAACCCAGCGTTCTTGAGCCCAACAGCCTCTCTTAATTGGTTCTGGAGAGAATTGGCTCCACTGCTCTAAGGCTTCCATTGGATAGTGCATTACCTCCTCTGTGTGTTCGGAACCATACTGGTTATATATATCCTTGGGGGAATTGAAATAATCACCGAAGTCATTTTTTTGAGTTGAGTGGTTGAGGCTGAGACAGGCTGTGGAGCTAGAAGCACACACCACGATGGAATCAGTTCTCGTGTCAATTTACCACTGCAGAACGAAACTGCCAGCGGAGATGGCCTTTGTACTTGA
The DNA here is from genome assembly GCF_037043125.1 of Eumetopias jubatus. Taxonomy (NCBI): domain Eukaryota; kingdom Metazoa; phylum Chordata; class Mammalia; order Carnivora; family Otariidae; genus Eumetopias; species Eumetopias jubatus. The sequence goes on from NW_028274807.1 coordinate 178,978,675, forward strand.
GACATCCCCATCAGGCATATGCTTTTAGTTTTCCAGTAACCCGAATACTTAGTGAGCACCTGCAGGCCTTTCTCCTCACCGGTGATAATGTGCTTTAGCTATCCAAATGATTTGGGAGTTTCCCACACTTACCTGTCTCTGTCCCTTTACGTAGATTTTTTCCCCCCTCCCTGTTTGCTTTGTGCACTGGTTCACTGAAGACTCCCTCATCATTTCCCTCAGTCATCTCCCAGGGCAAAGTTGGTATTCCCGCTTTTTTGTGCCAGAATACCTAGCGTCCTCACCATCAGCTTTCACATTTAAAATGAACATTTTACAGAATTGTCTGGTCACCCCATCCCTATCCATCCCCAGAAGGCAGGTACTGTTTGACTTGTCAACACCTAATGTCTGTTGGTTGACTTCTGAACGAAGCATTACACTCGCTGGCTCTGGGTAGTGGTAGGCATTTATAGGAAGGTTTTGCAGCAGTAACAGCAGCAGTGTATCTGGGCAACCAAACAGCAGAACACCTTGGTCTACACGGAGATAGAAATGCAGTCTTCGCTTCTGTAATACCACACTCAAACCACTCGAACCCAGAACTACTACCAGTGCCTGACGGGACCACAAGAACATTAAACCATGTCCTGAGTGATGTAAAACTATAGTGCATCAAACACAGGTATGTAGTTAGTGGCTACAAAAGTAAAATCAAATAGAGCTTCAGAGGAGGGGTATACCCAGAAGACTTAAATAAGGTTACTTGCGTTGTCACTAGCTAGGTCTTAAAAGGTCCATACCATTGCTGAACCTCTTGTAGTTTTCTCAGTAGTGAAATTGTTTTGTGAGAATTACTTGAATATATGAACAACTGTGTTGAAAGTGAGGAAGCAACAAAGTGCAAGTGTGAAGTGTAATGAAACTGAAAATTCTGGGTTTGGATTGTGGAAAGGTCTCTAGCTGTCAGTTCCTTTGTCTATCAGGGGTTAATACACAATGAAATAAGTGAGTCTCAAGGTATAATTAACAAGAATGATACCATGGGTTGAGTTGGGCAGCAGAAAAAGTAGTCTGGGAAAAAGGTATCTCTGGAGAACATCTAGAAGTGCCAGTGCTACTGAGGAATGGGTCGTGAAGTTAACAGCTTAGATTTAGCCCCATAGTGCGTGTGGGAACTCAGGCTCATGCTTTGGAGTGAGGGAGTGGTATAATCAGTGACAGTGAAAGAATGAACTTTGAGACTCTGTGAGAAACAAAAGGAAGGTTGTACTAGAGGTGAGGAGGTTGGTGCTAAATAGCTTAGGTGAGCTGTAGTTTGATCTACAGCAGGAGGTGGGATAATAACTACTTAACGAGTGACCCATAAATCTCCAGTAAGTTTCCCAGCCTGCTACAAGACATTTTTAGGTGACTCTTCTTTACAACAGCTGTGAAGGCCCCTGGTACCACTGTCATCTTAAAGAATGAGGATAGCCATAACCCATCCAGAGCATACGTAGTCAGTATGGTATACTGACTTGAGTTGCAGAGTAAGGAGTTACGCCGAGGAGAAAAGTGGGGAGTGGGAGATGGTTGTGTTGTGAAGGATCGCGCTTAACTGTGGAGCCACCTCTTCAGGCTTTGCCTTTCCAGATTTGGTGGAGAACTAAGGTGAAGCTGGTTTTGATTTCTTTGGAAACTTACTTGTTTTTGTTCAGATTATTTAGTAATTATTACCTCAGTAAGACCTTTCAGTTCTGTGACATTGAACATCAGTCTCATTATGAGGAAGGATCCTTAACCACTTTGAAAATGCATAATAACCATTTTTAAAAGATCATCTGATATGATGGGTAATGTGTTAAAAATTATGAATTTGGGGGAGAAAAATAACAGCTAAATACTTTCGAAAGTAAAACTAAAATCTCTGTGCATTAATAAACTTCCCACTTTGAGTAACTTAGCTGTCTACATTAACCACCCAGAGAAGAAATGAGAATCCACTTTTTACCATTCAGGTACTTGGCTGAGCATACTGAATCAGTTGTTTTATATTCCAAAGCCCCTTTTCTTGAACAGATTACCTTTTTTTCCCCCTCAGGTCTTCACACTTCTTTGCCTTCTATAGACGGTATAGATTTATACACAGAAATCCACTTTGGTTTTTTATTCAAGCCTTCTTTTTAATTGCATTTATTTCTGAAATGTCTTTTCTCAGCTTGTACCCCTCCTCCCTTCAGTAACCCCAAAGATTTGAGTCATGTAGATGCCTATAAATATTAGGATGTGTTCAGCTATTCTATACGAAGTCTTAAGGATTTATTACAACAAATTGCTATTACTCCTTTGCCTGTGTATTCACCAGTCCACTGAATGAACTATATTACTTTGCACCAATATTTTTTTTTAACTTTGTATGCCTTGAATATCTTGTATTGTCTGTAGGTTTAGATCATAATCTCCAATATCTTTCATTTGTTTGGCATTGAGCTTAGTCCAGTGTAAACAGGCTCTTACTTTAAAAAGAGTTTTATTAAATTTTATTAAGGCTCTTACTTTAAAGTTTTATTTAATAAAAGTTTTATTTAATATTTCATGTGTTTTCATCTACAATTGGAAGAAATACTAAAGGTAAAGGAAATGGTTTGGGGAGTATTAAATTGCTGAATTTATAGAAGTAATTTTTAAATACCACATGAAGAGAAATATATTTGAAAACGCTGCCTGATGCATGATAAAGTAATTTTGCATTGTTTCTGCCAATCTAAGATTTATATTAAATTAATATTTTAAATACAAAGACATACCATTGCCTTAATGGTGACAGTGGGATAGCATTTCCAAGAATGCAGCCATTGTTAAAAGAAAGACTTATGTGGGATGGCATTTTACAGTCATCCTTTTTTTTTTTTTTTTTTTTTTTTAGAGTGTAATTATGTTTGGGGAAGGAAATAAAAATCTGATTGAAATGTGTTTTAAATTATGGCATCAAAAGGTAACATGGAATGTTCTTGTTCTGGATTTAAAGAAAAAAACATTTCATGTATGTTTGAAATTTAGAAGTTTGGAGGTGGGAGGCATTTGCTGAGCAGACAGTTTATTTCATTCATACACTCAAGATCCTCCTTAAAACACTGTGTTAGGCTGACAGTTCCACGTGTGCTACATAGGTTCAGATGCTTTGCCAAGGGTTCAACCTTTAGCTAACAGGAAGCAAAGGTATTAAGAAGCCCAATAATGCATTCTCACATCAGCTCTATATACTCTGGTCAGTGGAACGGGAGAGAGATTGTTCGCATTAAGTGGGATGGGTAAAGAAAGGCACTTCTGCCATTGATGTGAGACTCCTTAAATGAAAAATGACTTCAAATAATGGTGCCAGGATGGTGTGATTTAGTTGGCCCAGGTTCATCTTAGAACAGAAAGTTCTTGGAGAGAGCTAATTTTTCTCATTGTGTCATTTGTAATTCTTAGAATGGGTTTAGTTTTAAATCATAGAAGGTGAAATTGGATTGTATCTTTTGAGATAAATTTCATCAAACAAATCCTGATTTTTTTTAATGGGTAAAACTGCCTACATCATGATTAAACTCTCCTTTGTACTTTGCACCTCAACCTGATACTGAAGAACATGGCAAAGTAGCCAGTGAAATCTAAAATTGTTCATAACATGCATTTAATTTTGAATTATTTTAAACATTACTTTTGTATATAAGCACCATTAGGGATAGAATCCTATTACTACAGGTAACATTGATTACCAGTTTTCTTTTATTACAGAACAAAAGCTGTAGCCAAAATCTCTCTCCTTAAATTCAGCCAATTTTAATAGCTTAAGAGTCAACCTACATTTGGTTGTATTTGGGTTCTTATAACTGTTATATGCCTGCAACTTCAGGAGCAATTTTGAATGCACTCCTCTTCTCCCAGTTTCTTGAGACCCTGCTGTCTATAATGTTCTTTCAGTTTCTCAGAGCCTTTTGCTTGGGAAACAAACAAACGTGAATCAAGTGGTTACCCTTTCCCAGTTTTTTCTCCTTTTTTTCTGATGATGGGGCAGATTGTTCTGTCTTGGATAGAATTCACTCATCTTCTCATTTTGTCTGCCACCTTAGGGATTTTACTGCTGTTGCATAAATGAGACTTTTGATTAGAGTATTCAAGACTGAACAGAGTTACTTTCAGGGTGGTTTTTAAATTCCAATTCAACACTTCCACCCCCTCTTCACTTTTTATAGCAACTTGCTTGTTTGAAAGGGTATAAAAAGAATGAATGTGGTTCCTGGGATGTAGCTACAGATGTTACAGATGTGTTTGGGAACACCAGCAGTTGGGTTAAACCTAGGAGGAATAGGGGAGGGCCTATCTCTAATGTTTAAGGAGCAGGTAGGAGAAACAAAAGCTATCTCTGAGAAGTTTGTTAGAACCATCCCCAAGACAAATGGTTCTCTATCCAGACTTCACATTCGAGTCTCCTGGGAGCTCGGTAAAATGTGTAGGAATAAATTTTAATCTAAGAGGTGAAAAACCTCATACTCCCCCAAACTGTAAGACATTGAAGTTGAAGACAGTATAAACAAACACATGGAGAGGTATACCATGCACATGGATTAGAAGACTTAGTATTGTCAGAATGTCCATACTACTCAAAGCAGTCTACAGATTTAGTGCAATCCCTATCAAAAATACCAGTAGTGTTTTTTCACAGACCTATAAAGCAATTCCAGAATTTGTATGGAAGTACAAAAGACCTGGACTAGCCAAAGTATTCTTGAATAAGAACAAAACTGGAGGTATCACAATCCCAGATGTGAAGAAATAGTACAAAGCTACAGTAATCAGAACAGTATGGTACTGGCACAAAAATAGGCACAGGTCAATGGAACCAGGATAGAGGACCCAAAAATAAACCCATTCCTGTATGGTCAATTAATCTGTGACAAAGGAGGCAAGAATATACAGTTGGGAAAAGATACTTTCTTAGAATGAAACTGGACCACTTTCTTAAACCGTACACAAAATAAACTCAAAATGGAGTTTGACCTAAATGTGAGACCTGGATCCATAAAACTCCTAAGAGAAAACATTGGTGGTGATCTCCTAGACATCGACCATAGCACCGTTTTTCTAGATAGGTCTCCTCAGGCAAGGGATGCAAAAGCAAAAATAAATTATTGGGACTACACCAAAATAAAAAGCTTCTGTACAGCAAAGGAAACAGTTAACAAAATAAAAAAGGCAACCTAGTGAATAGAAGATATTTACAAATGATATCTCTAATATCCAGAATATATAAAGACATCACCAAAAAAAACATTCCAATTTAAAAATGAACAGAGAGTACCTGAATAGACATTTTTCCAAAGACCTATGGATGGCCAACAGGCATACGAAAAGATGTTCCAACCACTAATCAGAGAAATGCAAATCAAAACCACAATGAGATACATCACCTTATGCCTCTTTGGTAAAATCAAAGACAAGAAATAACAGGTGTTGGCAAGGATATGGAGAAAAGGGAATCCTCATACATTATTGGTGAGATTGTAAATTGGTGCAACCACTGTGGAAAACAGTTTGGATGTTCCTCAAAAATGAAAAATAGAAATACCATAGGATCTAGTAACTCTACTGGGTATTTACTCAGAGAAACAAAAACACTAATTCAAAAGGATAAATGCATCCCTATGTTTACTGTAGCATTATTAGCAATAGCCAAGATAGAAAGTAAGCCAAGTATCCACCGATAGATGAATAAAGATAAGGTATTTTGACAGTGGAATATTACTCAGCCATAAAAAGGAATGAGATAGGGAGGTGGATAGGGAGATTGATGAGCAAATAGATGAAGGGGATTAAGAGGTGCACACTTCCAGTAAAATAAATCATGAGTAACAGAGATGAGAAGTACAGCATAGAGAATATAGTCAGTAATACTACAATAATATTGTATGGTGACTACACTTATTGTGAGCGTTGAATAATGTACATAATTGTGAAGTCAGTATGTTGGACACCTGAAACTAATATGATCTTGTAAGCCAGTTGTACTTCAGTTACAAATAAAAACATACAGACTGGGAAAAATAGGTAAAATAAAATGCATTTGCCTAGGTGGCCTCCATCTCTGACCCATTGAATCAGTATTACTCTTGGTGGGGCCATAGCATCCTTGTTCTTTAAAGGCTCCCCAGTTGATTCTAATGTGCAGTTAGATTTGAGAATTGCACATCTCTAAGGGTAAGCATGATTGGGAATCAGGGATATGAATTTGGTAGGATTGGCTCCTAGGCTGCTGATTTGTTTAGCAACTTGCATATTTTGTTAATATTTCAACACATCTCTGTTGATGTATTTAACTTCATTCAGCAAGTAAATTTTAAGGTTTTTATTATAGTAGCAGAATAAGGAATTTATGGCGAGTGGAATATAGGATTCCTAATTAATAGTGCCTGTCTGGCTCCTTGCCTGCTCTTCCGGCCTCATCTTTTGCTGCCTGGTCTCCGCAAATCGGCCATCTTGGTCTTGTTTTAGTATTACCTAACACCATAAGACTTTGTTTCCTACAGAGTGCCATTTTCCATTTTTCCCCTACCTGAGACTTTAGTCCTTGACTCTTCCCTCCCCACATCCCTCATTAACTCCCACACCCCAAGACTACTTTCTCTGAATATGCCCTTGATGTTTCTTTGGAACATTTTCCTTCTTTGTAATTTACTATTTCTGTGTGATTATTTGCTAGTTTGACTATTTAGACAAAGCTCTCTAAGAGCAGGGATCAGCCTGTTTTTACCCACCATTGTATTTGTAGCATCTAGCACAGCACTTGAGATATAGCATATGTTGAATGAATGAATAAATGAAAGTGCAGAGTAACTGGACAAAAATTACATTAGCTATATGTGTCTACAGAACCAAATAAAGAATAGGAGAGCTAATAGAAGCTCAGAGACTGCTGAGGCTGGAGACGGTGTTATGAACAAACAGGAGCAGTCAGGAAAAGCTTTGGAATGGAGGTAGGAAAGGGAATAGTTGTCATTTTGGGGGTGAACAGGGTCAGTAGCCAGACATATTTGTTAAGGATATAGCAGTCATGCTGGGGAAAGGCAGGTTTGAGATTGGTGTTAACATCGTGAGCTTTAGGATTGACTTTCTAGGTAGTTGAAAGACAGTGAAGATTTTAGAAGAAGGATCATAGTCATATATATATATATATTTTTTTTTTTTTTTTTTTGACAGAGGGAGACACAGCGAGAGAGGGAACACAAGCAGGGGGAGTGGGAGAGGGAGAAGCAGGCTTCCCACTGAGCAGGGAGCCCGAGGCGGGGCTTGATCCCAGGACCCTGGGATGATGACCTGAGCTGAAGGCAGACGCTTAACGACTGAGCCACCCAGGCACCCCTATAGTCTTATTTTAAAAGATGATTTTGGCATTAGTGTAAAGGCTAAGGTGGGGAAAATGAGCTGGAAATACTAGGAATGAGAAAATAGGTTATGAATTTTATCTTACAGCTTTCTGGAGGGTAGTTTTGAGCATTCTGGAGCCTCATCTGGGCTCTCCCATGTTTGCTCTGGGTTTGGAAGGGAGAGAATTGGTGCTAGCTATTTGTCATTCCTATTTGTGGGATGGATGGTAAGGAGTCAGTGTGAGAAAACTTGTGGGGGAGAAATAATAAAGAGCAGTTATTTTGTAAATAAGGTACTTGTGACTTCGCTGGGTGGGATTTTTTTTTGAGATGGAGATAATCTTAAGTCCAAAATTGGCAGGCAGACCAATTGTTCATTAATTTTTTGATGCTTATTGATAGTAGATGAGTCTTAGGACAAATTTCTAATACTTAGGAGTATATATTCAGGATATTTATATGAAATTTTATAAGGAAGGCAGTGTTACGGAATGAAAAAGGCAAGACCACTATACCCGGGAGTTAGGAGAGACAAAATGACAGTAAAACATTTGGAAAATCATTAAGTATCTGCATTTCATTTTTGTCATCTGTAAAACAAGAGAAATTGGAGTAAATATTTTCCAATTGGAAGAACCATTGGAACATGGTTACCTATTATTCTTTTTTTGCCTGGACTTACCTTACAGCTTTAAATAAGACATGTCCTAATACATAAACTAAGGAAAAGATTATAATCACAGTTGACTTTTTTTATTAGTTATTTCTGTTTTTAATTGTCCAGGGACTAAAATGCACAGAGATTTATCAGTGTTCTTTGCTAATGACTGGCCTTGCCAGAAGCTTATGCTTGTTTAGTGGTTAAACTCACCGGAAAGCATTGGCAAAGCCGGAATATCCATGGCAGTATCCTGAAGACCTTTCTGTGATCCTGGTGGGGACCTCTGCTGAAAATTTTCCAGTTGAGAATCACCTTACATGGCCTGTGATGCAGAACTTTAGGGAGGTCAGTTCAATAACTTGTCCATGTGCTGAGATGGGCTCTCCAGATAACAAAAAATGGAGACACTGCCTATAGCTTTCTCTGTTGTTCACCCCTCAGGCGGGTAGATAGCCTGGTTTTAAGTGCCTTAATTGTTGTCATACCTCAGCACTTACCTTCTATCTGGTT